>NC_062579.1:107499506-107810388 GCF_022837055.1 Prionailurus viverrinus
TTAGGGCTTTCTATGTGAAAAACCCTCTAAACTCACACCCCTTCCTTCACTCACTCTCTGGCTTCACGATCCCTAAAGAAAAGGAACGCTGTCTTTCTGCTTCAGTGAGCAGGCTGTTCCATCTTTGCTGCAAAGGAATTATACGCCCTACTTGATTTGTGCTTAAGAACGGTATTCGTGCTCAAACAGTTTCTCTTTTGGGCATTTCCTCCACCGCACAGGTAGCTCCCAACCCACATCTTGTGCAGACAGGAGCCCAGCCCACAGAGTTTGAGTAAAGCGTTCCTTTAAAGTAAAGTGTTCCTTTAAGTGTTACGCTCCAATCTCCATTTTCTTATCTCAACATTGGGGGCAAATAATAAGCTCAACCTCACAATATTGTTGGGGGGGGATTACAAAAGATAATGCATGTAGAGCCTTCTCATGGTACCTGGCACACGGTGGCACTCCGTGATGTGAAGCTCAGTGACAGCAACCCAGTGCTTCCTCTTGCCTTTGTTTCAGAAGGAAGACTAACTCGTCCTTTACCTTTCCATGCCCTCATGATAAGCACGCAAGCCCTTTCAAAGTGGACTGCTAGGATTAAGAACGTGACCTCTGGGGGCACCTGGGTGGCTCTGTCAGTTAAGCGGCCAACTTCAGCTCAGGTCATCATCTCACGGTTCATGGGTTCGAGCCCCACGTCGGGCTCTGTGCTGACAGCTCGGAGCCCGGAGCCTGCTTCGGATTCTGTGTCTCCCTCTCTCTCTGACCTTCCCCCGCTTGCGCTGTCTCTCTCTCTCTCCCCCCCCCCTCAAAAATAAATAAACATTAAAAAAAAAAAACAACCTTGACCTCTGGACTCTATGGGTCAAGTTTGAGTCCCTGATCTGCTACTTACAAGCTACCTTTCTAAGCTCCAGTTTTCTCACCTGTAAATGAAGTCACATATGGAAAGCACGGTGACTGGCATATAGCTACACTAAAAACGTAGGCAATCGATATTCTGTTGGGTAGGCTCACTCCTAGCTCCTGAAGTAAAGGCGACGTTTTCCAGAGGCAGTCTGACAAAAATGAGTTCTAGGTTTCCCAATAGTGTCCAAAAGCCCTGCGCTATACTTGGTTCCATGCTGGCAGGCCAACCTCACATCAGGATGGTTAATTGTTTAGCTTCTTAGACAGGCAGTTTCTAACTCCTCAGGGAATGAAGAGAGAGTTTGGCTGTGCTGGACCAACCTGTGAGGGATTCTAGAAAACACGACCCCCAATGGTGGTTCTCGCGGTGCGGGTGAGGGCATTGACGGAAACGTACCTAATAGGAAGTTGTGCCTGACTGAAAAGCAATTCATCCTCCCAGTCTCTGTCAGTTAGTTCGGCTTTCTGATTTATAAAGATCCTTTCCAGAAGATCATGATATCTGTCCTTTCTTAAATATTTGGCTGTGCTATTTCCCCCAGGATCTCGGTATTATAACTCTTCAGAGTTTCAGGATGATTCACCCGATGCATTAGGTGCTCTTGGGAATGAGTTTGCTATTTCTGACAATCTCTTCCCTCTTTTAGGCTGAATGAGTATCATTAGACAACGTATGTCTATAATGTACTAACGGCACTCAGGTGGTCTAAAAGTTGGCACACTCCTTAAATGCCTAACTCATTTCCCTACAAGACATTTACAGTGTTCAAACAAAATCTAGCCAAAACCAAACCGAAGAATGGTGCCTTTTCACAGAACACAAAACCTAAGAACACAGGTCTACAGCACAGATTTCTCAAGCGGTAAAGGGAGAGACCTGAATGATAATATTTCACAAAATATTCTAGTCACGAAAGCCTCTTCAGGAGATGCCAACTATGCAGAAACAAACAAGAAAAATATATCAGATCCAAAGAATGCTGCTAAGGGAAGGAATCAAACCACATAGCCCAAGGCAGCCATCCCCTTCTTTATCTAATAAAATGGTTTGATCTTGGAAAGTTGTGTATAATTCAATGCTTATTTAAATATATTTTGCCAGGGCCCTACAAATCAATCTTGCAATGGATCCATTAGCAAAATGAATAATTCTTCCCACTTACCTCTTCTATAAATTCAAATGTTCAAACAGTATTACTTAAAGTGGGATTTACTTATGACCCAGGAGACCCTAGCTCAATAGCTATATACCGCGAGCAACTTTTATTCCAAGATGGCCATTAGGGCTGTAAACTGGTGCACGGGTATATTAATGCATAGCAAACTGAAAGACAAGCCATAAGCTTGTGACACGTGGAATCACAGCATGGGGGTGTATATGTGATGGGTAGCCTCCTCTACGTGAGATCATACTTCCCATTTAATTGGCTACACTTTAAAATTCAGCGGATCTCAGAGGAAGTTGCCAGCTATCAGAGCACATTGTGACGTTAGAAGAACGTGTGTACAAGCTAGAAAGCGGCATTGAATACCAACCACCTGGAAGCTTCCAATGAACAGACTGACATGTTCTATGGTCCCGGCTGGTTCTACGGTCCTGACATGTTCTATGGTGGCCTGGCTGCAGTGATTACAACTTCATAGCACCTGGCACTGAAGGAGTCCCCTGAAGTGGAAAGACAGTGAAAGAATGGTAAGGGTTGTTGATACAAAAGCGAAGACAGCAAGAACAGAAGAGCCTTCCTTGCAATGAGGTACTTTGTGATGGCAAAAACCAATTTCATACGCATAAACTAAGGACGATATAGGACCCCTCAGAGTCTTTAATATTCTTTTACTTTTCAGAGTCTTCAATATTCTAATGTGCAGTGCAACTCCCTGGGGCAGGGATCTGGCAAGTAGCTGTTCCTCAGTTTTACTCTTGGGACCTTTCCTAGGGGAGCGTTTCATGTGGGTAACACATCTGCCAGGCTAAAGACAATTTTAATAACAGTAAGCAGCATTTATTAAGTGCAAGAACGGAATATGTGAAACTCAGGAACCAGTCTAGAAGCATAGCGCACGATGGTTTCCATGTCATAGTTCAGGACAGCGGCTACAAGCTGATGAGGGCTCTGAAGGTCCATTTGTGCGTGACAATGGCTGGATTGGCTCAAGGATGGCCTGATGAGCTAAACGACCCAGAGCTGAAACTTCAAGAGCTTTAACAATGATGATAATAAAACAGTTCACCTTTATTGGTCACTTGCTATGTTTCAGGCACCGTGGTCAATCAATACTCAAGACAGCCCCATAATTTCAATCCTATCACTGTCTCTATTTTCCCCTCATTTGTCCCAGTCACCCAACGACTGTCAGAGGTCAGGGTGAAACCCAGGTTTGCCGGACAATGAGTTCTGTGTTCCTCGCATTCCACCACAGCTGTCTCTCGTGAACGCATCGGTGAAGACAAATTCAGAAGGACCTGTAGGATGCCACGTACAGTGGTTTATGCTGTAGTTAATTGTACCCAGCAGAAAGAACTAGGAGAAAATGATATATATGAATGGATTCTCACGGCAGAGAATTAAAAACACAGAAAAATTACAATCGGCAACCCAAATGTTTTTAACCTGAAGTAACCAGCAAGCAAATTCTATGTGGAGGCTAATTGCCTTGATAAAGTAATCAATCTATTGTTCACTCTGCATTTTAAATTTTCCATTAAGGTGAAACAGCACTCAAGAGACAGACGTTATCGAACAACACATTCTGTGATAGCCTCTTGCCAGAGGACACACATGCCCTTAATAGCGATGTGTAACACACAGTATTTTCCAATTCTTTTGTGCGTCAAGAGGCGACAGAAGGTTCTATTTGCTTGATATGCCATGCGGCCTCGTTTCTAAAATAGCAGGGCTGCAGTCTTCGATGGAGAAGCTTGTATTGGGCACCTACTGCGCGCCAGGACGAAGACACAGGGCCTGCCCTCTTTGGGAAGACAAAACCCTTGAATCTTAGGCAGGCGGCCATAAGATCTAATATGGGGGGAAGCTGATAAGGAGAGACTGATTCCAAGAAGGTCGCAGGGTGGGAGTGTTTGGAATAGATCTGGGAAGGCAAAAGCTGAGGTTGGGTTTAAGAATTTTGAACATGACCCACTTCGAACTTACAGGGATGAGCTGTGTCGTCCATAGTAAAAGAAAAATGAAAGACCATAAGTTAAAAAAAAAAAAAAAAGTCCAGAAATGAAGATACTCAAATCAGATTTGCTATTTACGGACAAACAGATTTGAATGCATATTTATGCAGCTACTATCTTTATAGCTCAGAAGGAGATTTGCCAGAGTAGTGGTATAGCTATTATTCTTGAGTAAATTATCTTGTATATAGAAACTACACATTTAAATTCAGTCACATCTTAATAGTTCAAGCCACCAACCTAGGTGATATCCCAGATGGAGGAGCTGATATATCAAGAGATCGGTTTAGATCGCTTATAGTTCAAAATTCAAATCAAATTGTATTTTTAAGCACCTAGTAGTTTCCCTAGTTCTGCCTAACCTAAACTTTCTGAGTTACCCGAAGTATGAAATCGGGATAAAATACCTACATTAACGGATTGATATAGAGATTAGAGAAACTTGACATGGTATTTGGCCTGCATGGGCCTTCAAATAAATGGTGGCTATGGTTATTTCTGCTCCTGGGCCAACACAAGGTGCTGGGGACAGGGGTGAGGAGAGATGAGATAGAGAGCCTGCCTTGAGTTGATACTCTGCAAGGTTCTCTCATTTCCAATCAAACTGGCATACCACTCTTATTTTATTTTATCTTATTTTATTTTCCAGAGAGAGAAAACATGCAAACAAGCAAGAGGGCAATGAGCAGAGAGAGAGAGAGAGAGAGAGAGAGAGAGAGAGAGAGAGAATCCTAAGTAGGCTCCACACTCAGTGTGGAACCCAACACGGGGCTTGGTCCCATGACCTTGGGATCATGACCTGAGCTCAAATCAAGAGTCGGACCCACAAATGACTGAGCCACTCAGGCACCCCTCACTCTGTTTTTCTAACCATTCCCTAAACTTCTCTGTCCCCTAAACCACCAGCATCTGGAGCAGTTGTAGGAATATCAGAACAGGTGTGGTGCTCACAGAAGAGGGGTGGTGGTTCTGTGGATGATAGGCTGTCGTCTACAAGAAAACTGGGTCATTTGGAAAACTCGAAAATTTAGTTAGATGATTAAATGTCCCACCTTTGTCCCTAATGCTCACCCAGAATTAGTTTACACACTGGGAGGCTATAGATTGCTATTTAACTTCTAGCAGCAACAGGCAAACGTGGGAGTAGATGAATGCTACATTTCCATGTGCACAAGTCCCCCTGCCTCCACATACTTCTACTTCCCCACAGGGGAACTATAATGAAACAATGGGTTTTGAAACAAAAAAAAAAAAGGAAAGATAAATGAAAGCATATCTGGCTACTTTCAGAACAGAGCCTCTCTTCTACCTCCTACACACTCTCACCACGTTTCTGGAAAAGAAGGAAGGAGAGCATAAACGCCAGGACAGCCCCAAGAGGAGGGACGGTAAGCTGAGGACTGATGTGAAGTCTGATATGTGTGATTTTGAGCCAGGAAACAGAGGAGTGAAGTCTGGCGGCCAGCGTATTGTGCTCGTCTACAAACCAACCTACTAACCAACCAACTAACCAGTCAACCATTCTCTCTCACTCCCAGCTTCTGACTGTCTGTGGTGAAGGGGTCGTCCTTGCTCCAAACCACTTCTCCACAAAGGGTACAAACAGGAGGTTCTTCACATTAGGGTCCTAACAGCAATTAGGACCCTGAGGTCCAGTTTGGAGGAAGGAAAGGGAGGAATTAAAGGGTCACCAAAGGTAAAGCAAGCTTACCTTCCAACCCTCCTCAGGTGGGTCCTGAAAGCCTCCCTTGAGGAGAAAGCAGAATGTACCTGAGGCAAGACTCTTGGGTTTGAACCTCAACTCCTCCATTTTCTAATGGTGCAATATTGGGTAAGTTAGTTAGCTAATTTGATCATAAGAATTAATTTTTTTTTGAGAGAGAGAGAGAGAGAGAGAGAGAGAGAGAGCGCACATGCATGCACACCCAAGCAAGCAGGGGAGGGCCAGAGGGAGAGGGAGAGAGAGAATCTTAAGCAGCCTCCATGCCCAGTGAGAGCCCAATGTAGGGCTCGATCTCCTGTGAGATCATGACCTGAGCTTGAAATCAAGAGTTGGACGCCTAACCAACTGAGCCACCCAGGGGCCCCTGAATTAATTTTTGAAATGAAGACAATCAAGGGGCCCCTGGGTGGCTCAGTCAGTTGAGCGCCCGACTTCGGCCCAGGTCATGATCTCGCGGTTCATGAGTTCGAGCCCCGCATCGGGCTCTGTGCTGACCGCTTGGAGCCTGGAGCCTACTTCAGATTCTGTGTCTCCCTCTCTCTCTGTCCCTCCCCTGCTCGCACTCCATCTCTCTCTCTCTCTCTCTCTCTCTCTCTCTCAAAAATAATAAACATTAAAAAAATTTGAAATGAAGACAGTCAAGTATTCAGAAAATGTTACTCTTCCCCATCCCCACCCCAGCTCATGCCTAGGCTTTACTCTTCTCAAAGCAAGCCCAGAAGCAAGATTAGCAGTTTCAGCAAGGATCTGGAAAAGGAGAAGCCCATGGCCATCACCACATGGAGCACAAAGCACTCTATCTCTGAATCACTGAACTGCCCACCTGAAGGCAGCAACTTCCGTTCTGACTATGTGCAGTTCTGTTAGGAAGCCTGGCAACATATTAATTCTTGTATGTATCCGAGAAATTTAAAACAAGAAGAGAGTTCGGTATTCAATCCATTTTTGTTTTCATTTGACAGAAAGACATATGGCGACCCAAGGAAAGAATGGATCTTGTCCAGACTTACATAACCCACCAGGGGCACTTTAGTATGATAAGGGAATAAAAGCAAGGCTAAAAAACAGGAAGCAGATAAACCACAAATGCTTTTGGAAAAAAATATTAAATTAGCTGAGAGGTGAATTTAATTCTGATTTCTGATTGTCCTTTAGAATATTAATTTTTCTGAACGTTGATACGTTTAGTTTCTCTATATCCCCTAAAACATGAAGTAATGCTTCACAAAATTCCTTTTTTCCTGATCTTGTGTTTGTGGCTATAAAGGGAACCAAGAGGATAAAGGGAAAAGTTGACAGTACATTTTTAGGGTTGTTTTAAGGACCTGGAGGGAAGCAAATAGCCCAGTGTAGCCAATGTCAGTTGAGTCTTCATGGTTAGATTTGATGTTCAAAACTTTTGAATTTTCAACTGGATATGCGAACCTATGAAAAAATATTGAGGAATACTGTCACCTCTGCTCGTCATCGGCTCTGCTGAAGTGGACTGGACAGGACCACAGAGAGTATCCTGAAAGGACCACAACACAAAGAACTTCCTGAAGTTGAGCGTGGGTCCTTTACACAAATTGATTTACATTACTTTTTACATATGAGAGTTCTGACTCTAGGTTCATTGAAGGCAGGAGCTCTAGATCTCCTATAGGAGACACAGGGGAAAACCAAGTAGATTCTCATTAAATGACTGTGGAATGGTTGATCGGACCAGAGGCCTCGGTTTTCTCATACAGAATAATGGCACTGGATTTTACTGGAAAGCCTTATAAACACTTCAGATAACTTGAAACGTTTTTGGAGAGGTCGGGGAAAGACTGGGAGGGGAAAGGCAGAATTTGGATTAAGTTCTCCAAGGAAGGAGAACATTGGTTTGGTTGTGATTAAACAGAAGCATTTGGACTGGCTTCTAAAGGAGGAGTAATTCGAAGACTGTATCTTTCTTATTTACATAGTTGTTACATAGCCAAGTGGTTCTTAACAGGGCAGTTTCTCTCCCGATGGGACATTTTTTGTTGTCACAAGCCTGGGGAATGCTGGTCAACATACCGCAATGTATAGGACAGCCCCTGAAGACAAAGAATTATCTGGCCCCCAAGGTCAAGAGTGCTAAGGTTGAGAATCCTTCTATTCTAGCTCAACACAGGGCCGGGGATGGGGTGACTGAATTAAAAAAATAGGCCAACTACTTCTTACAGCAGGAAAGAAGTATTAAAAAATGCGCTCACTGGGTTTTAGTCCTCACGTGGTTTCCCATGTTAATTTAGTATTGTTTTTAATCCAACGTTATTTGTTTCCAAGTGTTGGGATGTGTTGGCTGATTTGCCTAGGTCTTCCATATAGGAGAAACTAGGTACCACTGCATAAGGATGATAAATACCACAACTTGGAGGACTCTAGGGGTGCAGGTCCGTTTCTGATTTTCCCAGGGTTCACCCCTGTACAGTCAGCAGGAATGGTGCTAAACAAGAGAGAAGACCAAGTTCACATTATGTGTCAGATCGAACCTTCTTCCCCCTACCTGCACAGATGTACCTCCTTCCTCTTCAAAGCCCTTTCTCGGGGCCAGCAGAAGGTGAGAAAAGGAAGACAGGTACCAAATGGCCTCACAAGCCACAGGAATACACAGTCTCCTTGTTCTTCCTTGTTCCACTACTGAGACCCCACCTACGTTTTACGGTACAGGTTGCTGTCTCAGCACAGATTCAACTGAGACACGGTCAGGAAGGAAGACAGCACTGGATAGGCTAAGGACAAAATTGAATGTTGTCAGGGGCATGTGCACGAATGCAGTGTTTTCTACAATGACATTTTCTGGTCTTCGTAAAAAGGGTACCGAACACAAAGGGTCTGACTAGGCTCTGGTCTTAGTTTAGAAATGGGTAGCAGCAGCCTCCTGTCGTCTTCATCAGGGGTGATCCAAGTACAAGGCTTCCTTCAAGAATTTTCCCCTAAAAACCTTTCGGGCCAGCTTCCACTACAAAAAGCTAATTACTTTACTTTTTTATTTTCTCATCCTGAAACCATGAAGCTTCTTTTGACTCCCTGGAGGCTGCTAAGGAAGAGTTATTTGACCTTGGACAAGGGGACACCCTGTACAGAAAACCGCCATCCAGTTTTGCACAGAAAATTAACATTTCCTTGGGATCCAAATTCGCAAACCCTAGGTGTATTTGTTCTTTTTAAACACTACCTCTTTGATTCAGCCAGAAACCTTCACTGCTAGACAAGGAATCAATTTCCATAGTCTAGCAAAAGCACACATTTGTAAAGTTGGCAGAAAACTTGCTTTATTGGAAACTCACGTAATGTCATCCTTGATTGCAGCATATTAATACAACTCCAAAGTATGTCCGTTTTTAAATACTGAACTCAAGAGGCAATTACTTTTAATTTGAATTCCCAGCGGTCCAATATTTTTAGGCTATTAAAAAATATCGAGTGAGCTTAACTACGTTAAAAAGGACAAACAAGAAAAGAATAAATCAGTCTTGGCAAAGACTTAAAACTTCAGATGCATTATGGAGAAGAAAAATCAATGACGTCTCTACAAAGACCTACCACTAAAGGAATAACAGGTACCACGTGATTCCTCATCACTCCATCCTATCGGGGGTCATTCTCACCAAGCGCGCTTCAGTGATTTATGCCAGCATTTATTCCAGTGAGAGAAGTGGAGAGACACCTGTTCTATATTGAAATGAATTGAGCCACAAAGTGCAGGTGTGAAAAGGGCTACGTAAGAGGCTTGCAATAAATCAGTAAGTCTGCACTGCATTCTGCCCACTGATCTATCCCTACTCCCTAAAGCTCAGTCTTCCCTTGGCTTCCTCAGCACCTCATTCTCCTTGCTTTCCTTCTTTCGCTTCTGACGAGTCCCTTCTCTCCTACAGCACCTTAAGATACTGGCGTGCCCCAGGGCTCGCTTCTCTGCCTCTTGTCCCTCCCTAGGCGATCTCCTCTGCTCTTGTGGTTTTAATACCCTCCACAGGCTGGCGAGTCTTAAATGTGCGCCACCCACCTGGAACTCACCCCTGAGCAATTTGAAGGCAGGATCCTGTAGTGTCTGATACGCAACACTTGCTCATTAAGTGCTAAATGAATACATGAAGGGAACATACAAATGGATTCATGGGACTTCATTTGGAAACCTGTGGAGGAGAGCTGAGTTGTCCTCGGCAAGCCCATCCTAGAACAGTCAGAACCATCCTGACTCACCAGCGAATGTATGAATAAACTCAGTCTAGGTCAGTAGAACCTATACCTGACCTACAGCAGACCTAGCCAACCCACAGACTATGAGAAAGAATAAAACTGTTCCGGTTTGAAGCCACTATATTTTAGGGTGACTTAAAACACAAAGAGCCAAACTGATAGACTAGGTCAAAGTCTTTCCCTTCCTTCCAGTCTTTCCTCCTTGAGGGCAGAGACAGTGCCCCTATTCAATGTCATGCCTAGTAACCAGCTAAATGCCTAGCTTCTATAGGACAGTAAGTTTCTTTAAAATTTTTTTGATTTTTTTTTTTTTTTGAGATGAGAGAGAGCACGAGCTGGGGAGGTGCAGAGAGAGAGGGAGACAGGAACCAAAGCGGGCTCTGCGCTGACAGCAGAGAGCCTGATGTGGGGCGTAAACTCACGAGCCATGAGATCATTGATCTGAGCCGAAGTCGGATGCTTAACCAACTGAGCCACCCAGGCACCCCTGTAAGACAGTAAGTTTCTGTTGGCAAAAACATCAATTCTGCTAACGGTGACTGGAAGTGCTATAAGTCACTTGCTGCCCAGAATTAAGGCAAATGGCTGGGTGAACTCAGGATATCAAAATTTGCTATTTGACGAGGTAACTAATGAGAGATGTTTATTGGGTATTTATTGTGGATGGACACCGTGCTATGCCTGTGGCATCTATTTAATAAAGCTCTATTCAGTAGGGATGAAATCAAGATGTATGTGTAAATGGAGTCCTAATTGGGAAGGGAGATAGATCTCTTTTAAAACACCAGTAACTGCTCCCAAAGAAAAAGCTGCACCAGAATAAAAGGTTCCCAAACTATCCTGATTGGCTTAGGGGACTCCGTTTTCCTCCCTCAGTAAATATTCTGGGTATGTTTAGCCAATTATCCCCTAAGTGAACAGCTAACGATGCATGTCAATGAGAAATTTACTGACTCAGTTCATGAACCTTCTAACACAGATCCGAAATGCTATCTTCTCAGAGAAAAATCAAGTGATTATAGAGGAAAAGTGCCAGAAGAGGGAACAAAAGAGAAAAGTCACTGGTTGGCAATGTCTATTACCCCTATGTTTTCAAATGCCCTTTGTTCCTTCCTTCTTGCATGGACAGAAGGAGATTTTGTTCACAGCCTGAGGCAGCTTGCTAGGCAGCCGACCTCACCGTCTGAATGGGCTGCTTGAGTCTGTGATGAGGCTGTGCACAGCTGGGCCGGCTGGCTGTCTCCCAGAAGGGGCTCCAGTGGAGGGACCATGTGGGCTCTCCTGTTTGTCTGTGTCTTTCTCAAGAAACGATTTTAACTAGTGACCTGCATACACGTGTGGGAGTGTGTTCGCACCTTTGCATGGCAACTAGCAACCACGAGGGGCACATTTCACCTGTCCCAGTGTGCGGTGTTTCCGGAAGGGGCAAAGCCCAAGGTGCCACCGTAGGGACAATGGCAGGTGTCTGGTCCAGGGAAGTCCCCTGTGCCCACACCAGGGGAGAGGGACAGCAGGAGCAAATCACTCCATTACAGACACATCTGCCCTTATCACTGCCCTATATTTGCAGACGGACCACCTTAAAAAGGGGGCCAACGTTGGTGCATGAGATCATTCCACTCCCAGATGGTCACAAAAATCCAGCGTCAGAATGGAACCTCTTCTCTTTCCTTGGGGAGGTGGCTCATGGCAGAGCCAGTTAAGGCTGCTTTAAGGTCCAGCAGCTCCATGAGGAAAACCATGGCTTTGAAGTATTATTTTATGTAAGGAAGGACTACAGGGAGAATGACCTACAGTTAGCAGATGTTGATATAGGGAACAAAGGACAAAAGCATGCGACAAATTCAGTGGTAGTATAATAGCGTTGTGTGGTTAACACACGGTAGCTACACTTGTGGGGAGCACAACATAACGCACAGAGCGGTCGCATCCCTATGTTGTACACCTGAAGCTAACGTAACATTGTGTCTCAACTATACTTCGATAAAAATAAATAAGTAAACAAGTCATGGGGTTGAAAAGCATAGCATAGGGAATATAGCCATAGATTACCCAAATTCAAAGAAATAACGGCATTGACATTTCAAAAAAAAAAAAGAATTAAGAACAAGAAACATATGACAAATCTTGAGGACGCTGCTTTGTTTAGCCCTCAGCCTACTGCTTGTACCAGCATTCAAAGCGGGCTGTGGGGGAATGCACGAGAACTCTCCTGATTGAAGCACTGGGTAAGTGAACGCTGCCGAGAGGTTAAAGACAGTTCTACAGTTTTCTTCCAAACAGCACGTGTCACCAGCAGTGGAAAGGACGCTCCTGAGCTCTTCTCTCACGCCTTGCACCCGAAAGGGGGCGGCAGGTGTCAGGGTATGGGACAAGCTGAGGCAGCACAACGTAGAAGAGACCAACCAGGCTTGAGAGCGACCAGAGAGACCAGACTTGGCTTCAAATCCCCACGAAGACACTTATCAGTCGTATGACTTTGAGCAAGTTATTTCATATCTTGACACTCCAGTTTCCCCACTGCGTCCTTCAAGATGGATGATGCCTACCTCATGGGTCGGGAACATTAGGGATAATAAACCTGAAGTGCCTGGTGCATAAAAGATGCTGAACATTGATAGCTAAGCATCTAACCAGAGCACGATATACAACGTCCCACACCGAATGCGCCACACGAACTCCCGAGACCTCCTTCTTCATGCTTCTGGAGGGACTTGCATTTCACGCAACCTGGCTCCTCGTGAAGGTCGCACAGAACAGTATCTTGACAGGGATCCAACCCAGTTTGGCGGGGCTTTTTGGTCACGTGCCTTAAGTCGGTTCTCGCTTTGTAATGAAGGTTTCATCATCCAGGGATTTAGGTCAACGGCTGTTTTGTGAGACGATGTCTTGAGGTGGAAGATGAGGTGGCCTGAGGTGATGAAGACCCGGCCCACAGCTAAATAAATGTATATCAGCACAGTGAATAAATCTCAACTCTGATGCTACAGCGTGGAAAGCATTCTGACCAAGTCAAATTTGATGGGAATTTGCCCTGCCAACATTTTCATGTGACATCTGGATGTTTCTCTTTGGAGAACATGCCACCTTTTTAATCTATTGTTCCTCTGAGAGCAGGCGCAAGGCGACACTGGACAAGTTACTTCCCTTAATCTGACTCTTAGTGTCCTCATCCATAACATGGCGGAAAAACAATACCTACTTGCCTCCAAGGACTGTTGCGAGAATTAAGGCAGTGTTAGGTAAAAATGCTTGGCACGTAGTAAATTCTGCTTAATTGTCAATTACTATTTTTATTATCCTTTACCTTAGGCTAGAAAGTGGGGCTCCAGCAAGTGATGAAAGAGAATTCATTGCTAATATCTGGACCTCTAGGTAACACCTAATCTTATGGAAATGCTCAGAGCAAGTCTTAATAACATTTCTGTCACTGGTGGCAATTTTCTTGAGCCAAGAAAACATTCGGCAGCAGAATCAGCTCTTTAGTAATTAGAAATGACATCTTTCCTCAGTTCTAGCATTATAGGGGAGGAGTGGCTCCTGGCTTAAAGAAAGGAGATTAGGCAAGTAACCTGTTTATGTGTTTATGTTTTTTCAAAAAACATTTTAAAGTTTATTCTTTATTTTGAGAAAGACACAGAGAGAGTGGGGGGGGGGAGCAGAGAGAGAGAGAGAGAGGGAGAGAGACAGAATCCCAAGCACAGGCTCCACGCTGTGAGCGCAGAGCCTGACGCGGGGCTCAAACTCACAAACTGTGAGATCATGACCTGAGCCGAAACCAAGAGCCAGACACTTAACCGACAGAGCCACCTAGGCGCCCCATCCTGTTTATGTTTTTTTTATCTAAGGACAGTTTTATTGCATTCTAACTGAATTTAGCTATTCGCCAATCATTATACTGGGTGTGTGTGTGTGTGTGTGTGTGTGTGTGTGTCCTAGACAGTCATCACCCCCTTGAAGGTAAGGGGCATTTCACCTCCTACCTTTGAGTGTTTCACTACATCCAACTCCAGGCCCAGAGAACTAACAACTACCTCCTGAGTCCCTTCTACTTATGGGAGCTCCTTTTCACATAGCACAGATTGAGAATGGAGTGTGGACGGCATTTCATTCCTTTCAACCTAACAGATCTCTTCTGCGCTAAAATTGCTCTTAGACAATAAACTCATGTAGAAGGCATGAGGGGGGAAACTGGATATATGGAGAGGCCACGGAGGGAAAAAGCATGGGCCTCAGAGGCCAGAAAAACCAGGTTCAAATCAAGTCCTGTCATTTATGAGGGAAGTGACTTAAACTTCCTGTATCTTAGTTTGGGCATCTGTCAAATGTTGGTAGCAGCCCTACCTTACAGGGATTTTGTGATCACGGCTCTAAGGTTGCTTTGCACAGTGTTCTCACTGTAGAGAGAGGCAGCTACGTGGATCCGTGTTCTTCCCCTTCCTCCGCGGGAGATCTGGACTTTCAGCCAATGTACACTTGTCGCTTCCAAAGCTGGATGGACTTGAAGATTGACCTGGAGCCATTCCAAGAATATATATCTTAAAATAGCTGGGGCTCGTAAGTAGAAATATGCTAGCACATGGCTGGAAGTGGACATGTGATTTTGATGTGTTGGAGTGAGTGCGGATATCAGCTGTGAAGCAAGACATGGGTAAGTGTTGATAAAATGCAGGATGTTATACCTCTTGTTCCACACTTTCCCGCGGGCATTATTCAAGCTGTGTATTCTCGAGCAAGCTAAGAAATGCTGTGGAGTATAATAAATGAACACCTGAACCAGTGTAATATACGGTGCTAGGAACGAGTTAGAATCATGGATAGCAATTAAAGTGTCCCAATCGTATCAAAGTCAGTCTCCCATACATGCTGCTGTACTAATTTGATGCCGTGGTAGCTGGTGTGTACATGGTAAGAGGGCAATGCTACAATCACGACAGCCTCGGGTGTAACTCAGGGACAGACGCCCAGGTCATGAGCAGTTTGAGCCAAATTTTGTAATCTCACCCTGGAGCGGGAGCAATCGAGCGAAGAAACAGTAGTACGTTCCTGGCATGTTTGCACACTCTTCTCCTTCTCCATCTTCTTCTTCAAGTACACACATACGTGGTCGCGAGGAACTCTTCCACCCACATTCGCAAGCTGGATCATAGTTTGAGAAGACACGTGTTGCAGCAATTGCTTGCAAGAAAGGAGGTTGGTCACAAGGTGGCAGATTACCACGCTCCTATGGAGAAGGCTGATTATTTCTCTAAAAGCACAGAGCAGCAGAGGCAGGAAAACTTCAGGAAGGGGTGTGTGCCAATAATGAAGCAGCAGAAAGAAATCAAGGAATCAATCCCATGTACAAGTGCACCAAAAACCATAACATACCTAGGAATAAACCTAACCAAAGAGGTGAAAGATCTGTACTCTGAAAACTATAAAACGCTGATGAAGGTAATTAAAGATGACACAAAGAAATGGAAAAGCATTCCATGCTCATGGATTGGAAGAACAAACGTTGTTAAAATGTCTACACTACCCAAAGCAATCTACACATTGAATGCAATCCCTATCAAAATAACACCAGCATTCTGCACAGAGCTAGAACAAACAATCCTAAAATTTGTATGGGACCACACAATCCTAAAATTTGTATGGGACCACAAAAGACCCCAGATAGTCAGAGCAACCTTGAAAAGGCAAAGCAAAGCTGGAGGCATCACAATTCCAGACTTCAAGTTACATCGCAAAGTTCTAGTGACCAAGACAATATGGTACTGGCATAAAAATAGACACATAGATCAATAGACCACACAGAAAACCCAGAAATGAACCCACAACCATATGGTCAACTAATCTTCGACAAAGTAACAAAGAATATCCAGCGGACAAAAAAGACCGTCTCTTCAACAAACGTGTTGGGAAGATGGGGCGGCAACATGCAAACGAGTGAAACCGGACCACTTTCTTACACCACGCACAAACATAAATTCAAAATGGATGAAAGATCTAGATGTGAGACGGGACACGGTTAACGTCCTAGAGGAGGACCCAGGCAGTAATCTCTTTGACATCGGCTGAAGCAACTTCTTACTAGGTACGTCTCCTGAGGCAAAGGAAACAAAAGCAAAAAGAAACTCTTGGGGCTTCATAAAAACAAAAGGCACAGCAAAGGAAACAATCAACGGAAAGGGGTGTGTGTGTGTGTGTGTGTGTGTGTGTACGCATGTATGTGCATGCGTGTGTGTTGGGAATGATGGCTACCTTACATGGCCATGAGTTCTAAAGGTCATATAAGTGCTGCCTGTCCAGCATTGCCCTCTCATCACAGGGCACCTCCTAAAGAGGCCCATGCAATCAGCATGATAAGAATGCCGAATTGACGTTGACGTCACACACCAGACCTTATGCCAAGGTGATTTTTTCCCAAGGCAGTGATCCCAACGCTGTTAGCACATTAGAATCACCTGGGGAGCTTTTTAAACACTACCTCTGCCACAAGAGATTTTGCAGGGTTTTCGTCTGGACAAGTTGTTGCTCAGGTGGTTGGTTTTGGTCTGGTGTTGGACTCAGGCATCAATATTATTTCAAAGGTCCTCAGGTGATTCCAGTGTGTAGCAAGGTTGAGAGTCATCGAAGCGATCTGAAGCAGCGTCACTCAAAGTATGGTCTGCAGACTTAGCGCTGATCTGTGAACTCTGCCACTAAGCACACTTTTTATTTCCTTCAGCTGACACTGTTTTTCCACAGCAAGACAGTAAGGCTCTCTTGATGAAGAAAGAAGGGCGTGTATTTACATTCTGGCACAAGCTCCTTATCTCATCACTGACTTGGAAGGCATAATTTCAGACCCAGCACCGATCCACGAACCACACTTTGAGGAGCACTTCCCTAAAGACAGTGGGTGGGGGCCACCATTCATTTTCTGAAGTGTATTCCTCGTCAAAGCCCAGCTTTGACGAGGAATACACTGATGCCCAGCACGGTGCTCCCCGAAGTATGTTTTGGGGACATGGATAGGTGTTACAAACAAACCGTGTTTGGTAGCTGGAAGATGTTCGCCACTGAATCGCCCAAAGTAAGATTCCTGACCTGTAAGACTCCTCAAAACCTTTCTCTTCTGATGAATTCAGACCCTCTACGAGTGGCATGGAATTTGGGAAATGTGTATTTGACCACAGAATCTGTCTTTTCACAGAGATGCACGATCAGTGTTTCAGGAAACATCATTTGGAAAATATCCATCGGCTAATTATTGAAGAACATGTGAAAGAGAGTATAATTAGTCCCGCATTCTCTTCAACCGGGCCATCAAGTTATCACTGAAAACAAAAGACGAGGTGACAATTGAAGCAGAGACAGCGGCACATTCCCGTGTGTCCCCTTAATACAGGGAGACCTCCACACATTAGGGTTGAGCTGGATTTGGGCAAACAGCTGAAAGTCATTCAGGCCATGCCTTTTCGGACAAGGAACACAGCCTACCTGGCTCCTATCATGCTGGGTCAGAATGGCATATTTTCTTACGGGGCTTATCAACTGGCTGTGAAGAGAAAAAGAAAACAATCCCCAGTGGACGGATAATGGTTTCAAGTATCGGCACTTGGATTTTCACTTTATTTTTTTTTTTAATTAAAATCATCACCATACACTGTTATTCGGCCAATAAACCATTCAGAGCGTTCTCCCAGGGTGGTGTTATTTTAAACATTAAAAAAAAAACCCACAAAAAACTTGAAACGGGTCATCAGTGTTGGCTTTGCACAGGAAATATTTGCCTTCAATATTAACCAAGGAAAACCTCAGCCAAGAGAGTTGTAAAGGAGAGACCACTTCTTCTCAGGAAAACGTCACTGCCAGCTCGATGGAAACACCTAGGCTCAACTAAGAAAGGAGGCCTGTTGCTTTAGAAAGTGAGTCATCTTTTCTAGAAATGAATGGTTGTTAGTTTCTACTGTAAAGGCCAGCCTGGAGATGGAGTTGAGATGCATATGACTAAAAAGAGAATAATAAATGCCCATCCTGGCCTGAAACTGAATTACTGGCTGTTAAGTATACTTCCTAGATCAAATTATGAGTTTTCCAGAGAGAAGAGACTATCTCCCCAAATATGACTGGATTTCGTGTTTGCTGCCATAGGTGGGAAATAGGACCCAAGAGAGAATGTGCCGTTACTAGTTTCCTGATGCTTTAGGACATAAGTTGTCTATTAAGAATTAGCTGAGGGGCGCCCGGGTGGCTCAGTCGGTTAAGCGTCCGACTTCGGCTCGGGTCATGATCTCGCAGTCCGTGAGTTCGAGCCCCGCGTCGGGCTCTGTGCGGACCGCTCGGAGCCTGGAGCCTGCTTCCGATTCTGGATCTTTCCATCTCTCGGCCCCTCCCCTGCTCATGCTCTGTGTGTCTCTCTTAATAATAGGTAAACGTTAAAAAAATTTTTTTTTTAAAAAGAATTAGCTGACATGCAACAGAGAGGAACACATTTGAATACTTTCTGGGGAGAGGATAGTGTTTATTCATTACTAATCACCAAGGCCTTCAGATTTCTGGCTTTAATTTGGCTTCAATTTGGACCGGTTTTGAAATCCTTCTTGTGACTCTGCAATTAAGCTGCCATTTGCTTCAATGAGCAAAGAAAACTCTCCGGTGCTGTTTTGTCATCCTGCAGGTACTACATCAAAGGCAAGGTGACCCTAAGTGATAGTTATTTTGAAATGAAAAGATTAAGAATAAAGTCTTGTATCTCTTCAGAGTCACCTGAACATACGGCTCCATGTTTTTCTAATAAAAGAGGAAAACCCCCTCGATTCTCGTCCTCAAGGGGACGGATATGGAACGCAGTTACATCCGTTCTGAAAGTCAAGACGTTTTCAAGGTATCAAGCATCAGAGGTTGCTTGGTTTTTTATCAAACTAGTAAGCCAAATGCTATTAGACCCATTGCTCTCAAAAGGTTAATTATTACTAAAATGAGGAAGACAGGAGACAACAACGTTGAAGAAAAGCTAAGGATGGAAATAAAGACATTTCCCTTTGCCTGTTTCCTTACTATTCTTCTACCTTCCTCCTCCCCTACCACTGAGGCCAGACTGATGATATCCATGGGATCATATTCTCTTTCTGGTGTAAAGAAACCAAGGCAACATGAGAGTGGCAGTCATTGGCGCTAGTTACAAATATGGCCCCTTAACATTTGGCTTTCTTTTGGTTGGTAAAATCTGCCGTACCTCATCACCACTCTGGAGCACAGATTCTCTTCTCCTCCAACCAAAGTCACTACAGTTGGATGCCTCTCTGAATTAAAAGGTTATAGACGTCCTGAGGGAGATGGAATATACAGATATTTAAATCACAGGAAAGCAGGACTGTAAGAAAAAGGCCAAATGCTTGATTAAAAGACGGTGGGTGACAAACCCGTGCGCTCCATCACATTTTCCTGTATTGTGTTAACTCCTTCAAATTTACTATTGTAATCAGGATTTTTAATCCTAAAAGCAAAGGCTGGAAATCCATGATTTATGTTTCTCAGTAGATTTTCAACAGTGTCACCTTGCAAGCCCGGGTATCTTGGTGTGATTCTTTTGAACAACCTTCAAACATCAGTAAAAGCCCTATGACTGGCATTTAGGAAGCAGCAGCTATGAGGATAATAGACTGGCTTTCAAAAGTTACTCTAAATCAGTGATTTCATTTTGGCACACACGACAACGAAAGAAAGAAGAAAGCTACAAGGCTTGTATTTTCTCTTGCCAAAAGGCTCCTGGAACAGTAAGAAAACAAGATTTTGGTAATAACCTCCCCTCTCCATGTGGCTTTCTTACAACAGAGCGCTGTTGGTACTGAGCCACGATAGACGCTCAGACACTTGTATGTGCGTCTTTGGCCAAATTCCGGTACTCACATAAGATTACATCATAAGTGGTTTTTATGGAAATAATCACATCACTGAAAATCACAAGCATTCGGAACAGATTAAAGAACTTATTTTGGAACGGGCTGTTCAGAAATAGAAACCTGGTTTTGGCAAAGTGCAATTTGGCCTTAGTGTATCCTGAAAAGCCAGCGGGATATTTCCGTCCTTCAATGTATGATTTCACGTGCATTCTGAGGTCCCTGGACACAATACAAAAATACCTTTTAAAAGAGAGAAGACCGTGAACTGTAAATAAACGATCTGTACCAAATCTCAAGCGGTCATAAACTATGAGAATCATCTGGCCCTCACAAAGACATCACCAATCAAAAGAAACACCAAGACTTGGTCTATAATAACATAAAAAGAGTTGGTCGGTTTCTATCAATTCAGTAAGAAGAAAATTAATGGCAACTTTATCACAACGCACATAAAGCTCTTTGACCTCGTTTCATCATTTCCAAAACTTACCCCATTCAAACTTTTATTTTCCTCTCAAGTTTCAAAGAAGTTTTCATTTCGTGCTTGAGGGTTATAGAAAAACCACCTCATTAGAAGGGGGTCATACTGCCAAGGTTGGCATTGCACAGATCCTGTCCATTGCCTTCACATGAGGTGGGACTGGTGGGCACCCACAGCCAAGGTCAATTAAGGTCTCATGCTTTGGCACAGATACCACGAGAGGAACTCTCTTCAAAATGCTTCACACGATATTGACATGTTTCAAGGTGTGGATATAGTTTGGAACTGAGATTCTGTTTGTATTAAAGAGGCCTTCCGTTTCTACCAACTGTAACAACATGTTATAGCAACCTTAAGCGAAAACTAATGACTGTACTTTGCGGCCTCGAAAACAAACATCTTCCAGAATGACCACCGAGCCCTTCCAAACCCGCGGTCACTCCACCTCCTGGAAATGACGAGCTTTGGTATCCTACGTGAAGTAAGCATGCTCATTTGTTGGCATAGTTTCCTGATTTATCCTAGATCTCTTCCACAGCACGATCGCTTTCGTCCCCGTCTAAGGTCTTCGGGACCCTGCTAATTTGTACAGAGTGTTTTCATTTCAAGGTCTGGGTCTGCCATTAACTTCTGGGACCTTGTTTGAAGGGAGTACGGCGAAATTGTAAACAGTATTCAAATGTCATTCCAGAAAACCTATAATGGGTCTGATACTATTTACACATCACCCACAGGAGTGAGGAGGGAGATATTAGCTTCACTATTCCAGGGGACCTGGAGGAGGGCAAGGTCAGGAAAATCAAAGCGTACAAGTGAAAGAATGACAGTCACATTAAGCACGGTGGCAGCCACTGAATGTGTGGATGAAACGACAGATTAAAAATTGTCCAAACCTTGTCTAAGGAGTTTAACTGCTACCCGTTCTCTAAAGGATTCTTCATGTCTGAAAACATTCGTAACGGTAAACACAATACGCTCCAGATGACATTTTGCAAATTCACAGAGCCTGAAAAATCGTATGTAATAAGAAAAGGGATGGGGGTGTAAATTTAGTTATTCAACTGTATTTTCCTTAAATCTGAGTATTGTTAAAACAATTTGAAGTAAGTTTCTAACTGCTTGCTTGACTGAATTTAACCAGGTGCTTCTTAAATTGCTTCTTTTTCTTGCTCAAATCAAAATTGGTTTTTCAGGCTGATGTGCAAGTAGAAAAACAGTATAGCATCTGTAACACGAATATTCCATTATATTATATATGTTTAATGTATATCATTATATAATAAACGGTATAGATCTCTCATACGGATACTGGTTTTATACTTGTAAACACACACTTGTAAGAAAGAAAGAAGAACAAGAGAAAACAAGCAACGCACGCGTCCGGCGTGCACAAACCTTCGGGCTCTTGTCAACTCTTTTCTTTTAGAGAAAAGAAAGCAGAAAATATTGCAGTGCATCGTATATAGTAAAGTAATTGTCACTGGTCGAAAGCTTTTGTTTCATTGAAGCATAAGATCAAGTTGGCATCTTCTGTACTAAAGCACCAAAAGATTTCGTTTACTCACTGCAAAGGGGTCACCATTTACATCTCCAGATGAGCAAGGGCTGACATCAGAACTCCTACCCAAAGGAGACAGCTTGGATACCACAGTACGGGCAGTAACAAACGTAAACGCTCTAGTCTATTGCTGAAATACAAATGAACACAGAAAAACGTACACTTCTCCTTTTTTGCCGATGAACATGGAGAACTCCATTGGGAAGCGAGGAGAAGGGAGACTCTGAGGCGTAAAGAACTTGGTACCAGAACTGTGGGCTCGAGTCAATTTGGAGTACTTTCCTTTACCCACCAAACTTTAAACAGAACCACATGGCAGTGTTTTTTTTCTAGGTCAGAAAGACAGCTGTAAGGGAGAGACCCACCATGTTGCAAAAGGGCAACTTGAAATAGGGACAGAGTCGCTTTTAGAAATCACACCAGAGCCATTTACGCAAAAGTGTATGCCAAAGGACAGGGGCACTTTTTGGTCACTTTCGTTGTTGTTCGCCCGGAAACCGCATCACTGGTATCGGATGTGCAGGGGACAGAGGCTGTTTCACAGTAAGTAATTAGCAACATACAGGACACTTCTCAAATGTCCTGGGGTGGGGGGGGGGTGGGGGAAGGTGCGAATGCTCTTTCTAGACCGACGAGGTACTTTAGAGAGAGATTTGTAGCACGGATTGCGGTGAACACGCTATTGACCTCAGTTTACGTTACGCCAAGTGGACTTTTCCAAACCTGTACTCGAGCTGAAAGGAAAAACAAACTACTCATAGTTTCCTTGAGGCATGCATTTCACGATGGCAAACTAAGTAGATGATGAGCATTCTTCGAGCGCAATGCAGAAGCCGTATGGAGTGGAGGAGACTTAGAAAATTTGGGACAATCCTCTCACGATTTCATTTTGGAAGCATCATTCCTCAGCCGACTGCTGTTTCAGGAATGCAAGGTGATGGGAACAGACGTGGCCAGATGTTGGCTACAGGAGCAAGCGACTTCAGCAGCCAAAATGGGGCAATGTCAGGACAGCAGCGGAAAACGCTTTGGGCTACGAGAAGCAGGGGGCTGCCCGCGCGCTGTGCCAGGGATGACTGTGTTATACAGAGTCCCATCTGAGCCTGCATAACACAGTCACCGGCGAGCCAGGGGCCTCCTAACCATGTCAGGGGCCGAACAACATACAGCACACCAGGGGGGCAATGCACAGTCAAAGAAAAGAGAGAGAAAGAAAGAAGAACGAGAGAAAACAAGCAAAACACGCGTCCGTCGTGCACAAACCTTCGGGCTCTGTGTTTTCTTTGTGGTGTACTTGCTTCAGCGGGCAGCAGAAGATTTCGTGACACTTAGCACGAAAGGGGGACTCTTTTTTCTTTAATTCCGCAGATTGGATGGAATCTTGCCGTAACATAATGTATTCCTGTGTGCCAGGGGGGGCGTCATCCAGAACTGTGGTCACCACATAACAAAATGAACTCAAGTTAGAGCTTCAAGAAAGCAGCGAACGTCTTAAATCACATCTACTCCCAGGGAAGACTAAAGAAACAACATTCCTGAGAAAAGTTGCAAAGAAAACCGTGTAACAGCTCGCTAGTGGCTCTTTTTTAGGGGCTGGCTTGAAAATAACAAAGCCCTGACTCAACTACCCATCCCTCTGTTTCGAGTTCAGATACAACATAGACATTTGCAGGTGATGTCCACCAATTATCAGCGCATTCCTTTATGCTTCCTTCCTCGGAGAACCTGGCTGGCTTCAAGTGCAACATACACCGGGCCGGACAGAAGATTCGAGGGCGCTGCTTTATTTAACCTTTGATTTGCAAAGAGAACCGGGGCTGTTGCAAATACTCTTCAGACCTTCAGAACCCCTTCACGAACACAAGGGGTTCCAGTTGCGAGCCTGACACCCAACAGTGGATCTGGATCAAAGACCCACCTGGTTGAGGAGCTGGAAGGCCAGGACCCGGTTCACTAATTTTGGCCTTAGATCTACGCCAAGCCCCTCTCGGCTCCCCTTTTCTTTCCAGACCCTTTCTGCGTTTCCCAAGCCAAGACCGTGAACGTCTAGCACCCTCTCCCGGAAAAAAAAAAACACGGGGTCCGCTTTTACGGGGTCTACCGCAGCATTCTTGAGCCCCCAAACCGCCCACCCAAGGGGGTGCAAATTTGATCCGCGTTGGCAGAAACAGGGAACTGACCCCAGAGTGGATTTTTTTTTTTCCTCTTTCACACCCTTCCCAGTGAGGCCATTCCATTTTGCCGGGAGTGAGTCAGTGCCTCTAAAGCTGTGATTAATGGCAGGCTGACTCATTCTACTTCCCCAAATGCATACACTTCGCATGCATTTAGAAGGCCCCGTATCACCAGCAAGCTTCCTATCGGGAGAATCATGCTGCGGTGTTTGTAAACTACAAACAGCCTACGGTTGACATTAGGTGGGACCTGAAGCTTCTGTGTTTGGCAAAACGCTCCCGGCTCGTTACCGGCTGGGATTTTAATGACCCTTAAGAACTTACTTTCACGTTCGGGTGAAAATGGTATCAAAACCAACAAAACTGCCAAAGTAGCATTATGAGTTTAGAACAAGTTCTTGATAGATGGCTTGTGTGTGGAACTGTTGTCTTCCTTTATAAGCCATTGAATTATGCACGAAGGTGATGAATATTTTAGTCAGCTCTCTATTTTCCTCTAGCATTCAGCAGCAGTAATCAAAAATATTGTATAGGCACACCCTCACAGTTTTCCTGGCAGAGAGTTCCCTTCATCTACTAGGAATGTGACTATAACTCCATAGAATCTCGTTGTGAAATGCACATCTTTGCTAGCAACAGCTGCTATTCAAAACATTTGCAGCCATTTCCTGCTATGAGCAGATAGTTATGATAATATAGACACTTATCAAATTCCAGCATCGCAGCTGAAGACCGATTCTGGTTTTACCACCCAAAATATTTAAAGGAAACCTCCCAAACTTGGAGCCCTTTAAAAAAAGAAACTCCCATGATTCTACAGAAGCTGAGAAATTCCATTCTCATGCGCCGTACATAAGAGACGTGTTTTAAGATCAAAGGACAATTGGAGCAGTGAGAAGAAGACAACAACTTTTTGATAATACACGGGGAACCTGTCATTCAGAAGCACTTGACAGACATCAGTACATTGTCTCCCACGATCATGTTTCAGTACCAACAATGACGTCACAAATGGGCATTTCCGGAGATTAACGGCAGACTGAAGCTAATAGCCTTTCGCTGACTCTCCAGCCATCAGCTTTTCCCAGCTGGTCATTAATTCCCAGAAAATGCCTTGTGCTGCCATCATTATTGTTTAATTAGATACAACTGGTTATCTGTAACATACAACAAAATTCTAATAAAAGCGACATGCTGACTGATACAAGAACCAGCCCCCAAATTCATCACGATGGGAAAGCATGAAGGTCACAAAAGTGCAAGATAATTGCTTTCCACAAAATTCTCGCTCTCCTGTTCTTCCTTCAGATTGAATTCAGCAAGTGCAAAGGGTGCCAAGACGAGAGCGTTTAAGGAGCCATGTGAGTAATAACCACAGGCATAGAACATTTCCTTGGAAATTGTGAACATCTGGGAGTTAATGGCTCGGCTTTGGGTCTCAGGCCGTCTCTGCTCAATGCCCCAAACATCAGTCAATTCAGGCAAAACAGAAAAAAAGTCAATCGTGCAAAAGTGACGGTGTACAGGCAACACCTCACACGGGTCTATCAAATCTTTGAACTTGAGGATATTCTGCATACAAAATTAAAACTATTACATCAAATCCATTTATTCCCAGGGCTCCCTCAAGTAGGACAGTGGCTGTATGTGCAATGACAGCAACAGGATGGACAGGGGACTTGCCACAGGACCCCCAGCACTAGGGCAGGTGGGCACCTTAATTGCATTTCTCTTAAAAAAGGGCTAAGGATGCAAAGTTTCCATGGAGCATCAGCTCTATGAAAGGGAGAGGAGGCTCGTGAAGAAGCCAGCTCATCAAAACAGGAAAAAAGAATGCGATTCTTCTTTCCTTGGCTTAGTCTAATGTTTTCTGCCATTTTCCCCCTTCTAGTGCATTTCCTTCTTGCACATGACCGCTCTCTTTTGAAAACCACTTCTTCTGTTCATTTGAACCATTTGTCCGCATGTATTCAATGACTCCTGCTACCCTCCCCCATATTAGATTTATCCAATCTTGGAGGGAGACAGATGACTCCAGTGCTGAGGTAGACAACGGATTTACACAAAGCCTCCTCCAGTTTCAGAAATTCAAGATGGTAAGAGTGGCTCCTGGTTGATCTCTGGACCCTGAGGCCCGCGCTCTGAGAAAGGTTGCTGAGCCCCATGACCATAGCTACCGAGGGGTGGGCCTCTGCCGGGAAATTGCACACACACAGCCAGTGCCCTTGGCCTTGATCATCCAGCCCACCTACTCGGGAATTCCAAAGTCCCACAGGACTGGCCGAAAGTTGGGAGAAGACGAGTGCACGCACGCAAATCCACACATCCAGACACACAGACGCTGGCAGGTGGCATACTCAGACATGGAAGGGACAAGAATAAGTGACCTTAGGGGTGAGATGATAGTTAGGAGCACAATTTATGGAAGTACTAGGGCCTGTTATAAAAGGTGTTCTGTTGACTAACCATTCAGGTGGGCAAGCCTGCATCTAGAATTGGTTTCCCAGCAGCAGGACTGGATTGTCACTAAACCATCCCCACTCTCTATGTCTCTCAGCAATCACCAAGATCAAGGACGGGGGGGGGGGGGGGGGGGGGAGGGTGCGGGGGGCAGCCACGGCAAGGGAAGGGAGTTTAAGTCTAAGCCTGATGACCTGGCCTAAGCTACTCATGTTCACAGAAATACAGTATTCCCATTTTAAACTAGACATAAAGAAAGCAGCAATCTATATCGAAACTTAGTTATTGATAAAATAAAAAAAAATGATCCCAATGCAATGCACCTTTTAAGTATGTTTTTAATCGGAGAAGTTAACATTTATCCCTATGTCGACAAAACATCCAGTGGCTTTACTCCACAACTTTTACCAACAAATACAACTTTGGCTACATAAAACAATTACCCGAGTATTTACTAGTATCACAAACACTACAATGTCATCCTCCGTGTTATTCCAAACAAAATCTCTTTAGAGATGATTACATAAGGAAAATAAAACTCAGGAAGGGGAAGTAACTAGACAAGCCGCAGAGTCGTTGGAAAAGCCCAGCCTGGAAGCCAGGATTCCAGTGTGTTTACCGGCAAACCTAAAGTAAGACTGCTTTGTATAACTAGCGATATATTAAGAAGGCCTTGGGATCTTTAGTATGACTTAGCTTAAAAGATTACCCCTGTCTCCAACAAATTTTTCTCCCTTTATTCAAAGATGGGAAGGCCACCAGAGACAGCCTAGGACACTAGACAACGCCACACAGGCACCTGGCCCCCTCACCAGGCCACTGTAATTCACAAGGCTTGCTGGCTTTAAGCTGGAAATCGTTAACAAGCCCTCAATTATTGGATGATGTTGTTGTTTTGCTCTCAAGTGAACTCTTCCCAGAGATGACTCAACATACTTAATTAATGCTACATGATTTTAAATCAAAGCAGATCTGAGATCGCCAGGGCGACGGAAACGAAATGATTGGGGCTACCCATCGAAGCCATTACACGTATGTTAGTGACTCCAACAAGCAAATACATAAAACCCCCCATGAATCAGAAAGCGTGGCCAACTATACACATTAGCAAACGTCCTCACATAATGAGAAAGAAGGTGAGGAGAAAATGGAGTAATTGGAGCCACAGGCTGAGTTAGCTCAAGACCTCCATTTTGCCTTCCAGATAACTATCATGCACTTATCTGTATATGATATTCAAGCTTAACTGCCACAGTGGGCACGATCAAGATGGCAGGTTTAAATGTACACGAGTAACTTAAGTAAGTAATTCACTGAATGGATTTGAATACTGACGCAAAAACAACTTAAAATGCTTCTAGAAGTTTCAGTTGCCTTCTTGGCAACCTCCCCCGTCTCCATTCAGCCCCCTCAACTGCCATCAGGACTTCCTCCAAACTTTGCTTGTTCAGGCCGATTTGTTCTTTTCCCGGCAGAACGAAGTGCCGACTCCCTCTCATCGTGGCTTCCCACCTCCTCAGTTCCATTATTGCCTCTTTGCTTCTTACTCACGCTAGCTGTTCCACGAGTACCCAGGATACGGTAGGCTTTTTCCTGCCTCAAGGCCTTGTCCTTGCCGTTCGCTATGACGCCCCCTTTATGTCTTTCAGGGCTCTACCTAAATGTCACCCTTTCAGAGATGTCTTCTCCGCTGCCTTAGGTAGGTCTGTACTTGTCACATCTGCGATTTGTAAATGCCCGTAGGTATGCCTGCGTGTCTGTGTGCATGGATGCGTGTGTCTTGTCTCACTCTCCCCACAACAAGACAAGCTCTCTGAAGCAGGCACGTTATTTGTCTCATTTATCACTCTATATGGGGGGTCCAGCATAGCGCCTCACTGGTAATACATACGCTTAAGAATTCTCATTAATCAAATGGAGAATGCCCTCTTTCTTCACGCAGGCTTCCCACAAAGCTATGGTCAACATAACTCTTGATTTCCGTATTACTTGGTCGGAAATCTATCTTGTCGTGTCTTGGGACAGCTTTTTGGTTATGATCATAGGCTTTTACTGAAAAGGTAGGTTGGTAATTATTTTCTTGAAAAAAAATTTTTCTTAACGTTTATTTATTTTTGAGAGGGAGAGAGACAGAGCGCAGGTGGGGGAGGGGCTGAGAGAGAGGGAGACACAGAATCCGAAGCAGGCTCCAGGCTCCGAGCTGTCAGCACAGAGCCTGACGCGGGGCTCGAACTCATGGACTGCGAGATCACGACCTGAGCTGAACTCGGATGCTTAACTGACTGAGCCACCCAGGCACCCCAGAAAATTATTTTCATATATATGTCTTTCCTCCACAACTTGCTTGACTGTAAATTCCCAGAGGGCAAGAACCATGTCTTTTGGCATCATCTTTGCTTTCCCTAACGGCCTACAATGCTTTGCACGCATAAGGTCACTGACTCTCTGGGGGACCTGTGGAATGCCACTTTGCCTCTGAGCCTCAACTTTCCCATTTCAAAAATAAGTGGTGTGGACCAGGCCAGAGTTTCTCAACATCGGCACTTTTGTCATTTGCGGCTGGAAAATTCTCTGTGTTGAGAGGCTGTTCTGTGCACCAAAGGATGTTGAGCAGCATCCCTGGCCTCTACCCGCTACATGCCGGTAGGATCCCCCCACCCCCGGCCAAGTGGTGACAACCAAAAAGATCTTCAGATACTGCCAAACATCCCTCCCTAGCGAGATGAAGGCCAAATCAACCTTAGCTGCGAACCGCCGGACATGATGATGGGTAAAGCGCCTCTGGTTTATGAACCTCTTTGTAAAGAGTGAGCGCCAATCCCGGAAGTCCCTTTGTGACCCTTGGAGACGCTCAGTATCCTGCAAGGGTTCGGCACCTGCAGAGCAGAGGGTGCTGTCAGAGGTCCCACACACCTGCACGGATGCCCACGTTCGATCCCTGCTGCGATGCCAGGCGCGCGCGCTCGAGAGAGAGAGAGCAGGACCGTGCTCCAGCTTTGTGCCACTGCACCGCCCTACCACGCACCCCGCTCAAGTCCCAGCCGAACTGAAGCGCCTGTCACGCTCGCCCAGAAGGCTTGTGAAGACACAGCCGGGGGGGGCCCCCTCCCTCAGAGTTTCTGATGGAGGCGGTCTGGGCCGGAGCGTGAGTATCCACCCCCTAACCCGTTCCTACGTGCTGTTGACGCTGCTGGGTGAGGATCACACGTGGAGACTGACAGCCCCAGCTGCTTGGTTGGGCCTCTCCCGGCCATCTCTGCCTGTCTCCATTGTCCCGGGCCCAGTGCAAACGCCATCTAAGCCAGTGGTTCTCGGCTGTGGTTGGCCATTAGCGTGACCTGGGAAACTTTCAAAGACTAAGAAACCCATGGTGCCACACCAGGTCGATTAAGCCAGAATCTCCAGGCTGGGGCTGGAGCACTGGTAGGTCCCCGGGCTCCTCAGCTGGTCCAACTGCACCGTTAGGGTTGGGAATGACTATTTTAAGCCTTTCCACACTACGCTCAGTGAAAAGTCCTCTCCCCCCCCCCCCCCCCCCCGCCCCGGAAGGAGATCTCTGGCCCATCGTCTTACTCTTGCCATTTCCTTCCACATCTCAGCCCAGCGTTGCCACATACCTCTGTGCGGGTGGGCTATGCGCTGTGTAAAACTACACAGCATCCCCACACAGCAGCTCCGCTCCGGCCTGAGCAACCACGGTGGTTTGTCCGTAGCTCTACCGTAGCATGAATCCACCCCTGCCCTGTGTTGTCATTCTTTTTTTAAAAGTATTTATTTTGAGAGAGAGAGAGTGTGTGAGTGAGCATGAGTGTGGGAGGGGAAGAGAGAGAGAGAGAGAGAGAGAGAGAGAGAGAGAGAGAGAGAATGAATCCCAAGCAGGCTCCACGCTGTCAGCACACAGCCTGATGCGGGACTCGATCCCATGAACCCTGAGATCATGACCTGAGCCGAAATCAAGAGTCGGATGCTCAACCGAGCCACCCAGGCACCCTCATTATTCTTCAATGTGACTACCTCACTAGCCAGTTTTGCTGAATCGAGTCACACTAAGCTCTATCCTTATTAGCACCCCTCAAGGTCACTGTCTTGGGCTGGTGAGAACATGTGTATTTGGCCTGAACCCAGTCCTTGATGCTCCATCTTGCACCCTGGTCCCTCCTCATCAGCTTCTCTCCTATAGGTTCCTCAGGAGGTTCCAGAGCTATTTCAAACTTTACACATGCTACACTCTCAACCACAGTGTAGGTGCTTCCTTGCACCCCGTATTTCAGGGGTTCTCCACCCTAGCTGCGGAATTAGAATCACCTGGGTAGCTTTTAGAACATTCTCGCCCCCAGAGATTCTCATTCAATTGGTGTCAGAGTGGGGTACGGGTCTCGGTGGGCCTTAAAACGCTTCTCAGGTGTTTCTCAGGTGCAGCTCGGGTGGCAAAGCAACGTGTCTGATTGAGGGAACAAGAGAAAAATTAAAGGCACAAGTGCAACCACGATTAACTGCAAAGATGCTTTCCTGAGCAAAGAAGGAAGGGCTGTAAAGAAACTAGGACTTTCAAGTGCGAGACCCCTTAAGTAAGTAAGGGATACAAATGGGTCTCTCAAGGAGAAGGTTCCAAAAGCCTCAGGGAGTGCAAGAGGGTGTATTGGCAAAGGCCTTACAATCCATCTGTCCCGTTTTCAAACCCTGACTCTGAGACCGTTAAGTGGTCTCCACAGCGTGACCGTGGGCAAGCCGTGTATCCTCTTTGTTCACCCACAAGATGGGATGATAGCTGTTCTTAAAGGAGGGCCCTGACCCCACAGCACAGATATCGCATGGGAGCTTGTTAGAAATGCAGGCTCTCAGCCTCGCCGAGTTCAGACCAACAGAATCAGAATCTGTCTTTTCAGAAAATTCTGAGGTGGCTGCTGCGCACCTTAAAGTTGGGACGCACCTAGAACAGTGACTGGGACTGAGTACGGGTGCGTTCCCTTCTCTCCTGAGGCCAAACAACTATCTGGGTGGCACATAAATGTGCATTTGTGGGAACCCCGCCACGGGATAGAAGAGAGACTTCTGGACCTGAGAGACCCCTGCCACCCCTACCTACCATGACCTCGGGCACATCAATTTCCCAGCTTTTACAGATGACCTAACCGAATCACGGTGTTCAACTCCTAGTGGGGCTGTTTGAAGAATTAAGAGATGATGTGGGTGGAAGCATCTGGCATAACACCTAGCCCTGGAGAGGTGTTCCATACGCGTGAAGTACACTCCCTCAGTGTTACCTGAGGCTGAATCCAAGTTAACGTGAAAGAGCCTTTCCCAAGAACGTGTTCACCACAAGTCTTGTGGGCCTCCACAAGGCTTCACGCAACCTTCATTTTGGTTTTCGAACCAAAGTAGGGGGAACGGCCGGCAGGAGAAAAAAAGATGGCTGTGCCACCCACCGAGTAGTAAATTGACTGACAAATGGTATTTGTGTCAGAATGACACCTGGAATTTCTTGAAGATGTTTCATCGCGACCGGCTCCATCGAAAACTTTTATTTGGCCTCACTCGCTTTGCTTTGAAGGCAGAGTGCTTTTGGCCATAGTTGCCTTCGAGACTGAAATTCTAGGCAGCCTTTAAAGATGGCTGCAAGATGGACTCCAGGCACAGCTTTGGCATCAAATTCTGCGTCCCCCTCCGCGCATAAATAGGGTGTCAGTGGCATCATTCAATCAGTGGCCTTTTTTTTCCAGACACAATAAGCTAAGGGGAGGGTTCCCATATAACCCACTGCCTGATGCATGTTTGTTCAGCCAGCCTTGGTGTGTGTGTGTGTGCGCGCGCGTGTGTCTGAGGCTAGAGACATGCCTTTGCTTTTAATAAAAGTTAGTATAGGCACTCCGGTTAGGCTCACAAAATGATGTCATAGCTATTATAGCAACAGCCTGAAACCTCAGCCTTTGATCTTAAGACCTTTCTTGGGCAACATCATGGGCTAAATTGCTACAGAAATCCTATTTTCTCCTGTCAATGTCTTCCGTGTTCCAAGCACTAAATCTCAGAGGGCTGAGGCTTCTTCACCAATACAGCAGAGAGCACACTCCAGCACTACGCCCACGTCCCCCTAGCAAATGTGGTCGTCGACACCATACTTCTTCACATGGCATGCTAAGAGAGTCCCGCACGACTCACTGTCACTATTTCCCTCATATTCCTATTTCACGGTTTGAAGGCTCATCTCTCATCTAAATCTCCTGGCTGTTCCACGTCTCCCGGGATGTCTTTAGAGCTCAGGAAAACCCACCTTACGGGCTCTGTGACAGCCTGGGATTCCTTGGTCCTAGTGACAGTAGCTGGAAAGCAATATCGTAATGCTGCTTGGAAACGATGACGGGAAGAGTGATGAATGCCATCAGACTCCCCCCTACCTCTCCATATGTCCCCCCAAAAGGCATCTATAGAAAACTTATTGTACTTTATTAGTCAGGAAACACTGCCCTTATTTTCAAGCAAATAGAGTTCCTTTATTTCCCCTTTCTGCTAGGGTTCTGTGATCCCATGTGCCTCTGTCACCTACTGGTGCGCCTTCCACCAAGGTGACACGGAAGAAAGTTCACTCAAGTCCATCGGCAGTCCGTCATGACTGACCCTCTGGCAGGAACCTTAGAGCAAATACCAACGTGTGGGTATTTGGTATCAAAACCATTTCTCGGAAACAATAAAAAATGTGTAGGTCATCGTGGCTTGTGCACCTGGCACTCCACTTAACACGGCTGTGCCAGGGACTTGAGAAGTAGTAAAAGGAGAAAGAAGGCGCCAGGAAAAGAGGGATAAGGCTCTTCTAATGAACTGATCAAGACGTGAGTCCTGGCAGGTCTTGTCTGATTCAAGATACGCGCCGGTTAAATCCTTCTCTCCCTAGTTAGCCACAAACCGTACGCAAGCTCATCAAAAGGCAGTTAGTCCGCTTCAGCTGCAACATCATGTTCGTCAACTTGCAAGCTCAAATGGGCCTCAACAACCTCCAGGAAAGGCAGCTCTCGCCTATATGCTCTGGAAGAATTCTTACCCCTCCGGGAGTGAAAAGAGGCGCATTTTTAGCTAATGGAAAGCCGTACCAACAAAATTCCCAACTCCAGTAGCCAAAATCCAGAAAATAGCTCTGAAAAAGAAACATTCCAATTCATCAAGCGCTTTTCTTTGCACTCAACGCCTGCCACGGTTCCGAACTCCCCATTCAGTGAGCAGGGCTGGTGTTTCTGCTTCCAGCCCTGCAGGAATTACAGATGGGAGACTAGATTGTGCCAGGTTAGAACCCACTCTAAATTTGTGTGAGAAGAATTTCGAAGCACATGGTATTTGAGTTTGTTTACTCTTGGCAACATTTCTGTTTAAGAAAGAGGCATTGCAATTATTTTAAAAGCCTCGAGCCATCAAATGTCCTTAAAATAGCACTTAATGATTTAGGTGTAAATGAATCATAAACACTTAGATTAAACTTCCTCCTCATTCCCTACAAACCCAGCTGGTTAAGTAAGGTTTTAACAAAAGAGCACTCAGCGTGCTCTGTCCTTTTAAAGGTAAGGTCTTCGGAGGTGGGCTCCAAGCTGGGTCCAGTGCTCACATTTAAAGCATTAGGAGCGCCCACGTTGTATATCTATTTTTCAGTCTGTTTATTCATTTTGAGAGACACAGAGACAGCGTGAGTGGGGGAGGGGCAGAGAGAGAGGGAGATAGAGAATCCCAAGCAGACTCCGTGCTGTCAGTACGGAGTCCCATGAAGGGGCTCGAACTCGCGGACCGTGAGACCATGACCGGAGCCGAAACCAAGGATCGGGCGCTTAACCGAATGAGCCACCCAGGCGCCCCTATACTTTTGAAAGGAGTAAAATAGAGTGCCCGGTGTGGGCCATGCACTTTCACATTATCATTTCCAATATCCACAACAAGGACAATATCGTTATTGTGCCCACTCGGCACAGAGGCAACTCAATGTCAGGACGTTAAGGAACCTGGTCAGAATAACCCAGCTATCAAGATTCAGAGTGGGACTCAATCTCAGGCCTCTACAGTCTATACTGTTACTCACAATGCCGTACCTGATAATCATTTGTATAACTGTGGTAGGCAGAATAATGGCCCCTCAGAGATGTTCCCATCCAAATCCCTGGGATCTGTGAACACGTTACCTTAAGGCAGTAGATGTAATTAAGGTTGCTAATCAGTTGACCTTTGCATGGAGAGGATTAGCCTAGATTATCCAGATGGTTCCAGTGTAATCATACGAGCTCTTAAGATCCAAAGAGGGAGGCAGACGAGTGGGTGACAGAAATGAAAAAGAGGCAGGACAGATTAAAAGTATGAGAGGACCCAACCTACTGTTGCTGGCTTCTAAGACTGAGGCAGGAGGTCCTGAGCTAAGGAGTACACGTAGTCTGGAGACGCTGGGAATGGCCCTCACTCGCCAGCCAGTAAGGAAACAGGGAGCTCCATGCTACCAGGAACGGAATTCTGCTAACAGCCCAAACGAACAAGGGGACAGATCCTCCTCTAGAGCCTCCAGATGTGTGTCTGGCTTCTGACCTACATACAGCACTCCAAGGTAAAAAACTTACATGGCTTAAGTCGCGAAGTCTGTTGACAGTTTGCTATGGCAGAAATAGAAAACTAATACAATATCCAAAGTTCAATGCTGAAAACCGAACTCGGGTTTATAGCTCATAAGCCTTCTACAGTTATTTTAATAACAACAACCAAATATTTCATGTGGAATTGATGTATCTTAATCTTCAGCCCGAGAAGAAAACATGCACACGAAGATGCTTCCTTTGGCCTTTCTATTTTCCGTTCCCTCCACCATATTAACTTGCAATGTTCTTCCAACAAATATGTAATGGGAACCTACTGTATGCCAGGCACTTGCTAGTCAATGCATACGGTGCACAGCAGATGGGGGGCAAATGTAGGAGGGCCTGGGTGGTTCAGTTGGTGAAGCATCCGACTCTTGATTTTGGCTCAGATCATGATCTCACGGTTGTGAGACTGAACCCTGCGTCGGGGTCCATGTTGGGTGGGGAGCCTGCTTGGGATATTCTCTCTCTCTCTCTCTCTCTCTCTCTCTCTCTCTCTCTCTCTCTCGTCACTCTCTGTCCCCTCCCCCCTCAAAACAAAAATAAACACTTAAAAATTCAGACAAGAACCCCTTGCCCTCCTGGAGTTTACACATCTGGGGTGGAGGGCATACAGGAAACACGTCGGTAAGATGAGTCCTCCAAGGGTCTCTGAGTCACTTGTGGGAAGACAGCTACTCTGACTTTGCCATGTCAGCTTTCTGTCACTGTAGCATAACCTAGCCTAGTCAAAATAATACAGACAGCCTCACTGAGAAGGTGAGCCATGGAGATATCTAGGAGAAGAGCGTTCCCAGGAGAGGGATCAAAAATGCAAGGACCCTGAGGTAGGAATAGGAATTGGTGTTTTTGTAGAAAATGCAGGAGGCCAGTGTGGCCGGGATTGAGAGAGTGAGGGGGAGAGTGATGGGAGGTGAGGGCAGAAAAGAAATGGGAAGCCTGCTCATACAGGCCACGGTAACAACTGTGGCTTTAATTCTGAGTGGCTGGGAGCCATGGCATGGTTTCGGGCAGAAGAGTGATGTGATCTGGCTTAGGTGCTCAAAGGCTCCCTCTTGCTGCTACGATGGAACAGATTTCAGGGGAGAGGAAGCAGAGAGACCGATTGGGAGATTACTGCTACAATACAGGCAAGATGATAATAGCACTTAGTAGTGTAGGTAGAAAGGATTCTGGGTACATATTCTAGGAACACAGACTCTTATGAATAGAGGTTCTATCTAGAATGGATAAAGAAGCGGTGTGTATGTGGAGATGTAGACATGTAATGGAATATTAACACAACCACAAAGGAGAATGAGATCTTGTAACTTACAACAACACGGATGGACCTAGAGGGTATAATGCGAAGTGAAATAAGTCAGAGAGGGACAAATATCCCATGATTTCACTTATGTGTGGAAGCTAAGAAACAAAACACACGCACAAACAAAAACCAGACTCTTCGATACCGAAAACAAACTGGTCATTGCCAGAAAGGGGGTGGCTGGGGGGGCGGGGGGGTGGGCAAAAAGGTGAAGGGGATTAAGAGGTACAAACGTCCAGTTATAAAAGAAGCCAGGGACATGAAAAGCACAGCATAGGGAATACATTCAATAATATTCTAATAACATTGTATGGTGACAAAGGGTGAGGGCGCTTATCACAGCGAGCACGACACTTATCACCGAATCCTTGAATCCCTTTGTTGTATACCTGAAACTAAGATAACATGGTATGTCAACTATACCTAAGAAAAAAAAAAGTTCTATCTAACAGTATGCAACATCTAACAACACTATTTCAAACAGATACCTTTTGACGGTAAGTCCGTGGTCTATACAGTTCCCAGAGGGAAAATACTCGCTGTAGATTAGCTAATTCTCCTCTTTATAGACATTGGAGAGACATCACCTCACCGTTACCTCTCCCCTGCAGTATCTCATTGGACTACACACATCTGTACAGAATATGATCAAGTAAGTACCCAGCAAACATTAACATTGCAGAAGAGTATTAACAGCGGTGGTGATGGAGATGATGGGGATGGATGGGCAGAGATGGCCATGGAGATGACGACGGGCAATTTGCAAAACAACATTCTTGAGAAATCAATTCTCCTGACCCTGTACACCATTCTTGTTTCTCTTCTACAAACCTATTTTCCCTCTGTCGTTTTGTCAAAGATTCCACCAAGCAAATCTAACACTTCAAGTGCTACTGGAGGAAATGAATGGTGAGAAAACAACTGTAGAACTCGGGTGCCTGGACTCCTGGCCCAGCCTCGGAACCTACCCCTTGCTATATAAGTCACACCATCTGTGTGAGCCCAGATTTCCTCAAATGGAATGGACCAGGTGATCTCTAAAGTCTTTTCACTGTTTCAGTTCAGGGTGGAGGTGGGAGGTTCTTCCCTCTCCTTGATGGTTTCTTCAATATGAATCTCACCAGTATAACACTGTTGGCTTCTCTCTGCCCCATCTGTTGGCTTCTCTCTGCCCCATCATTCACTGTTTCCTGGATGGGGTACTGATGAGTTTTTAAAAGACAAACTAACAGCCCTAGCCTAGCACCTTCCTTTTTCCTTTCTCCCTGGGAACCAGCTCATCACAGAAAGCATGCATTATGCTCTGCCTTAAGTTTTGCAGGTGGAGGTCCGTGTCAGGTGAAGGACTGAAGAATAAGATGGGCGTCTGCTCTGATCCAGAGCTGCCTGTGGCTGAGTAGATACATCTAATTATGGGGTTCCCCATTAGAATGTCCACCTCTTCAGAGACAAAAACCTCACCTCCCAGTGTTAGCCTTATTTAGAATGAAGGCGATATTTTGTTGTCCACACACCTTTCTCTTTTGACTGGTTTCTTAATTTGTTCACAACTTGGACAGAGAGAGAAAGAGTATTCCCACTCCCCGCCCCACAAAATGCCATCAATATTTGTGAATGGTCAGAATCATGGCTTCTAGAGTATTGGCCAAGTCTTAAACCCTCTGTTGGCCAATCTAGCTCACGATGGTTACCACTGTTTTTCATGGCCAGGATCAGTACCAGGGGACCTGTACTCCCAGGCCAGGAAAACCAGGAGGGAGGAATGAGGAAAAGAAGAGGCAGCAAGGAAGGGAGACATGAACGCTGACTTGCTCCTCCACAGATGGAAGGAGCTGGCTGCCATGTTAATTTCAAAACCTTCTGCTAACAGACCCATAAATACAGAGAAGAAACTGATGATGGTGGGGGGATGGGCAAAATGAGTGAAGTGGGGGTGGGTGGGAGGTGCAGACTTCCAGTTATGGAATGAATAAGTCACAGGGATGAAAGGTACAGCATAGGGAATATGGTCGATGGCATTGTCATAGTGCTGTACGGGGACAATGGGAGCTACACTTGTGGGGAGCACAACATAACATAGAGACTTGTTTAATCACTACTTTGTACACCTAAAACCAATGAAACACTGTGTGTCAACTATACTTCAATAAAAAAGAATACCTATGAAAAAGACTTAAAGGGGCACCTGGGTGGCTCAGTCGGTTAAGTGCCTGACTCTTGATTTTGGCTCAGGTCACAATCTCACGGTTCTTGAGATTGAGCCCCACGTCGGGCTCTGTGCTGACAGCGTGGAGCTGTCTTCTCTCTCTCCCTCTCTTTCTGCCCCTCCCTCACTCATGCTCTCTTTCACTCAAAATAAATACATAAACTTAAAAAAGAAAAAGATGTAAAAAGTAAAAACCTGCTGTCGCCATGGAAATCCCTAGCTATTGACGAGGTTCTCATAGTCCCACAGGAGCCTCAGTTGAAAGTCCCGTTTCAAAGCAGCAAGAAAGGGACAAAAAGGGATAATGCAGGTCATACGTGGGGACAGAAACACCAGTGCAAGGGGGAAACGCCAACTGTGAATTCATTCTTCTTGGGCTGCACTGGAGCAAACTGTCCACACTAGGAGGCAGCCCAAGCTTCCCAAATCTGACTTCCGTTTCTTTTCTGATAACCTCTGCCACTTAATCCCCTCTGACATGCCTCTAATATTTGCATTAATTAGGCTCATACCAAGAACTGTAGTCACTTGAGAAGTGCCTATCGATACCACCAAAAAATTGAAACATGCCGATCTTCACAAGCTTGAAAAATGTCAGCTGGGGGAGTGGAACCATTTCCCATAAAGGTGGCCCTCTGCCTTCTCCTTAATGTAGAGTGAAATAGAATTCAAGATTGCACACAACAAAGCCAGGACAAAATGTCCCACATAAAAGCTCTCCCAATTAGGCATTGAATTGCTGAATGGTGAAAGACATACCTTTAGAGTTCCTATGAAATGCAGAAGACTCACAACCAGCAACATTAAAGAGCTGTCTACAGAGCAATTCTTTCCTCTCTTGTCTCCCAAGGTCTCTGTGTAACATTTGATTAACCGACAACTTGCAAAGATGACCTTAATGCATGTGAGATGTCCTCAGAGGCTTTGAGACGTCACCCTTGAGTCAGTCTCTGGTTGGCAAGGAGATCCTTAGGTCAAGCCATGGAAACCTGGACAACATTTGGGCTGAGAGCAGGGTGGATCACACTCAGATTTAGGAAGTGGGATTGATAGTGGGCTGACCCACATGCTATTCTTGGTTGCCAACATTTCCCAGTGGGCTATTTCTTTACACTTTCCTCTGTTCTCTAGGACAGTTTGGGAGTCCCAAACCAGTTTCTGGTGGGCAAAAAGGGAACGCGGTTCTCTTTTTGATATCCATATTGAGGGTGGTTACAGTGAGTGGACAAAGTGGCAAAAGCAAGTTGAAAAGGCATTAGGCATGCCTGGCTGGGAATCCCCAGGAAAGGAAGGCCTCCTGCTTATGCTCCTGGCTTCATCTTTGCTTCTTTGCTCCTGAACAAGTGCCACTTGTTTCTCTTCTCCTAAAAGCTCCCTGAAGACACACAAATGAAAATACTGTCACCAGACTTGTAGAGTGCCCCAGCAATGGCTGTGGGGAACAGCCTGAGGGAAGCCCCTCAGCCTCAACTCAGGTTCCTGGGAAAATATGTAACTGGATGAATACTATTGCCATGATAATTGGATTAGTCTCACTGGTCAGAGTAAAGGGCATGCAATCACTGAAGAATACTATTATGGTTCATTTATGTGTCAACTGGATTGGGCCATAGGACGCTCAGATATTGGGTCAGATATTATTGTGAGTATTTGAGATGAGTATTGTGAGTATTGTGAGTAAATGAGATGAACATCTGAATGGGTAGAATGAGTAAAGCAGATTGCTCTCCCTAATGTGGGTGGGCCTCACCCAATCAGTTGATGGACTGAATAGACTAAAAAGGCTGACTTTCCCATAGGAATGGGGGACTCCTGCCTGTTGGCCTTTGAAGTGAATCATAAGTTTTATTCCTTCCTCTAACCTCAAACTGAAACATGGGCTCTTCCTCAGTCTCAAGTCTGCTGGCCTTTGGACTAGTGCTACACCACCAGTTTTCCTGGTTCTTGGGCCTTAAGACACAGATTGGAGCTAATCCATTAGCTCTCCTGGGTATCCAGCTTCCTGACTCACTCTGCAGATCTTGGGACTTGCCAGCCTCCATCACTGTGTGAACTAATTCCTTATAATTAACAAATAAATCCTATTGTTGGTTTCTCTAGAGATCCCTGACTAATGCAAACACACACCACGGGGAATCTGGGAAACATAAAAGTACCATTAGCCCATTTCTTCAACCAAACTTCGGCTTAGCTACATTGGTTTTTCATCGTAAGAATCATCTTTCTTCTCCCCATTTGTTACCAACGCTATGTGAGAATCTGAATGAGTTCCACCCTGGTATAATTCCCTCCCTTAAAATGTGAGTGAAATCTGTGACGTCCTTCCAGCCAATAGAAGATGGCAAAGTTGAAAACGATTTTAGGATCAGTTGATTTTAAGTTAATCAAAAGAGATTAATCTGGGTGGGCCTGACTAAATCAAGTGAAAGCATTAAAAGAGAGGATTCATCCGCTGGCCTGGAAAAACTAGGCCATGTGAGAAGGCTTCGGAGGCGGCCATGTGGCAAGGAACTCTGGGCAGTCTCTAGGATCGGAGAATGGTTCCCAGATGACAGCCAGCAAGAAAATGGGGACTTCAATCCTACAGTCACAAACAAGCGAATTCTGCCAACAATCACCTGAGTTTAGAAGAGGTGCTGACTTCCAGAGAGAAATATAGTCCAACCAACACCTTGATTATGGCCTTGTGAGATCCTGAACAGAGAAGCCAGCTAGGACATGGCCTCTGCACATTTATCGGCAGGGACTCTATCGACGACGAATTTGCTGCATTTTCAGGTTCTGCTTGGTAAGACCGAAGAAACAGGCTCTGGTGATGGACCAGAATAATGAGGATGGATCTCTGTGTGTTCCATAAAGATTACCATGATTAAGAAAAACTATCATCTGAATATTTAGCATTAGTCACCTCAGAAAGGTTACAACAAAAGAAAAATTTCTACATAGGAGTAGACTACAGTATCAGTAATATTTCTTCCATTTGAAGTAAAGTCATTCTAAATATGAGATATGAAAGCCTCTTTTTTATGAGAAAATTTCTATTCTTAGAAGAAACTCCTTTGTGGTTAGCTTTATTTCTTCTTTCAGAGAAAAAGATTGTTCGAAAACACTGTCACTTCCCTTTAAATAATATAAGCACTTTTGAATAACTTTATTTTGAATTAGAAAAGGTTTTCTTTCTTTATATCTGTTATTGTGCTAAAATACACAGAACATAAAAATTTGCCATGTCTACCGTTTTTAAGTGTACAATTCAGGGCACTAATTACGTTCGCCATGCTGTGCAACCATCACCACTATCCCTTTCAAAAAAATTTTCATCACCACAAGTAGAAACTCTATAACTCCTTTTTTAATGTTGATTTATTTTTGGGAGAGAGAGACAGAGACAGAGACAGTGCAAGTGGGGGAGGGGCAGAGAGAGAGGGAGACACAGGATCCGAAGCAGGCTCTGGGCTTTGAGCAGTCAGCACACAGCCCAACATAGGGCTTGAACTCAACGAACTGTGAGATCATGACCTTAGCCAAAGTCAGACGCTTAACTGATTGAGCCACCCAGGTGCCCCAAAACTCTGTAACTCTTAAGCAATAATTCCTCATTCCCCTCTTCCCCATCCCTTCTTCAACCTCTAATCTACTTTCTGTCTCTGTGAACTTGCCTGTGAAACGATACAATGTTTATTCTTTGGTGTCTGGCTTATTTCACTTAACATAGTATTTTCAAGGTTAATCAATGTTGTAGCATAAATCACATCTTCCACTAAATGTACATACATTTTGTTATCCATTCATCTGTTGATGGACACTTGGGTTGTCTCCAATTTTTGACTATTGGGAATAATGCTGAAATGAACATGAGCATACAAGTATCTGTTTGTGTTCCTGTTTTCAATTCTTTGGAGTATATACCCAGGAGCATAATTGCTGGTTCGTAAGGTAAGTCTACATTCAGCCTTTCGAGGAACTGTCAAACGGTTGTCCGCAGAGGCTGCACCATTTTATATTCATACCAGCACTATACGAAGGTTACGATTTCTCCACGTCCTCACAAATGCTTGTTATTTTCCTTCAAAAAAAATATAGCTTTCCTAATGGGTATGAACTGGTAGCTCATTGTGGTTTTGATTTGCATTAATCTAATGGCTAATGCTGTTCAACATTTTCTCATGTGCTTATTGGATATTATGTATCTTCCTTGGAGAAATGTCTATTTAAGTGCTATGCCCAGTTTTTCTCTTTTTGTTGCTGGCTTTTAAGAGTTCTTTATACATATAAAACACATATCAGAGGGGCGCCTGGGTGGCTCAGTCAGTTAAGCAGCTGACTTCAGCTCAGGTTCTTGCAGTTCATGGGTTCAAGCCCTGCATCGGGCTCTGTGCTGACAAAGAGGAGCCTGGAGCCTGCTTCTGATTCTGTGTCTCCCTCTCTCTGTACCCCTCCCCCCAAATAAAATAAACATTTAAAAAACACATATCAGATACGTGATTTGCAAATATTTTCTCCCATTGTGTAGGTTGCCTTTTCACTTTCCTGCTACTCTCCTTTGCACAAACGTTTTAATGTTGATGAAGTACAGTTCATCTAATTTTTTTTCTCTTGTCCATGCTTTTGGCATCGTATCTAAAAATCTGTTGCCAAATCCAAATACATGGCAAACTACCCTTATGTTTTCTTTTAAGAATTTTATAGTTTTAGCTCTTATATTTAGTTTGCTAATCCATTTGAGTTAATTTTTGAATACGGTGTGAGGTAGGGGTCCAATGTGATTCTTTCGCAGGTGGAAATTCCAGTTGTCCTGGCAGCATCTATTGAAGAGAAAACTGTTTCTTCATTGAATGGACTTGTCACCCTTGTCAAAAAATCAATTGGACATTGATGTATGGGTGTATTTCTGGACTGTCATTTCTATTCCATTGGTCTATATGTCTATTCTATGCCAGTACCACACTGTTCTGATTACTATAGCTTTGTGGCAAGTTCTGAAATCAGAAAGAATGAGTTCTCGAACTTTGTTCTCCATTTTCACAATAGTTTTTACATAGGGGCCCTTTGTCATTCTATATGAATTGGGGGATTGGCTTTTTCATTTCTGGAAAAAAAATCTGTAGGATTTTTATATAAATTACACTGACTCTATAGGTCAGTCACTTTGGGTAGTACTGATAACTTAACAATATTCACTCTTTCTATCCATGAACACAAGATGCCTTTTGATTTAGATTTGGGTCTTACTTAATTTCTCTTGGCAATATTTTATAGTTTTCAGTGTATAAGCTTTCACTTTCTTGGTTAAATTTATTCCTGAGTATTTTATTATTTTAGGTGTTATTATAAATGGAATCTCTGTCTTATTTTCCTTTATAGATGGCGGAAAGGAACAACCAATTTTGCATGTTGACCTTGTACCCTGTAACTTTCCTCAATTAGTTCATTAGCTCCAGGAGCTTTCTTGTGAATTCTTTGGGATTTCCTACATATAATATCATGTCACCAGTACAACATGGAATAGCAGTAGTGCGAGTGAGCGTCTTTGTTTTGTTCCTGATCTTAGGCAGAAAGCTTTTAAGTTTGAGTATGATGTTAGCTGTGGGTTTTTCAGAAATGCCCTCTCTCATGTTGAGGAGGTTCCCTTCTATTCCTAAGTTTTTCTGAGAGTTTTTACCATGAAAGGGTGTTGGATTTTATCACATGTCTTTTCTGTATTTGTTGGGATAATCATGTGGGTTGCCCCCCTTCATTCTATTAATATGATGCATTGCATGATTGATATTCTTATGTTGAGCCACCTTTACATTACTGGGATAGATCCCAGCTGGTCATGATGTATAATCCTTTTCATATGCTGTTGGGTTTGGTTTGCTGATCTTTTATTGAAGATTTCTGCATCTGTATTCATAAGGTATATCGGGCGGTAACTTCTTTTCTTCTGATGTCTTCATCTGTCTTTGATATCGGAGTAATGCTGGCCTTATAAAATGAATTATAACGTGTTTTCTTCTATTTTATGGAAGAATTTGTGAAATGTTGATAATTCCCCTTTAAATGTTTGGGAGAATTCACCAGTGGAGCCATTTGGTCCTGCACTTTTCTTTGTTGAGAAGTTTTTTTTTTTTTTTTTTTTTTTTTTTTTTTTAATTTGTAATGTCCCTGACTAGGAAACTTTCTTTTTTTTCCTCCCAAAGGACTGTGTATTTTTTTTCTTTAAAGTTTTTTTTAACGTTTATTTATTTCTGAGACAGAGTGTGAGTGGGGGAGGGGCAGAGAGAGAGGGAGACACAGAATCTGAAGCAGGCTCCAGGCTCTGAGCTGTCAGCACAGAGCCCAAAGTGGGGCTCGAACTCATGAACTGTGAGATCATGACCTGAACCAAAGTCGGACGCTCAACTGACTGAGTCACCCAGGCACCCCAGGACTGTGTATTTTTTTTTAATTTTACAGTTTTTATTTATTTTAAGAGAGACACAGCATGAGTGGGGGAGGGACATAGGGAGAGGAGAGAGAGAAAAAGAGAGAGAGATAGAGGGAGAGAGAGAATCTCAAGCAGGCTCCAATGCCCAATGTAGAGCCTGATGGGGGCTTGATCCCACGACTGTGAGATCATGACCTGAGCTGAAATCAAGACTCAGACGCTCAACGAACGGAGCCACCCGGGTGCCCTGGAATCACATGACTTTAGAAAAACCTAACTCTCCTTCCTTCTCACCCATCCTCAAAGCAGCCCCAAATTTTTCACAGACAACCAGCAAAACCTTTAGCTCCTCCCTAAGTGAGGTGTTACATCAGTGAAAGCATCGTTTCATTTTGTGGCTCAGAAAACCCAAGCCGCGCAAAATCGACTGGTGGTTAGCCTCAGCTCTCATTTTTCAGGATACCTGAACGGGACTGATTTCAGAACAGAGGGACCTCTGACACCTAGACTTGAAGTTAGCATCCCAGACCAGTATTTTTCAAACTTCCTTCAGTAGCAGAACTTTGTCTCAAACAAACTTGCATGAAACCCAACACACGATCTGGTTTCACAAGGGAGTACAGCCCTCCTGGCTTTCCTCCTCTGCCTCGCCTCCCTCAAACTGTCCATGAAAACCACTGCCCCCAATCACAGGCTTTGACGCTTGGAGAAAGGATAGAAAAGCCTGCCCCAGAAAACATTTCCATTCTCTAGGACAGTGGCAGCCACCACCTGCAATTGGAGTTCCAAGTCAGGCACACAAGCAGATGGGGTGTGGAGAAGAAGTCTAGATATATGGCTCCATCAAGTGCTGCCATCTTTAGAATCAGTTATCCGAGGCTGGCACTGGCTTCAACAATAAGCACCAAGCAAATAAAACCAGCCTGGGGCAAACATTTTCTCTCGGACACAAAATTCCCGAAGACTGCAAAAGGAAGCCCTTCCGGTTCGGAGGTAAAGCCCAACTTCATCTCTATCAGCCATAATTTGTATCTAGCCGTATCTTCAGCTGACCTATGGGAGTCAGGCTTTAGGAGGCAGGGGTCACACAAAGGCGAATTCACCAGGAGGCCGTGAGCTTGGTGACTTCAGCTCCGGGGAGCGAAAACTCAGCAACCATCCACTCCCTCTGCCTTTTTAACTGAGCAGCCTCTATGAGCCAGGCACTATTCTAAAGTGGAAATTCCCAGAGAAATCAGAGGAATATACGGTTAAGAGAAACACAGGATTCAGGCTGCAAAGTCCCTACATCTCCAAAGGCGACGGAAGAGCCAGAAGGGACAGCCAGTGACATGCACAGAGTTGCGTGAAGCAATGAGCTCCAAGTTCTGGTCGTGTCTCTGCCTCTCGCTCGCTGCGGGACCTAGAACGGGTTGCTTCCTGTCTGGGTCCCAGTCTCCTTCTCTGTGAAATGAAACAGTTGGGAGACAAGATTCCTCCTATAGTCTGTAGGAGTATAGCCTCAAAAGCAAACACTAAATTGGGTGAGCGTGCCAAAGTGTAGACTATGTAAGCTTCAGCCTCTCTAACTTTGGTGCTGATGGTAATGACAAAGAGTAAGAACAATAATGAAATATCAATGATGGTAGCAGCGACTGTTTACTGAATGCTTACTGGGTCACAGGCCCTCTTCCCATGTGATTTTTAGGAATCTTCCCAGGTTTCCTGCCAGAATGCGAGACTTGGGAAAGCCCGTAGATGTTTCAGCAACGGGAAGATCAGGAGGCAGACCTATTCAAATGTTGCAGGACATGAACTTCCCATCTTCATCTCTCAGTCCCCATTCCTTCTAATACCCCACCATTTTACTTCCTCATTTTCCAGATTTGAGACTGATCCATCCCTATCATAAATCTAGTATCTGTGGGTTTCGGTGCTTTCTCATCCCACGGCAAGAGTCCCAAGTGCCCTGGGCAGTATACTGGGGTCTGCAGAATTAGAATCTTCTCCTCAACTCCTTCAGTGTGATAACAGAGTGAATTTTTATTTGATGGGAAAATATTTTGTATTTCAGGCCATATTTTATATCCATGTGTTGATACACAGTGGAAAACATTAAAATCAACACTTCAATGTAATCCCGTGCTCTCCTTGCTCTGAGGTAATTATCATAATTGAAATTTGTCAGTAATCAGCATTTCTACCGGATGCTATCAAAATGTTTTGATGCAGTGAGTGAAAAACACTGAATGCTGCTATCATAATGACATAGAGGAGACCCAAACCCAATGTCATGTGCGACCAGTACTATGGTAACCCGTTCAATGTGTTTTATTAGCATTTCAGTTTAAGAAGCATTTTCCCATATAGTTCCTCATTTTGATTTGACTTTGATCTTCCTAACGATTCTGTGAAATAAACAAGGCAAGTATTATTCTGACTGTTACATGAGGGAAAATACACGCCACAAGTGGGAACAGAACCAGGTCTCCAAATCCTAAATCCAGCATCTAACACGCCATACTGACACCATGTACAACATATACAACCTAAAAACCTTCTGAGCTAGGCAAATTGAGGGCTAGTAGCAAATTTGGAAGCAACCCCGGTAAGGAAAACACCATCAGACAGGGATTATTCAATTAAGATCTGTCAGTATTGCCTCTTGAGAGAAAATTCCTGCAGACAACTCTTTATCTTTTTCCTTTTTGAATTTAAATACAGCAGCAGCAACAAAAAGAGTTGAAGGCGGGTGGGGGGGGGGGGTGGTCCCAGAAAACAGGCTGAGGAACTGTACTTCCAGAGGGAAACACAAAGATTTAATCAGCACCTCTCTACATACTTAGCCACTGCTGGAGATGATAGTGCTTTTCCTCATTGAATTACAAGGCAACAACCCCCTAATTTTTTCCATGTTTTGGCAAGAAAATTATAAGTAGCTGTGCCCCCTGGGTTTGGCATGAATCTGGATACAGTCGGCTGTATATAACCCCAGTGTGTGAACGCTGTCATTTAAAGGTATACGTGTTACTTAGCATTTACTTGGGAGTGGTTAGCAGCCCTCCTTAGCCAAATGCCCGACAAGAGCCACCCTAGCCCAGGTGGTTGCTTTATAAAGGGTGTTTTTCCCAGACCGGGCTTACTCTCTCCTGCTGGATCGGGCATAGTGCCAGCCTAGCAGGTTTCCTGCCGTTTGTGTAGAGGTGTGGGAGGCTTCTCTCACGTACCCATTCACCACAGGGTCTGTCGCGACTCAGCTTGGCCACTTCATACACAGAATGGACAAATTTAAGGTGGGAGTTTCAGCCTGTGCCCTGCCCTGGCTGATGCATACCCTTGGGCATAGGGAGAACAAAGTGCCAGAGTGGAGACGACATGGAAACAGAGGGCATGCAGTTTCTGTGAAAGCATAGCAATTAATTACCCAAAGGATCAAATTCCAAGGAGCTGCCCTATCTTAGGTATGACCAGCCACAAAGACAGCCCATGAAGGTTCTGTAGTTCTAGGTCCCCAGAAAGTTCCCTAGGAGTCCCAGGATGGGGGCTATGTCAACATTTGTCATTGTTTTGCTTCCCTTTGGCCACCTTTAAAATAATGGCAGAGCAATGGCAAAAATCAGAGCCCTCTTTGATGCTCTGAACCATCGAGAGAGTTCTACTTTCCTCTGCAAAAAGAAAAATAAAACAGCCAGCCAACAACTTCTCCATCAGACACCAAGTATTTCTTTGCCCATTGCTTCCCCTCCATATCTCACCACCAGCTCCCCTGCTCTCTACGACTTTAACCCTCCAGTTGAACTGGAAGCAAGCCGATGTAAATATACTGAGGTGGGTTGGTAAGTTTGTTTGACTATTTGCCTGTTTGCTTTTGGAAAATCCTGGGGGAACCGTTGGAGCTTCAGTATGTAGGCACTGAGACCAGTTCTCAGGAGTCTAGACCAGCATCCTACATGGCATTAACTGATGACATTTCTCAATAATAATCAACTAGGAGCCAAAGCAACACGCTGGAGTGGCCAACATGTTGCCAGATGCTGGAGATGGACAAGGCTGCGGGAGGTTGCGCAACTGATAGAAAAGAATGCAAGACGAAGTACAGGAACAACACAGCCACAATCCAGAAGCTCTAGGCTTACAAGGACCAATCCATGGGAAGCACAGCCAGCCAGTCAGTGGCTTTAATGGGGAGAGCACTACCTAGACAGATCACTCGGAGAGAACAAAGATTTGGCTTGAGTAGATTGGGATGCACTGGCTTCCCCACACCAAGAGGAAGCAGAATAACTGCTATTAACAAGCAGAATGCTACAAATAAGTCACCGCACTCTGAAAACACTTTTCTCGGGAAGGGCATCACGGTCAAAACGCCTGGGGTCTATCCCGGACTCTGCCACTTACTAGCTTTATGATCTTAGGCAAGTCATTTAAGTCTCTGAATCTTTACTATATCATTTGCAAAGTGAGGACAATTGCACAGGGTAGTATTAATTGAGGTGTGAGTCAGCACAGCATCTGGACTACTCTAGATGAATATGTTGAGGGAAGAGAAAGCAGGGCAAAAGGGCCTGAATGCATGGGGTCAGGTTGAAGCCAGACTGCAGCTGAGACCACCGCCTTACTTGGTCAGCTCCTTCCCCTGCCCTCTCCTGCTTATTCCCATTCTCCCCACGGAGAACCTTTGTCTCAGGATCGGCTTCTAGAGAACCAAACCTAAGACAACCAACTTTCAACAACACAACTTTAGAAAACTAATACACTCTACTTTCTCCTCACTCCTAATTCTGATCCTTAACCAAGGAGGGTATTTTAACTATGATCTTGATGGTATTATGTTGCAGTGATCCCAAAGAACTGCAAAGTATCTTATACAGTGTGAGTTGCCCTGGTCTGATACCTTAATGGTGGCTCTGGGAAAGGTGAATCAAACGTCTTCAAGACCATGGGCAAGTCCTATGTCAACAGTGGGTAATGGAGAACCTGAGAGAGTTGGAGAGGCCCTTCAGGAACTTGGCTTTGTTCATGCACAACCCACACAAGGTAGAGGGCCTTCAATTGGAGTTTTCTCACACTAATGGCCAAAGGTCAGATTTATAACCAGATGTTTGTTAACACAAAGCATTTGTTCTCAAAACCTTGTCCTTGACAATGAAGTCAGTCTGCCCACATAGTGAGAAGTGGGGGAAAGGCAAATTTATCGCTGGGTATTTTTTTTAAATATAATTTATTGTCAAATTGGTTTCCATACAATACCCAGCGGTCATCCCAACATATCACTTGGTATTTCTGAAATGGGTTCAGATTTTCTGGCCACAGCTTATCTCCCCTTCCAAAAGGAGAGAGCAGGGATGAGAGGCTGTGGTTAGACAAAAGGTGTGTAAAACACTGGCGTTTCTCAGAAAAGGACAGATACTGTATTCACTCACACACAATTATAAGACTGCAGGAAAGAAGTCAATATGTATTGACTAGGATTTCAAGTAACTAAAATGAGGCATCTAAAGGGACCCCCCCCCCCCAAGTGGATTCACTTACCCATGTAAAAACAAATCCATCACTGTAACACAATACCACCAAGACCCTAGTCCAAGTGCCCTCCTGTGACAGTCAAAGGCCGTCACAGGTGGCAACAGTGGCACTTCAAGTGCCATCTAGCTCACAAATATCTTTCCCGGCTTCTTAAATGGACGGTAGTGGAGACTGGTTTCCGGGTGCCTGGTTCAATAAAATATAACCCCAAGTCGACCTCTGAGGAGAAAAATGGAGCACGTTCGCTTTCTAAAATCAGGTTGCTGAAAGCTGGTTTCTTTGGTTAGGTTCCCTAGAAGCAGATCCTGAGCCGGAGATTCTTCGGGAAGAACGGGAGAAGGAGGGAGAGGGCAGGGGAGGGGAGCTGACCAAGCAAGGCGGTGGTCTCGGCTGGAGTCTGGCTGTAACCGGAGCCCTGGAGGAGCTCTGGAGCACAAACTGCAGGACGTGGCTGGACCCACCTTGAGGCAGGAGGGTCCGACCAGTCATCGGCTGTGGGCTGCTCCGAGGGATGAGGAAGCAGTACCTCTCAGGCAAGAGACCTCCTGCTCCAGAGAGGGGGCAACTGTGAGCCATAGGAAGCGATACCCCCAGCAGCTAAGGGATAGGTACACACGGTTGGCAAAGGCAATGCGGGCAGGGCACCAACAGTATCCACTCCACTGGTTGACTGTCAACCGGGTGCTTTGAAAACAAAACTTACTGCCATGGGTGAGTCAGCTTCCCGGCCACCTCTCCAACTTCATCTCCTCTCTCTCGCTCACTCCGCTCCAGCCACCCTGGTCTCCCTGAACATGAACTCATCTTAAGGTCTTTGAACGTGCTGTTCTCTGTACCTGAAGCTCTTTCTGTGCATGTATCTGCATTATTTCTCCCTTAACCTCCTTCTGGCCATTATTTGGATGTCATCTTTTCTATTTAGCCTTCTCTAGCTTGGCTCTGCACACCCACACACACACACACACACACACTCAAGCAACCCCATCTCTCTTCCTTGCTTTATTCTACAGTCATCATCTCCACATGGGTTATGAGTCATGTTTGTTTGGAAAGTAAAAATGTTTGAAGCAACTAATCCTGCCAGTCACGGGGGATAAAACACCGCAAGAAAGAATCCATTGACACTAACCAGTAGATGATAAAATCCAAATGCAGTGTAAGTATGTGGTATACCCTAAAAGGGACCAAAGCTGCCCCCCACCCCGGCCTCAGCCAAACATTCTGTATCTGAATAGAAATCCCCGTGGTTTCTATCAACTAAAGCTATCTATATGTGCTACTTATATTAGGAAACCTAGAAAACAATACATGCTTTTTGTATTAGTTAGGTAACGTATAAGACGGTGTTTATGAACACAATCAATACTTACTGAATGAGTTTTCTGAATCTGGAATGGGAAATAAATCTTAGTACATCACTGTACACCTACATGCACAACACATGTTTTGAAAAGTCAAATGTTTTGCTAACGGGTTCATTCCAGAGGGGGCACAAAAACGGAATTGCAAGTTGCGATAAGCTTCCCGAGGAATGAATATGCTCTCACCCATTTCCGACAGCAAAGGTGCCCGGCGATGACTCTAAAACCCTTACTGGCTGTGTGACCTTGAACTCCCCCAGCCTTACATTCCCTCAGCTATAAAACAGAAAGACCCTCACTGGGGGGTGGTTCTGAGGATCCCAGAAGATCATAAAGGTGAAAGACACACATGAGGTTTGAGGTAAATCTGCCCTCTCGGCAAGCTTTTAAAATTCAGCTTGTATAAAGGTTATGTTTTGTAGCTTTGATTACTTGGAAAAAATACCCACTGGGAGGATAGAAAGGCCTTATAAATTATGACCACAATGGACAAAATGGTAGGAAACCAAAAGTCAATAGTCACTTGACATTTGAAATTAGCAGATGCGGTCAATTTGCTCTTCTGGGTCCAATCTTGTGCTTTTTCACCTATTAAACAACGACGGGAGTCCTGCCAGAAAGAGTACTCTTTGGCCTTTGTCCCAGACTGACCCTTTGTCTCTGGGCTAGTGTCATCTACTTCATTCTAGTCCGGGAGACAGATGCAATGTAGCCTGGCAGTGAAGGGCACGGGCTATGGAGACTCTATGGGTTTGCATTCTGTAGCCCTGAATTGCAAGCTTAGCAATGCTCCTCCATAACCTCACTGAACCTCAGCATCCTCATCTGTAAAACAGGTGAATGAGTATGGCTATGTCCCTCACTCATAGGCTTGTCGTTGTCACCGTTGTGACACTGGGGAAGCTATCGTTGTCACCGTTGAGCTGCGTTGCCCAAATTCTGTTTTTGTTTCCACTTTACCTTTCACCAGCACCAGATTCCTGACGTGCTCAGTCAACGTTAGGAAGCCCTCACCAGCGGCCAGAACAAAAGCTAAGCTGCCTCCTCCAGCCAAGCCATCATGGATGTCTGATAAAGACCTCTTGCTTGCTGAGCCATAATGTGACGACATGGAAAGAACATTGGACTTGGAGTCAGAAGACTTCAAGTTTCAGCCTTACCTGTTCTCATCTCTGTGACATAGGCTAACCCCTTCTACTTCCCTACTAGAAAGTAAGCTCCCGGAGAGCAGGGACCCTATCTAAACATGTTCGGACAGCCCCGGCACCGTGACTTAAACCTAACAGGTGACCAATAATGACTCATTAAATGACTTAAAGACATGAATATGTCAGAGTCTCAACTTCCTCATGCATTCAAAGGGATAGTAATAGTTGCCCTGCCTGTCTCTCAAGATCGTTCGGAAACTAGGCAGTGGCTTTTGCAATACCCACTCCTTCCCCTCTCAAGCATTTATCTCACTCAATTGTGACTGCCTTTTTATGTTGGTTCCCTCTGCTTAGTAGAATGCCTCTTAAGATTTCCCTCCTCCTTCTACCAGCTTCTTAGTTAATGTCTATTCATCCATCAATTCTCGGCTCAAAAGGCCCTTTCCGGACTCTTAATAGGCCCTCCTGCTATTATAGCTGCTTCCCATATGTCCTCCATGGAACTCACATTATATTACATTTGTGTGGTGATTTCATCCTTCCTGCTAGATTGTAAATATCATCAGGGCAGAGCCTCATGTTGATCTTGGTCACCAGTATATTTCTTGTTCCTTCCTGGCCAATTGTTAAACCTCCAAGGACAGCTCATTTAATTGGCTTTCGGAGGAATGAGTGAATGGGCAAGTCAATGAATGAATGAGAAGCAGCTGAAATGAAAATGATCCTCTTTGCTACCTTGCCCTTTTACTGAGCGTTCCGGTTGTCAGTTTAGATGATTGCCATTGTGTGGTGTCATTCCATCCTAATGCTGTTAAGAATACCACATTGCAAGCCGTACTCCTTAACAGGAAAAATGTGCCAAGACAAATTCTCAGATACTGAAACCGAGAAAGCCAGCACTCAACCTCAGTCTCTGTGGACACCCATCTAGCTCATTATGACGACAAAGGAACTTTCTTGTTCGCTAGCATTTGAGCCCCTAGGCTCCCATGTCTCCAGCCTACCTGGAACCTAGCTTAGTGCTCTACTGCTCCGAGGCTCTAAGGCCCATGCCCAGCAGGTCCACGTCTGGGGTGGTGCTTCCCAGACTCCCCAAGGTTGACGGCTGGCATTTACCGCTCCTTTTGGCTTAGCAAGGATGATGGGGAGGGGAAAGAGGTGGGGAGAGGAAGGAGGGGTCATCTTTGCTTACTTTCCAAGGCACTGCCTTTTGCTTCTTCCAAATCCGTCTGCCTGCTCATAGAACTGAAGGTGAGGGGCAAAGCACACTTCTACCTGCTGTTACAAAAGTCATGACCTCGCTCCCTTTAGAAAATCTTCCCACTGAATCTCTACAACCTTATTTTTGTTCCTATGTTACAAATGAAGAAACTCAGTGACCAATCATTCCCCTAGTAGCTGTCCCATGAATGCCACCATTCTTCTGCTATCTTTGTCCACAAGAAGCCCTTTGTGTGACATAAATATGATGTGTGGCATTGTCATTGTTTTTGCTGTAAACCCCAGGCATTAAAATCATTCCTCCAACTAATATTTTCTTCAGCACCAACCACTGGCTCAGCACTGGGAATACAGCAGGGGACAAGACAGACACAGAACCGTAGGGATTAGAATGGGGACAGAAAGAGAGACATCACTGTACAGCAAGTGCTGTAACGGAGGAAATTAAGGATGTGGGGCGGGGGGTACAGAAGAGAGCTGGTTAATATAGACTGAGGGTACAGGTAGACAGAAAAGGCTTTGTTTGCTACAGTACAGATGAGAATGGCCAAGTCCAAGTAGGCCAATATAAAGTATTTCCAGACCTCAGCTTGCAAAATATTCATTTAATCAACAGATATCTATCAAATATGTACTCTATGCTATGCAGTGAGGATGAAAAAGCAAACATGGCCCATGCCCTTAGATGGGTATTTCAACCAGATGGCCTCAAAGGTGCCTCCAAACAAGCATATTTGATGGTTTTCCCTCCCAACAGAACACAAGTCTTTTGATTTAATGCCACCACGCCAAACCTCAAGGGTAACAACAGGCAGTCTTTCCAAGATTAGAAGGGCATCTCCTTAGAATCCTACAAAAAGAAAACCCATCAAATCTCCCCGGTGTCTAAGAGAAGACAATGCCTGTGGCTTTCATGACACATCCCATAGCCCAGCTCTCTTCAACAGGCCCATAAAGGAAATGACAAATAACTCAAAGCAGCAGGCATGGAGAGCTCCAAGAAAACTCCTCCCCATTCATATGCCAGAGAACAGAGTTATTACTGTGGCATCCTTGCTTTTATAACTGTATATGATGCCTGGCTCTTTGCCAGGTACTGTTCTCAGTACTGTGCACATGTTAATTCGTTCATTACTCACAATAACCCCTTGAGGGAGGTACTTTGATTATTCCCATCTTACAGATGAGTAAATTAAGGCACACAGAGGTCAAGTAACTTGACTAAGTTGTAGTCTTTTTTTTTTTTTGCATAATTACACAATCTGGTATTGAAATACATCATCCCAGAAATGTTTCCAGTACGCTTTCCATGTTCCAAACTAAGATATGCCATGCTGGCCCCTAATGAGGTACAGTAAGCAATCAAGCAACATACAAATATTGACCACCCAAGAGGTTCTTGGCTCTGTTTCAACATGCTATGGGAAGTGACTCAGCCTTCTCAGGTTGCCATAACAAGATACCACAGAGTGGACAGCTTAAGAAACAGAAATGTATTTTTCAAAGTTCTGAAAGCTGGAAGTCTGAGATAAGGGTAATTTTTGAAGGAACTCCATACTGTTCTCCACAATGGCTGTACCAATTTACATTCCCATCCTAAGGGTTTCCTTTTCTCCACATCTTTGCCAATACTTGTAATCTTCTGACTTTTTGAAAATAGCTGTTCTCACAGGTGTGACGTGATATCTCATCGTGGTTTTGATTTTCATTTCCCTGATTAGTGATGTTAAGCATCTTTTCATTACCTGTTGGCTGTCTGTATGCTCTCTTTGGAAAAATGTCTGTTGAGGTCCTTCATTCATTTGCAATGGGGCTACGTGTCAGTGGGTTTATTTGTTTTTGTTTTTGTTTTTTTCAATTGAAATGTAAGCATTCTTTATTTACATTGTATATTAACCCCCTATTGTCTTTTCATTTTATTGTACCCTTTGCTGTGCAGAAACTATTTGGTTTGATGTAGTCCACTTGTTTACTTTTGCTTTAGTTGCCTGTGCTTTGGGTGTCAGATCCAAAAATCATTGCCAAGATCATTGTCAAGCAGCTTTTCCCCTATGTTTTCTTCTAGGAGTTTTACAGTTTCAGGTCTTATATTTATGTCTTTAATCTATTTTGAATTGATTTTTGAGTATGGTATAAGGTAAAGGACCAATTTCATTCTTTCTCAAGTGGATATCCAGTTTTACCAGAACCATTTAGCAAGAGGTTATCCTTTCCCCATTATGTATTCTTGACCACCCTTTGTCAAAAATTAGCTGACCATATATGCGTGGGTTTATTTCTGAACTACTATTCGGTTCCATTGGTTTATGTGCCTATTTTGAGTGCCAATACCATACTGTTTTGATCACTGTAGCTTTGTAATATACAGTCTGAAATCAGGAAGTGTGATGCCTCCAGCTTTGCACTTCTTGCTCAAGATAACTTTAGCTATTAGGCATCTTTTGTAGTTCCATATGAATTTTAGGATTGTTTTTCCTACTTCTGTGAAAAATGCCACTGGATTTTTCATAGTGATTGTACTGAATGTGGAGATTGCTTTGGGTAGTGTGGACATTTTAACAGTACAAATTCTTCCAATCCATGAACGTGGGATATCTTTCCATTTATTTGTGTCTTCTTCAATTTCTTATTAATGTTTTTGGTATACTGATCTTTCACCTCCTCGGTTATATTTATTCCTAAATATTTTATTATTTTTTATACTATCGTAGATAGGGTTGTTTTTAATTTCTTTTTTGGATAGTTTGTTGTTAGTGTATAGAAAAGCAACTGGTGTTTGTATATTGATTTTGCATCCTGAAAATTTATTGAATTTATTAGTTTGAACTGTTTTTTTGTGGAGTCTTTATGATTTTCTCTATAAAAGATCATGTCATCTTCAAGCAAAGACACTTTTACTTCTTTATGATTTGAATGTTTTTGCCTTTTTTTCTTGCCTAATTGTTCTGGCTAGGACCTTCACTACTAGAATAGAAGTGGTAAAACTGGGCATCCTTGTCCTGTTCTTGGTCTTTGAGGAAAAGCTTTCAGCTTTTCACCACTGAGTATGATGTCAGCTGTGAGGCTATCATTTATGGCCTTTAGTATTCTGAGGTACATTCCTTCTATACCTAAACTGTTGACAGTTTTTTATCATGAAAGTATTTGAATTTTGTCAAATGCTTTTTTTGCATCTATTGAGATAATCACGTGACTTTATCTCCCATTTTGTTAATGTGGCATGTCACATTAATTGACTTGCATATGTGAAAGCATCCTTGCATCCCAGGGATAACTCCCACTTGGGATTAAATTTGTTTTGCTAGTATTTTGTTAAGAATTATGTTGAGAATTATGTTCATCAAAATATTGGCTTCTAGTTTTCTTTTCTCATAGTGCTGTGTCCAGCTTTAGTATTCAGGTAATGTGGGCTTCCAAATGAGGTCGGAAGTGTTCCTTACAATTCAGTTTTTTGGAAGAGTTTGAGAAGGATCAGTATCAAATCTTTTTCAAATCTTTGTTACATTCACCAGTGAATCCATCTGGTCCTGGGATTCTCTTTCTTGGGAGATTTTTAATTACAGATTTAATCTCCTTATTCATGATTGATCTGGTCAGATTTTCTATTTATTCATGATTCAGTCTAAGGTTGTACGTTTCTTGGAATTTACCCATTTCTTCTGGGTTATCCAATTTGTTGGCATATAATTGTTCATAGTCATCTCTTAAGATCTTTTTTGTATTTCTGTGGCATCAGTTATGTCTCTTCTTTCACTTCTGATTTTATTTATTTGAGTCTTCTTTTTTTCTTAATTAGTCCAGCTAAAGGTTTGTCAATTTTGTTTAACTTTCCAAAAAACCAATTCTTCGTTTCGTTAATCTTTTCTATTGCCCTTCTGGTCTCGAGTTCATTTATTTCTGCCCTTATCTCTGTGATCTCCTTCCTCCTACCAGCTTTGGGCTTAGTGTGTTCTTTTTCTAGTTCCGTAAGGTATGAAATTAGGCTGTTCATTTGAAATCTTTCTATTTTCTTTTTTTAATGTTTATTTATTTTGAGAGAGAGAATGAGAGAAGGGCAGAGAGAGGGAGAGAATCCCAAGCAGGCTCCGTATTGTCAGTGCAGAGCCTGACACGGGGCTCATACTCACGAACACATGAGATCATGACCTGAGCTGAAACCAAGAGTTGGACACTTAACTGACCGAGCCACCCAGATGTCCCCAAATCTTCCTATTTTCTTAATGTAGACATCTATTGCTATAAACTTTCCTCTTATAACTGCTTTTGCTGCATACTGTAAGTTTTGGTAAGTTGTGTTTCCATTTTTGTTTGTCTCAAACAAACACCAAGCAGGCTCTGCGTTGTCAGTGCAGAGCCTGATATGGGGCTCGAACCCATGAACTGTGAGATCATGACCGGAGTTGAAATCGAGAGTCGAATGCTCACCCAACTGAGCCACCCAAGCGCCCCAAGGCCTCACTTTCTAATATCATCACATTGGGACTTAGGGCTTCAACATATAAATTTGGGGGGAATGGAAATATCCAATCTTTAACAATGAGATACATGATGTCAAACTCTTATTTTCTCAGTTATAGTGTGAGCTCTTTTATGGCATAAATTCATAGCCAATAATGTAGTGGTTAAGGGTATAGGTTCTGAATTCATGAGAACTGAGTTCAAATCCCAGTTTCATCACTAACTGAACTAGGTAGCCATGGGCAAGCTACCTGACCTCTCTGAACCTTCTAAAATGGTCAAAATGACAATTCTGAGCAGTAGGGATTAAATGATGCGATCAATATAAAATAATAAATACAGCGTCTGACCAAAAGCAAACAATGCATACTAACGAAACATATATGCACATCACATAAAGCAGAGAATAATTAAGTAGGGAATCCGTGGTACTGAAGACAAGTGTTGCAGGAGGTCTCATAGTGAGGATCAGTACAAAAAGCAGGTGTAAGAGAAGGCTTAAGGGAGGAATTAGCACTGGAGGATGATTAAGAATAAGCAAGGAAGGGGTACTTAGGTTGCTGAGTCAGTTAAGCGTCCGACCCTTGCTTTCAGCTCAGGTCATGATCTCATATTTCGTGAATTCGAGCCCCGCACTGGGCTCTGGGCTGACATCACAGAGCCTGCTTGGAATTCTCTCTCCCTCTCCCTCTCCACCTACCCCAATGATTCTCTCTCTCTCTCTCTCTCTCTCTCTCTCAAAATAAATGAATAAATAAAAAAGAATAAGCGAAAAAGAAGGAGGAAGCCATTTCAGACCAGGGAACAACCTGAGCTAATATAGGGGCCTAGGTGTAGGAGTGAGCAGAAGCTCACAAGAGGTGACCAGGGGAGTCAGGGTGCCAGGAACAGTTTCTGTTTCATAATATTTCTTACCATTCTCATTCCAAGATAGTTCTGTATTCCAAAATGCACTGGTTCCCAATGGGTTTGGATAGAAGATGGGGGACTCATGCTACCTTCCCTGCTCATCGTATACAATTTTTCTAAGGCCGTAATGTAAGTTGGTGTAAATATTCCAGGAGTTCATGAGAAAAGGGGCTCTGTGAAAATCAAAATGATTATCATATGGTTAACAAGTGCAGGCATGGCTGAGCTTGTATTATAACAGCAACAATCTAAGTGGTGGCAATGACTGTCACATTATTGCAAAATGAAAGACTATCAGTTCGATCCACCAGGAGGGTTGGCAAGCTACTGACTCTGTGACAAAGATTCAGTGACGTTTAGCCTGAACCGTGTATTTTACTTCCCCATGCAAGGGCTCCAGTGGCCACTGTATGTATCATCTCCACCAGCATCAGGAGACAGAGGTGTATCTGAAGTTGGCTCCTGTGTGGTCCCCTTAGCCTCTAAATTCTATCTCCTGTGGCACAGAAGCATCTTAGTAGTTTCACATATTTGATTTAGAAGTATCTTCTTCCAGGTATTTCTGACTAGTCCCTAGACTCAACGTTTCATTGAAAAGAAAAGAAAAGAAAGAAAAAAGGAAGGAAAGAAGGAAAGAAGGAAAGAAAGAAAGAAAGAAAGAAAGAAAGAGAATGGAAGGAAGGAAGGAAGGAAGGAAGGAAGGAAGGAAAGAAGGAAGGAAGGTAGCATCTGAGCTACTACACCCTACTTACCAGCCCCATGTTCACAGGATAGAGTCAAAGAGGTATCTGATTATGAAGACCATGTTATTATTGCTAAGAATGCAGTGAGAATTCTACAAATAATTGGAACTTAACTCCCTTTATCAAAAGAAGTGAACAAACTACATGTTGTGACATAGCATCTACAGACCGTTTGGTTTGCTAGGTCTCTAGCGTGTCAATTCTTGTTATTTGCAGCAACTCATTCTAATTTTCCCGGGAGTCTGTAAAGTCATACTGCATACATGTGCAATCAATGTCTTTTAAATGTAATCTGTGATAATGACTCACATCTTCAGGCTTAATCTTCAGATGGAATCGATACGGTCTTGGCGGTTTTGAATTTAATGAATACTTTTAGTTGTATTTTATTTATTGAAAAGTCAAGTTCTTCTGCCAAAATGACCCAGTAAGTATATCATTGCATCTGTACTGTATTCATAAATAGCACTAGAGAGATTTAATCCAGCAACTCTATGAGAGCTACAAACAATAAATAACTCAAGGGAATAGGATGCAAATAGCATATTCAGAAAAAAATAAACAAAAGGTGACATTCATTTGCAAAAATTCCTGATGCCTTACTGAAACGTACTGGTCAATCTAATTTATTTGATATTCATGACATGTAAATTAAAATAAATAAAGCCCAACTTTCCACTACCACCCAAGCAGTTACTCCCTTCCAACCACCTTTCCGTTGGGAATGGCATGTGTTAAATCAACATGAGACCAGTAATAGAATGTACCCGAAAGGGCAATGCAAGCATTAACAAATTTCCCTTTTAGGTAATGCTATATTGATATAAGCTAGTGGGCACATAACTGATTGTATTATGTTAAATGAAATCTAGGATCCCCATCCCACCTCAAATCACTGAAATGTAATTAAAGAACTTTGCATCTTTCTATGCTTCTAGTCTGTGCCACAGATATACTTAAACTAACTTATTTCTGCTAATTAAAGTTGCACATGCCTGCTGTGGAAAATTTGGAAATTAGGAAAAGCAGAAAGAAGCTAATAGCTACACATAAGCCCACCAACTACAGATAATCTTCTGTCGGTATCTTCGCTTATTTTTTTTTCCAGTTCTTTTCTCCACGTATTGTTAATTTTTCTCTCTTACTTGTATATCTCAATCTTTTCACATAACGCAACATAATAGCATTGTCCATGTTATTAAAATTTATCATACACTTACATTTTAAATGGCCACATAATATGCTACCAAATAATCCCCTAATGTTGAATATTTAGGTTGTTCCCATTGTTGTTAGAATAAATAAGGCAGCAATGAACATCTACGTCAGATCTGCAGACAAATGACAGTGAAATTTTTTAGTTTTTGTTCTAGATGTAGAATTACAAGGTCAAAGGATATATGCATTTTAAGGCTTTAGATACATCCGGTCAATGTGATCTCCAGAAAGATTGAATGTGCCTTTCCAACTGCAGTATACTTGAATATCAGCCTTAACTTAATGCTCTTCAACAGTGAGTACTGTCAGTAAATTACAAACAAACGAAATCACCTTCTGCCAATATTATAAATATTTATTTATTTAAAATATATTTATCTAAGAAATAGATGATTTATTAATTTTAATTTCCTTGATTACTAGAAAAGGAAGTTACACATTTTCTCATAGGTTTATTGACTCTTTGTAGCTTGTATGTTGTAAATTGACTCTTTTAAGCCTTTTGAGACTGGGGCCATGTTTACATCAATAAGATTCTAAATATTTTCAAAGAAGAAGAAATAAGGATTCCTTCTATCTCCCTAAGTTTATCCTAAATACCACTTGTCCAAGCCTACTTCCAACTTTCCTCAGTGGGGATAGCCAGCTTTCGCTATGACTTTACATATACAGATCAATTAATTTAACTTTCAGCTTCCTTTTCTTTAAAATTAAGATCTTCTGGTCCAATGGTTCCCACACTTTACTGTACATAAAAATCACTCCAGTGCTGGTTAAAATGCAGATTCCTTGGTCTGTCTCCTAGAGATTCTGATGAAGCGTATCTTGATTAGGATCCAGAAAGTATATTTTAACAAGCACTCCAAGCAATTTTGATAAAGATGATCTAGAGACCACACTTTGAGAAGCACCACTTTAACCACTTGTCGTAGATCTTGGCTAACCCAGAAATCCCATAGGAACTCTCCCGTGTTCTCCTCATCAGGTTCCTCTTCAGTGCTTTCCTGTGCCAATAGTCCCTTCAGTGAGTGTGACAACCCAGAAACACTCCCCACCACTTTGACAAATGCCCTGTATAGAAGAGAGCCATTCTGCCCCTGGGTGTGAAACACTGCCAGAGTCCCTTTGCCTCAAAGTTTTAGAGTATCTCTAACCACTGCTGAGATTCCTGAGATGTGTGTGTGTGTGTGTGTGTGTGTGTGTGTGTGTGTGTGTGTGTTTAGTCCAATATCATATGTTTCTTTTTAACAACCTTAGATCTACTTGTTATCGTTATCCCTCAGAGAAGACGATGACCCTTCACACACATACAAGATGGTAGAACTAGAACAGAAAAGGATATAGAGAACAAAGAGCATACGACTGCCTCTCTTTGGGAATCTATGTATCAGTATCCTTTCTACGCACAATGGAAAAACAACAAGGAGTTGGGAAGATAAACACTGACTTACATTAAACAGTGACTGCTCATGTGCCTCTCAGATAATAAAGGTCTTGCCAGACTCTTTGCCAAAGCTGTCATCCTATGTCCAGGATGATTCTGATTTTAGGCCAACATTGGAGGCTAAGGTGTATGTGGAGTACGTTCCCTTGGGATGCCCACCACACAAGAGCAGAAATGGGCAGAGTGGGACAGTGGGTACACACTGGGCAGTTCTTGGCAGGCAGAGGGCAACTTGTGTGGAAGTATGCTAATATTTTGGACACTGTGAGTTTCCATGACCCCTGGGCCTTTTTTTCCTTCCTTCCTGGCAGCTGCAGTTAAGGAGGGCTCACCATGAAAACAGCTGCGTTCGTAGTTGGTAAGCTATTAGAATGTTGGAAGAATTTATTTCTATCTCAGTCTATGGAATGGAATGGTCCAGCTAGCATGACTGTCTGCTTCTTTGATACATTTTTTGTCCTAAGTGGGTTGAAGGAGATCCTTCTAGAGATACCTTTTAGTTTAATAACATTATGAGAATCCAAGCCCAGGAACTACTCAAAACATAGAGCCAAAAACTTGCAAGAGCCAAGAGCGAACACACAGGGCCATATTGGGAGGAAGTGGGTATCAGTGCTGCCCTTATTGCTTCAGCAACCACAGTATCCAAGAAATAATTGCAAGACCATTTCTAAGAGCTGCAAAGACAAGACCCCAGAGAAGTAGTAACTCGGTGATTCTCTGGACAGTAATATCATCAGGTTGTCATACATGCCTACTGGTAGCAAGGACAATTAAAGAGACTGTCTCTCCAGGGCTTTTCCCAGTACATTTACTGGTCATTTGACCTCTTGGCAGCATAAAACGCTAATAATCATTGTTCCCTCTTCCAACTCCTCCTCTCTTAGCTCCCACATCTGAGCTTTGTCTTGGCCTTAAAGGGCCCCAATATGTCCACACTTCTGCATTCAGACTGCAAATAAAGAATACCCCCACTTGGCTCTGTATGTGTGCTCGATACTTCTCTTGGGCCTCCTTACTTGGCCACCTATTTTGGAGGTGTGTTAGTGTTCTATCATGGCAATTTCCTCCAGAACAAACCTTTGGTATTCATATTACTGCCCAGAATGATTTAGGAAGAACCTGAGGTCCCTGCTTCAGCCCAGACAGTCCACCAGTTGGGCCTTCGCCCTATCCAGATGTCCAACCAGAGGAAGGAATGAGTGTCCATTTTCCAGGTTCTCCTGCTTATGCTTTGAGTTCTCTGCCTACACTACTCTAGGTGCCTGGCCTCGTGTAAGACAAACCCTTTGACAGCTCCTCTTCCTCCTTCAGTCTGCTGAGTACAAATATCAGCCAGATGGAGGCTTTGGGCCCACGGTCTTCACACTACATTCTTTGGGTGTCAATGGTTGCCCGCATGCTGATGGCGGCTAAATTTCTACCCGTAGCTGGACTTCTCAACTAAGCCCCATTTCCGTATCATCAGCTGGGCATCTCATCTGTACTCGGCTGGCCTGCTACCACAATTAAACCCAAATCTTCAAATTCACAGGTCAATAAGCCCAAAGGGACCTCCGAGATGTATTCTCTTTTCTTATTTCCCAGCTTCAGCCTTCAGCCCCAAGTTCCCCCCAGACCCTCAGATAGAATGCTCATAATTACAGGCTTTGGAGTCAATCAGACATGGATTCAAATGCTGGCTCAGCTTTTTCTCGGCATTGCAGTCAAACATTCTACCCTTTCTCTTTTTCCAGCATTATTGAGATACAGCTGACAAATAACGTTGTGTAAATTTAAGAGGCACATGATGATTTGACGCTGTATATAGGGTGAAATGATTACCACAATAAGGTTAGTTAACACTTCCATTATCTCACATAGTTACCTTTTTTTGCATAGGTGGTGACAACATTTGAGATCTACTCTGCTAGCAGTTTTCAAGTATACAATACAGTATTACTAACTATAGGTACCGTGCTCCATTCTACTCTTTCTGAAGGGGAATTTCCTTAGCGTTCAATTAGGGATGATAACAGAACCTACTTCCTTTCCATGGTGGCTATGAAGATGAATTGAGAAAATGTAATTACAGCACGTGCTTAGCTCAAAACAGGTACTCATGAAATGGTAGCCATTGTCACCCCGACTCTAATGTTTTAAATGTGTATCTACTTGACCTTAGCCAAACCATTCAACTCTTCCTTCAGTGTCTTTCATTTGCATTAATTTCCCCAACCAACATGTATCTATTGTGCATTTGCTACGGCGCCTGGAAGTGTGTGGGCACCAAGGCCAAAGCAGTGAATAAGAGAGACACGGTCTGTATCCTCATCAAGCTTACAGACTAGTGGGCAAAGATCTGCTTCAAAAAATACAACTGTGATCAATATTATGATGGGGGAAGTCTGTATCAATAGTTCAGCCCCACAGCAATGAGTTGCAAATCATTTATGACCAGCCCCTTGCTTTGCTAATCCAGCCTGCACGTGGCCACCAAATTCATTTTCCTAAAACACTGCTTTCTTCACGTAAATCCCTTCCCTAACCTTTCAACAGCTCCCCACTTCTTACGAGATATGGCCAAACTCCCCAGCCTGGCCTTCGTGAGGTACCATATGCCCAAACACACAGGCTTCGGGGTTAGATATATGGATTTAAGTCTGGGCTCTGCTACTCACGAGGTATGGAAACTTCAGCTCCTCCAAGCCTCACTGACCTTCCTTGTCAAATGAGGAAACAATCGCTCTTCCGCATCTGGGACTTTTCCATGGTTCTCCCTGGCCTGGAATGCCTTCCCCAACCCTTCCTTTGCCGTCTCTGTCTGAATGGCTCCCACGTATCCTTCAACCAGTGCCTCAGTAGGAATGGCAGATCACATAGAAGAATAAAGAGATAATGTAGCTGATGGTAGACGTCGGTCAGGGTCTAAATCCCTGATCCAGTGAAAAGTTCAGGGGAGGGAGGGCGCTTAATCCTGCCTTGCTTGGCTAAGCGAACAGGGATCCCAGGCTTGGAATGGTTCACGCTCCGCTGATCGCTAACTACTCTGAACACTATTTCCACTGTGCTGGTTCAAGAAAGTTTTTAGGAGGCCACCTGAGTCTGGGCACACTTGCTGATTAACCTGGACACATGCCGAAAGAGCACACCTCACCAAACTTCTATGGGGCTGATGGGTCTCTGTACTCACCGCACATCTAGGGCCCGCACGATCAGCTCTAATAGTTTGCAAGTGAATGCACGGGCCAGGGCAGCGGTCCAGATTCAGATCTGAACCAGGATTATTCCCTCTGTGATCACGGAACCTAAAAGCCCACGCTTCTGTTCTTCTTGATGAGGCCAAACATTTGCAGGACTCTCTCAAACACCTGCTGGAGCAGGGAACCACCTCTCAGGCTGGAGGGCACACTGCTGACAAATTGTTCCACGTTTACAAAGCTTGGCCGTAATATCGGCGGCTTCTGAAGTTAAATCCCTCTTGCCTACATACATGCCATGGGATCTTTCTCCAGCTACAAGAGGCACATTCGCTCTCTTGTTTAAACAATGCCTCCTCTGCCATTAACAATCACAACCCAAATTAAAATTTCCTAATGGCGCTGGAAACAAGGCAAAAGGGAGGGAGGAAGAGCCCTCCTTTATTCCTCGGCATACCTTTTAGCTACCTAAAATCTGTACATTGTCTCAGGGCAAGTACTTCCTGTGTCATCAGTGAGTAGTACAGGGTCAAAGCTAAAAGCGGGTGGTCCACAGATAGTTTTCGAACATCGACTCGGGGCCAGGCCAGGCACTTTACTAGGCGCTAAGTAGTTGCTTGGTACATATGTAGTGGACTGAATTGACGACTGTCATGCTTCTTCTATGCAGTCACTGAGGCAGACCCCGGAGGGCCCCACAACCACTTCACGCCTCAGTTTTCTGAGGCGGAGACACGGGGACTGTTTCACCTTTGATCAACATGTCAAGACTCCCCTTTTCCTCTGTGCCTCCTTATTATTTGAAAGCACCCACACCCTTTTAAAAAAACTTTTTTTAATGTTTATTTATTTTTGAGAGAGAGAGAGAGAGCGAGAGAGAGCATGTAAGTGGGAGAGGGGCAAAGAGAGCGGGAGACGCAGAATCCGAAGCAGGCTCCAGGCTCTGAACCGTCAGCCCACAGCCTGACATGGGGCTCAAACTCACAAATCGTGAGATAATAACCTGAGCTGAAGTTGGACGCTTAACCGACTGAACCACTCAGGCACTCCCATCCATACTTTTTTTTTTTTTAACAGAAGGTTCCGGAGAACCTTCTGAGAACCTCCTGAGAACCTTTAACTGAGAGATGATGAAATGCCCCAAGTTCGCTGGGGAGGGGAGATTCATGAGAGAGCCAATCGAAAGGAGAGTCATTTCTTTTAACATCTTCATAAAACATGATTTTATAGATAGGAAGGAGAGAATCTGCGTCACCTGCCCTCCGTGTTCAACTGGCAGCCGGAGAGAGAAATGATGGAGTGAAGCTATTTGGTGACTTATTGTTGTCACCCTCTCTTCACTCCTATTGTCTCTCTTAGGCCGATAGCCAGGGGCTCGGGAGGAGACTGTCCGAGTGAAACTGTAGGAACATTTCCTCTCAGCGAGGAAAGATCTTTCTGGCACTTGCCTTCACGCCGGTGGGTTCAGCCTCCCCTCTGCACTCCTTCGCAATTCGGTCAGGTCCACCGAGTCAGAAGCCACGTTCAGTGCCCCCCCTTGTTTTCTCTCAGATCCTCTGGCCTTTATTTACTTCTTTATTCCAGGCTAAAGCGGTTGTTGCTGTGGCTTACATATTCGAAGGGCTTAGATGCAGAAAAAGAAAAACCGTGTGTGTGTGTGTGTGTGTGTGTGTGTGTGTGTGTGTGTTTGGAGAGGTGGGGGCTGATCGGAACGTGAAGAAACTGAAGCTGTAACGGCCGTGGGTTGACGTTGACATGTGTGAGTAGGAGAAAATGCAGGGAAGCGTTTGTCAAGCCGGTTACAATTCTCCCGCCACGTGAACCAGAGCGCGCTGCCCGGGCTGTGCACTGTCCTCCCATCTTTTCAGCCTGTTCCTGAGTGCAAAAGTCCAGTCCCATTGGCTTTATTCTCTCCATTTCTGGAACACTGGCGCCAAAGGTGCCATTCTAGGCGAGTGTGGTGATGCTTCATGAGAAACCAATGTTCCTGGCCCAAATGACATAGGCCCGGAGAAGCGTTCCGTACGTCTCACGAGAAAGCAGCATAAGTCACCATATGCGTGGCAGGCCGTGGCAAGAAAGACTTGGCTATCCTTCACCTTCGATTTCTCCAAAGAAGAAACTTCCACGCGGTGTATTGATACCCCCCCAATGCCTGTTTGTAGCCTTTCCCAAGGTTAGTAATAAACGAGACAACTAACTCCCATTCCCAGGAGACGGCCTGCGATTCAAGGCATGAAGTGGGGGAGCTAGGCCAGCTCCCTAAGTGAGGTCACTTACTCTTAGCCAGAAAATCGGAAATGACACAACTACACGTGTGTGCGGATGCGCCTGTGTTCTCACATGTGTGATGCCAACATGTGTCTGTGCCCTGGGTTTATTAACACCGAAGGAGATAAGTTTGACCAAGAGAACACGGGAGAGGAGCAAAAGAAGGGCTCAATTGTACGTGACCACAGATCCTACGAGGCCTCAGAAGTCAGAAACGTTCTTTTGGTTCAGATGAGTTGAAGCCAATTTTGCGATGCGTCTGCCGCCACGTCAGGGCTCCCACTGGATGCCCCGCTGCGTTCTCAGTTCCCTAAGCTGACTGTGTGACTCCACAGTGCGCACACCTCCGCTAACCCGGGGTGCCACACGGAACCCCGTCCTGCCTCCCCCGGAGCATGCTGACAGGCAGAATCACCACCGTCGTCCGCTATCCCCTGGCGTGCGGACGCTGGACCTCTTGATTCTCATCCCCTCACCTCTCTTCCTCCTGTCACATCCACACCGTCTGGCACCTCGGTCCAGAACCTGGGTTTCTCTTTGCCACGCCCTGAATGCCACGAACAGCCGCTACCTCAAAGGCGGGTCCCGAACGCGATCACGCTCACTGTCCTCACCCCACCAGCGCTCTGCTGGACTCCTCCACTGGCTTCCTAATTTATCTCCGCTTGCGGCTTTGCTCTCTTCCACTTAATGATTCACACGATGCCCAGAGCGACCCTTTCAAAACCAAAAAAATCTCAGCGTGTGGCCTCTCAAAACCATCCGATGGCATCTCATGTGGCTTCGAAGGAAATCCAAACTCCTCAGCGTGGCCTACAAGGCCTTAGACGGCACGGGCCCCACCCGCCTTCCTGGCTTCATCTCCTCTGACCCTCCCCGGGGGTCGCTGCTCTTGTCTGTCCTTCAGACCCAAGCCACTTGTTCCTGCCTTAGAGGCGTTTGGCACTTCCTCTGCCCTCTCTGCCTGGACCGCTGTTTCTTCACTGAGAAGAAAGACCTTCCTACCGCCTCAGACCTGCCTCGCTGAAAAGACTTCCCCCCAATGACCCTCCTCCCATCCCCTCCCCCACCTGCTGTATTTTCTTCAGAGCATTTATGACATGATGATATTATCTCGATCCCGAGGGATGTGGTCTATTTTTGAAGTCGGTAATTCCTCTCTCCTCCCCAGTTTCAGTCTTCAGCATCTGGACTGACGTAGTTGATTACGTTATGACATGGAGCGTGGGGCTGCGTGCTGGACTCTTACCCAGGCCTGGCCGTTCTGCCACAGGCTCTAAGCCCCGTGGCCACCGTGCGCGTCCCTGTGTCATACGTCACCAGGACACCTGCACAGGACAGTGGGGAGCTTAGCATGCTGGAGGCACATCTGCCTGCGGCAGGGGCCAGGGCAGAAGGTGACATGCCCCCCCCTCTTTTTTTGTACCTCTTCCATGTTCCCTTTATGTCCATAGCGGTCCCCTTGTCAGAAGCCATCAATATGCCCACCTCCAGGAGTCCCGGACTCTTGTGAATCTCTGAGCTTTGGATACGTGGGGCTTCCTTTCTCTCTTCCACCCAAACTCCTACAGAACCTTCCAATTCTGGTATAAACACCGCCGCATCTGCAAATATTTCCCCTACTCTGCATTCCTTCCTCTGGTTCCCACCACATATCATACAGTGACTTCCCTTCTAAAGTGTAAGCTCCGTGAGGCCAGAGACTGGGTTTCTGCATTTACACAGCAGAACGGGGTCGTTGATTCATTCATCAATTCAATCACTCACGAGACATTTCTCGAGCACTTACTAATCAGGAAAAGATCCGAGACCAGTGTTCTTTCCACCATGACGCACGCCACAGTTACTGATAGTGACTCCAGTTGAATTTCCAGTTAGTTTAACGGGGTCAGAAATCATGAAAATTGAATAATGAATCTCTTGCCATTTTGCATCCAGGCAGATCTGAAGAATCAGTAAACCAGAAGTTTTCTGAGAAAAGAAACCCAGACTGTGGTGCAGAGAGAGAGAGAGAGGAACCGATGGAAATTTTGAAGACAAGGTTAATAGACACGTAGGGCAAAGAGGAAGGCCAACCGAAGTTCAACAGGATTTTCAGAAGGAGGTAACAGAGAGAACGGAGGAGAGCAAACATTTTAAGATATAATGACAACAGTTTCCAAGAACTGAGGAAAAAGACATGAATCCTCAGACTTAAAAGACCTACAAAGTTCCAGGAAGGATACACAAAACCAAATGTGTACCTTTGTCGTGAAATCTCTATGCTGTCGTGAAATGATAGGACCTTGAAGAAAAACAGAAACTATTTCAAGATGAAGAAAAACAGTAACAGTGCCTACAAAAGATAGACAATCGGATTGACTTCTCAACAGTAACAGAAGGTGTGGCGTTTTCAAAGTGCTGAGGTTGGCAGTGGGGGCTAAGACATCTCTACCCAGCTAACCTACTGGTCAAAGAGTGGAAGTAAATTTCAACATCATCAGACACAGGGAGACGTAGTTGATTGCTTAGAGAACTTCACAACAAGAAGGTACTGTGGTTCAGAAGGAAGTCAACTGAATCCAAATGAAAGGAGTGATATGTGGTTGGCAAATATCTTCTCCCATTCTGTTGGTTGCCTTTAAGTTTTGCTGAGATCATTTTCGAAAAAAAAAGAAGAAGGAGAAACAAAAAGATCTGGTTCCCAGTGAAACAGTCTCCAATCTCTACCAGTTTAAAAGAAGCTTAACAATTAAAAACAGGAAAAAAACCAATAATGGTTTACCAGGCACTGATGATTGTCCCTTGCGTACAAGCTTCTAGGACATCAATAAAAAATGGCTCTCCAAATTCCCATGACTGAATATGCCAACAGTTAAATTTTAAGGTTGATATACTGCTGGAAAATGTTATTGTGGAACAGACGACACGAAAACTGACAAGTCTATAAAAAATTAAAACGGTAACATGAGTAGGGACCAATGAAACTATACTCTATCAGCTGAAAAGCCATCACCTAGTCTAGGGGAGCCATTTCTCCTGGTGTAGCGAGGTCTGCAGCCATTAAGCGAGGCAGAAGCCGGCACCCTGGAGTGTTAGAGAAGTCGCCTGGAGGATCCCTAGCTCACCCACACTGCAGACCAGGCTGAGAATTTTTCTCAAGTAGTTAAAGCACCTATATTCGCAGGGTTTGTACCATTGTTTAATAAGACAGGAAGGTGTGGTCCAAGTGGATCGCAGGCTGTGTCACGGTTATCGCTTGCTCCAAACAAGGAGTCCCCAGACCCCAAACTAGTAGATCAAAAGGACACCGACTTGTGTCAGGATACCTTAGGCATGGGGGCATAGAAGCAGTGCAACTGAAGTTTCAAAGAAGCCCTTTGCAATTCCCAGGAAGACACCGGTTTAGTAATTGCATCAGCGTGTCTGGGCAGGGGTGGAGGGGCTGTGGTTGGGTTCAAAAGGAAAACGGGGTCGGAACAGCACCAATATTTCTGACAATGACACGAGGTGACTGGGGCAAACTGAATCACCTAGAACATCTAGGATCCTTTGCATACATGTGTGCTGAGCACCCGGCAGGCTCTAGGCTCTTTGCTAGGCACTGGGGAAACAGAGGCATTCAAATGTAGGGCCTGCCCAGAAGCTACCTCCATTCTAGAGCGGTGGTTCTCAACGGCGTTGGCTGCACGATAAAACTCTGGGTGGGAGCACTGAAAATTCTGTAATTCAGGGGTTCTTCATCTTGGATACACATTAACATCCCCTTGGCCTTACCCCCAGACATTCTGGCTCACGTGACCTATGGTTGAGCCAGCCCACTTGGTCGTGTTTAGAAGCACTCCCAAGCGACTTTAATACCAGGGTGAGAACTACCAAGCGAGCTGGGGGAAGAGACGTGTGCATCCCCGGAGAACAAACCACACGGGCTACTTTTCTTCCTCGACGATTTAGGACTTGAGCTGAGAGAATATATCGAAAAGTGAGACTTGGTAAAAAAATATATATATACATTTTTCTCTAATGTGACAGGAATCCAAGTGTTAGGAGTCTGTGCTCCTTCTATTAGGGGTTTACTTATTATCTACAAATCAATATGAAATACAGAAGAGTACTCTGAAATCCCAGGGACTTCATAAAAGATGTAAACACAACTGCAACCCAACCAGAAGGAAAGAATGGCTCAGGAAATCTTAGTGGTTTGAACACTGAGAAGGGGCCCAGATCCAGACTGGGCTGGGTGGCAGAGAATCCCCCTAAACTCTGGGATTCCTGGGCCAGGGAGCGGACTGAGCACAGGATCCACAGAACAGACGGTGCGGAAGCTTGTGCCTTGGTAACAGGGCGGTGACCCCTCGGATCCTTCCATGGAAACAGAGTCTCTCTCTCCCTCATATGTAGGTCTCCTCTGAAAGGAATAATAGAACTCTTTACCTGGCTAATTAGAATACAAACACGTGTTAGAGACTTTAATTTTCATAAACACAGGATAATGAGGTGCCTACTCTGACAATGGCTTGTGCCAGGTGCTGCCGCACGGATAAGTAAGCTCAGGATGGAAACGAGGCTCGCTGCACTCCCCCAGCCAGCTGGCTCACAGAACCTAGGGGCCCCCGGAAGGAAATGAGCCGCTGCAGGGGCCCTGGGGACTTTCAAATGCACATACAAATATACACTGCTCTTGGGGAGCTCGGTGGCCTTTTACTCACATGGTATTTTGGTCTGATGCATTTTAGTCACATTTTGTTTGGGGAGGGGGAGTATATACACATTGCACTGTCATGAATGGAAGTGACTAAGAAATTGACAAAGGGGCCCTAAGGTGCTCTGGCTTTGTGAAATACTTTGTCAGTAAATCGGGTTGTCTAGGCCACGTCTCCCATAGGAGAAAGTCAACATTAGAGCAGGTCACAATGGTCGTTAGTCTTCATTCCCAAATCTTCAACCTTCCCAAACCTTTATTCCCAAAGGAACTCTCATTGTCTATCTGGTAGTATGGCTCCATCAATGAGCCACAACTGGGCCAAAGAATGTGGCTCTTTCCGCCAACGCAGCAGTGTGGCCATATTCTGCTCTGCTAGTCTGGATTTATGATGCCAAGTTCACAGGTGTCACACAGGTCAAATAGATACAGAGGAAACTCACCTACCTCGGGGGGTCATTTTTGTGAAAGAGCTTGAAAGAGTTGGGTAAGAATCATGGAAAGAAAGTCCAAAGAATCCAATTCAAACTATTATCAAGTGAACCGTCCATCTGGTATATTGGGAATGATTGTCCCCAGGCTGGTGATCAAACCCCGGCTCTACCATTTACTCACAGTCAGTGGTTAGGGGTACTTCGAACACAGTGCCAGGGAAGACCTCCCTGAGGGTTACGTTCGAGCAGAGACCTGAGGTTTCCATCCTCCTAGTGGCTAAGTCACCTATTTTTCCCCCCTCCATTTAACCGCTTAGGCAATTGGTGGCACAGCCTCCCTCAGCCTGGTGCTCTGTGTCTCCTTTCCCCAGCATTCACGTTTTGGTGGCCCAGGGATGTGCGATGACGCGGGCAGCATCGCACCGCGGCCGGCAGAAAAGTCTCGTTTGTAGCCCAGCTTAAAAGAATAAAATGAATTTTAAAGTTTGGCAGATCGTGGTTCCGCCTGGCGATCCCTAAAGAGTAAGCTGCTGCCTTTTCTTTCCTCTTCTAAAAATAGATGGCTGCGTCAGTGAGGTGCTGCGTAACAAAGAGGATGCACGGCCATCATGCCATTTATTTCCGATTATTCAAGTCGGTGAGGGCAGTCTCTTTGGCGCCTGCCTCCCCAAGGGATGGTGGCCACACAATGAAAGAGTGAGGTGCACAGACGCACGGATGCCTGTTAGGAAAAGCCTTGCCAGGGGCCAGGGCGGGGGGTGGCGCTTTCTTACCTCAGCTTATCTAATGGAGCAGGAACTACACTCTCCTAGTGCCCAGGGCGGTACAGCATCACCTCCATTAAGGCAGAATCAACGGGAAGGACGTTCCGACGTGTCTCAGTCCCTCTTGGTCACATGTCCACTACCTTCCCCCCTCCCCCCCTTCCCTAACACATTGATAACAAGACTGTGGGCTGGGAAGGGACGGGAGTTCAAGTGCACAAGTTGCAGCTACAGTTCCAGTAACTCAACCTTGGGAGAGAGAACAGAGGCTGAGTCAAAATGCCCCAGAGCCTAGGCATTACATTCCCGACATTAATACGACTATAGGAAGCATCCCAGGTGGACTTTTCATTTTTGGCTCGGTTTCCAGCTCTGGGGAGGGCAGACTTAAAGAGGCCCAGCTTCAGATAGAGGCTACCCTCCACCTCAAGCATGCTCCCAGAGGGCACGGCTGGTAGGTGCTTTTTGGGATTCTCCTGAGAGTCTAGCACCTTCTTGGCTTTCTGTTTGGGGTCATTCTGGGTATCTAATTTGTTCCTGATCTCATCATTACATTTATTTTCTTTCTTTCTTTCTTTCTTTCATTTTTTTAACGTTTATTTATTTTTGAGACAGAGAGAGACAGAGTATGAATGGGAGAGGGTCAGAGAGAGAGGGAGACACAGAATCTGAAACAGGCTCCAGGCTCTGAGCAGTCAGCACAGAGCCCGACGCGGGGCTCGAACTCACAGACTGCGAGCTCATGACCTGAGCCAAAGTCAGATGCTTAACCGACTGAGCCACCCAGGCGCCCCTACATTTATTTTCTTAATGAGCCATATACTGGGGTTGGGGGGGGCGGTGGAGAGGGCAGGTATTGGGAGGGTCATTGGCACCTTTATTTGGTTTTGAGAACTAAAAACCTAACTATTGTTCATCAAGTATCAAATAAGGATTCTGATGAGAAAGGCAGCAGCCTAGCAGTGCCTGGCTGGCTCAGTGGGTAGAGCGTGGGACTCTTGATCTCAGGGTCTTGAGCTTGAGCTCCACATTGGGTGTAGAGCTTACTTTAATTTTTTCAATGTTTATTTATTTTTGAGAGAGAGAGACAGACAGACAGACAGAGTGTGGATGGGGGAGGGGCAGAGAGAGAGGGAGACAGGGAATCCGAAGCAGGCTCCAGGCTCCAAGCTGTCAGCACAGAGCCTGACACGGGGCTCGAACCCGTGAGCAGTGAGAGCATGACCTGAGCCTAAGTCAGACGCTTAACCAACAGCCACCCAGACGCCCCTGTAGAGCATACTTTAAAAAACAAACTGAGGGTTGCTGGAGGAGATGTGGGGGGAGGGAATGGGCTAAATGGGCGACAGGCATTAAGGAGGGCACTTGTTGGGATGAGCACTGGATGCCACATGTAAGAGATGAATCACTGGGTTCTACTCCCGAAGCCAAGACTACACTGTATGTTAGCTACCTTGAAAAGAGAAAGAAAGAAAGAAAGAAAGGAAAGAAAGAAAAATGATCAAATAAAGGCAGCCTGACATGGTTGAGAAAAGCATAGCATGTGAGGTCGGGAGACCTGGGTTTTAATATGTGTCCAAGCAGGTGGAAGAAAATGCATTGAGAGAAGACGGAAAGGAAGAAAAATACGCCAAAATGATCATAGTGGATTTATCCTTGGAGTGGCATCACACGTGGCTTTTTTCTTCTTTATAATTTTCCACATTTTTCAGATTTTATCTAATAAGCATGTCAAATCAGAACGCTGACATCATATAAGATAAAAGATTGGGGTTAGAATCTCATTTTAATCATTTCTGATAGGTGTCACTTGGGAGCCCAGTACAGTCCCTTCTTTGGACCCTTAGCCTTCCCATTTATAAAGGGAGAGGCAGAAACTGGAGGGGAGACTTCAATTCTAACATCCTGTGTTGCTGACACATCTTGGGGGGTAATATGAGTAGATATAGGCAATTTGAAGAGCTGGGACATTACCACTATTTCAAGTCACTGTGACCAGAGTTGCCGTGTGCTGCAGGGGCTAATCCTTTCTACAGGGTTCTGCCACTCAGTCCGAGAGCTAGCAGGTGTTGCTATTATCCTTATTTGCTCGTGAGTCACAGTCATCCTGATCCTGGATCTTGAAGTGCGGGATTGATAACAGACTATTCAGAACATCTGCCTTCAGCCGAAGCAATTTGTTTATTTCAAACCCTGCCTTGGAGCGTTCGTCGGAAACATACAAAACAAAGCACATCCATTATCTCATTTAATCCTTACAATCACACTATTAAACAGGAATATGTATCATTATGCCCCTTTTTCATGAATGATGAAACAGGCTCCGAGAAGCCCACGGCGAGGTCCCAGCATCTGAACCCATCTCTGCTCACACACGCTAAATGCAACTCTACGAATATTACTGAAGCAAAACTAGGGGCAGCTGAGTTTGCTAGGAGATGGGGGGGGCGGGTAGGGGGTGGTCACAGAGCTTCTAGCCCTCTCCATCCCGTTTTCCTCCGCTCAGATCCTCCAGCAAGAAGGATTTGTTGTTGTGCTTTTCCCTTAGTCCCTGGGGCATGAAGATAATGATGAGCACTGTAAAAGCCTCCACCATCACTCCCACCCAGAGCCAGAGGCCTGGGAAGCTTGGGGGTGGGTGTGGAGGAAGCTGAGAATCCCCAATGAGAGCAGGTGGTGATTATGCTGTGCTCTGGGCTGCTCCCAGGTGAGAATTCTTCTAAGCCAAGAGAGAAGGAAAGATGTGAAAAGCCGCCATGGCAAGCCCCCCGGTTTAATGACATGTCAGTAAGAGGCTTCCCGACTTTGTTTTACGGTCCCGGTTCATTTCAGTCCCAAAGCAGAGCCAATCGCGGGCACCTGGGTGGCTCCGTCGGTTACGCGTCCAACTTCGGCTCAGCTCACACATGATCTCACGTCTCGTGGGTTCGAGCCCCGCATCGGGCTCTGAGCTGACAGCTCAGAGCCTGGAGCCTGCTTCAGATTCTGTGTCTCCCTCTCTCTCTGCCTCTCCCCTACTCGCACTCTGTCTCTGTCTCTCTCAAAAATAAACACTAAAATTTTTTTTTAAAAATTCAAAGTACAGCCCATTGATGTTTTAAGATCCAGGGCATTAAATTAACACTGGCTTCTGATGAACAAGGGCAGCCTGTGGAAGGGTATCGCTTCCCAGCCTTGTGCTAACATGACATCCCTATCACAGGGGCCAATGACAGCAGGGCGTGTGCAAGCAGAGACAGTGAGGGTGGTCGAAAAACAGCAGGATTTCCAACTGGTGTGAGCAACTCTATAACCTGCTCAGTAAGCGTCACTGGACACGTCCTATAATCTCTTTGAACTTCACTTTTTGCATCAGTAAAATGAAGATAATAAATCTATCCCGCAACATGTTTATGAAGATTAAATTAGGACATTTTCCTAAAGCATGGGACACCTATTCTCTCCCCATGTTAATGGGTAGTTGACAGCTACGTATGTGAATCAGGGTACCCGTGGGCAGAAAGAGTGCTCCTCCAATGATTTTTGAAAACAATGAAGTTATTGTGTTTATAGTCTCACACCACCAACTTCTCAGTCTGTCATGAAGTCTAGAATCTGCTCAGAAGCTCCATGGACAGCTCAAGGCTGGCCAAGAGTGTTAGGCTGGCCCAAGAGAGCCATTCCGGACCACCAACGTATTCGGAGTGTATCGACACAAGATCAAGCTATGACCCACCGATCTTCCTACCTTTGCCCAAGAGGCACCATATGTCAGGAGTTGCCAGGGCGGAGGAATCCAGCTCAAGGTCAACAAGCACATAGGCTGGCTCCAAGCTAGTTCCCAAGGCCCCCAGTCCTGACCAGGTTCGTCACCTTTCACCACCATCAGGAAGCCCGGCTGGCGATATTTGCCACATGCAAGGAATGGAGTCCATTTAAGAAGACGCTAAGGCAGCTTAGCCTGGAGAAAACACTGGTATCTTGGGAGGGTCATGCATGGTGGGGCGCCCATGGAGATAGGGCAAAACCAGCAAGATTAGAAAGTTCAAATAGGGGCCAGGAGGTCAAAGCCTAGCAAAATGGGAACATCGCCTGAAAGAATCCAAAAATGAGAAGGCCACTGCAAGTTCGAAAGGGGTGGTCTGTCTTTCTGTCATATCAGGAACATTCCACCGTGTATCCCGATTCTGCCTAAAGCCAAGCAAAGGGCTGAGATGGGAAGGAGGCGTACGTCAAGAGAAATAGACTGCGGCCCTACGGAAACCCAAGTGAGCATCTAGCATCCGTCTTTGAAACTTGGCCTCTACAAACATGGCTCCGGCAGTTCAGCTGTTGAAATTTACAAGGTACCAGCTATCCTCGCTACACTAGGTACATTAGATTTAATTATTGAATCATTTGCCTAGGATAACACTGGTAAGTACCTGGCAGAACCAGGATCAGGTGGATGTCATTCCAAAGCCTAGGCTTTTTTTGGGGACACTGTGAGACAGGCAGGTCGCTTGGCTTTCCTAAACCTCTTGCCCTCTCGCAGTAACTTGTCCCATTGCTGGATCCTTTACCAGTATCTGACAGCTGGTTCCCCAGGCCCGCAGGCTATTGGTTCATTCCCGCAGTACACAAAAGCCCTGACATCCCAGGCTGTTTTTATGCAAGAGAGGCCTTGTGATCCCTGACAAATCCTTGGATGACTAAAAAGAACCCCCAACTTATGCCAGGAAGGGGGAAATTACCCCCTTTTCTAGGACAACCTGAAAATCTTTCAGTGGATTTTGAAGACAACACCCAGAAAAAGACCCCTGGCCCCAGAAGGTACTCAGAAACAATTCTGTGACTTAAATGGACATATAAATGCCCAACACAGATTCTGAAAGAACAGCTCCTTCTGTTCCCCGGGGAAGGGAAGAATAGGGACCACCCCACCCCCGCATCCAGGTCCCTTAGCAAACAGCTTCCTGCCCTCTTAGAGACTGGTCTTTGCGTATATCCCAGAAGCAGCGTGATGCATTTTATAAACATGTTTGGCGTTGATTGAAAAAAATAATAACGCAGGCAAATTTGGTCCCCAAATCTGCAATTCCTCTTACATCACTTTAAGGTGACAAGGAGAGATTGATTAATCCGCCGTTGACGAATGGATAGTTTCATCCCCCTGACCTGTCTTCCCCCTTCATCTGTAGAGTGTACATGCTTTACTGACACTATAATGTTTCCCTGGAAGTTTACATTTTGAACTTTTCACAGTCGTTTTCATTTTGCGTTCGACATGCTAAACAAGAGTAGTTAAGTCCACACAGAAGGCAGGGAAAGACTCAACCACGGAGATGTTAAAGGTCACCCTTCAAATCAGAGGCAGATCTGAGAACAGAACACTGACATCCAAAACTTGGGCTCTGAAGGCATATTAATCCACAAGCCAGCTGTCCATACAAAGGAAAGGAAGAAAAATGTAACTGAATTAGAGTTAAAAATGTCTTCTATCAACATACTATTATTTAATGGACTCAGAGTAAGGGATTGATACAAATTGACCAAAAATGGGAAAACCAAGGAGCCGATGAAAGAACACAGGCTACCAGACCCACCCAACACCCACTGTATCAAAATCTTGGAAACACTGCTCAGGGATCTGCATTTTAATAGGCTTCCAGGTGATTCTGTCCTGCAACTATGTTTAAGCCCACGGGTTTACAACTACAAAGGCTCAGATTTGAAGTCCCATCTGGGTTCTGTTCTGCCTGGCCCTGAAGTTCCCATTTAAAATGGCAGCGGGAAGGGGCGCCTAGGTGGCTCAGTTGGTTGGGTGTCCAACTTTGGCTCAGGTCATGATCTCACTATTCCTGGGTTCGAGCCCCATGTCAGGCTCTGTGCTCAGGCCAGGCCTGGAGCTTGTTTTGGGTTCTGTGTCTCCCTCTCTCTCTGCCCCTCCCCTGCTAACACTCTGTCTCTTTCTCTCAAAAATAAATAAAGATTGAAAAACATTTTTTTAAAAAATGGCAGTGGGGAGAAGGTGGGGCTAGTCCTTAGGCTGCGCCCAGGGAAGAACTCCTTAAAGAGCCCTCTACAAGTCTGTGGAAGAGTGTTCTGACCCTTCCTCTGTTACACCTGTTATTTGGCCCTGACATGTCCTCTGGATGTGCTTGTCACTCTTGTATCATCCTGGTACGAAGAGAAAACAAGCTGTTGGCAAAGACAACTCATTCAAACCCAGGCTATGCCTCCATAGCAATAAACTGCAAACACCGTTTTCATTACATCATCTCAAAACCCATTTGTAACCAGACAGCATCATTCCTTTTAGGGACAGGACCTTGTTATGATTTTCTTCTCTTGCACCTGAGCAGAAAAAGCCTTTACTCCTTAGAAACCCCAATTATATAGTTGGGTTACTGTTGGACTTGTGGAAATATAACGAATGAAATTGCCCAGAATTACAATAATAAACAGGGTGGGAAGGAAAAAAGAAAACCCAACCAACCAAACAGAAAGACAACTACGACACTGAATGAGTAACATTATATTTATTCTTAAAAAATAATATGATTTGACCCGTTTTGTGAATCTTTAGTGACTGGAAGAATTCAATAGCTTGTTTTTTTTTTGTTTTTTTTTTTTTGAATTTTGGTACAAAGATAAGACTCCAGGAAGAAATAACTTAATGGAAGCAACATGCCTCCAACCCAAGATTAAATCCAGGCCAACCCCGAGGGAAGGCTCTCACTGCCATCCCGTTAGTAATATTTGGTCTGTGCTCGAACGAGGTGAGCTAATGCCCCATTAATGAGAGCAAGGCTACCGCTGAGATAATCCCTCCCCTTCCAGGCCTTAAAAGTAAAGAAAATACAAAAAGCCATGGAAGTTTTCCATGAGGTTGTGACAAACTTCAGTCACCAATTACAGATCAGTCGTTAGCTCTCTCAGAGATCTTGCGCTTAGGGCTCTTCCTGAGAGAGCTCCCCACCTTCACCTTCCTCCACTTGGCTGGACAGCAAGCACCTGATGGCCAAGCAAGTATTAAGATCCAGGTAAAGGGGCACCGGACCAGACGGTTGGACCCGCTCCGGCTCCGTGAGCAGCCAGTGCCTTTCATTCCTTTCCTTGAATCTTCCCCCCGCCATTATTTTGCAGGTACCCCACACTGACGTAGGCCAACTTCCTGGCTTAGTGCCTGTTCCTTTCCCCATGCTCAAAGAGTAAAGCCTAGACCCTCATGCTACATATTCCTCCTCAGCCTCCCTAGACAGTATACATTTATTTCTGCCCTTGTTCTTTAAAACCAATCTACCTGACAGCATGTTGACAGCTCCCGAACTCACTAATGGTTTCCAAAGCTATTGTAAAGCCAAGACCCTGCTACTGTTTCTGAGCTTGCTTGGACCTGTCTTGCCTTACCAACAGAAAAAATAAAAGGAAGAGGGAAAAAATAATCTTTCTTATTTGGACCTCCTCCCCCCCCCCCCCCCCCCCCCGCCACCGAACCAAATCTCATGCTCAGGTTGGGACAGTCCTGGTGAGAATTCCTTGCAGAGGAAAGGAAGTAGTGAGAAAGCTGTTCTAAGCAAAGGTTTGGCTGATCCTCTTTGAAAATCCACCTGGTCAGGTCGGTCGGGTCCCATAGCAAATGCTTTGCTGTGTGTACCATATCCCACCCATATCCCCTTGGCAATCCCAGTTCCTGTACACAAGGACAGCTTTCCACATCACATATCTGCAATTTCTGCCAGCCAGAGTGCACTCTCTGACCACAGGAACTTGCTCAGCCTGGGCTTGGGGTCGGCTTGAGAGTAAATAATTTCCAGGAGGTTGGTGAATAAACACTCTAGTTTCCTCAACTCTGAGGCATGTTCTGCACAACTCCTATGATCCCCGGGATTACTGAACCCCAGATGCCCACAGTCGGAACTTGCTAAATAGTATACTCTGGTATGGACTTACATTCTTTGTTTCCCTGTCTTACCTCCTTATTCCAATAATGGTGCCTCCTGGAATCACCTCCCAAATAATCCACTTGAGCTCCAATCCTGTCTCAGGGTCTCCTTCAGGGAGAAGTTGACTTATGATCTATCTTAACCATCCTTACCATTGCCATCCCCAGTCCCATGACTGCCTCTCTCCAACCCCCGCCACCATCCCTACGTGACCATGTCTGCTTCGAAGCAAAATGGGTCTGGGAACAGTACTGGGGACAGTAGCCTTCTTGCCCACGGGTAAACGTCAACTCTCTTTCCAAGGACTATTCGTATGTGCACTTGACATACACAAGAGCAGTACTTATGAGGCTTGCTAGGCCTGTCTCTGCCCTGGGGGAGAGGCCTAGAGCATTTCTGAGGCAGCACGAGGATTTTACGGTCTATGACGAGGAGGGGCACTTGGTGAGCTGGCCAGAGAGGCTCACTGAAGGATGTCATATTAAAACTGCTACTCAGAGTCACTTATTAGGAGTTATATGCCAAGACTCCTTGCTTAGTCCACTCAACTGGCCACTCTAGAAGACTCTCCAACTCAGGACTATATACTTGTTGGCTCTGGTCTGGATGACTAGGCTTCCCTGTGACTTCACACCACTCAACTGTGCACTCTGTACCTATTAGGGCAGATACCTTCTGCCACCTTCGTGATTCCATGTGGAAGGGTTGCTTGCAGTCTAACACCCCTGGCGTCTTTCCACTAGCTCACTCACCCCTCCCCAGGGACGGAGCAACTAGTCTATGTTACAAGTTTGGAAGAAGGAACTGGGTATATTCAGCTCAGCTCCCTCCTTTCTCTTCTTTGAAGGAGCATGTATTCTGGTCTGCTTGGCCAGGGACCTGGGCCACGATCTCTAAATAGTTTTATCAGAAATCAAGGTGATATGTCCATCTCCATCTGCCTCGCTACTGTTTCTCATTTTGTTCAGAACTTGGATGGAGAAGGAGGGGCTATTATTTATTGATCCACTCAAGCCTGAACGCGAGTTTGTGTCCTGTCATCTCGTGCACTGTCGGAAAGGATCTCCAGGCGAGGAATCCCAGATCCTCAGGATTCAAGTTGCTGAATTCATGGGCTTCTCTTCGTCACTGTCATCAATTTCTGCACACTCTGAGCGAGGCAAAGGTATTCAGTACTCGCTGTGCGAACTCTGGGAAACCACCTAAAACTTAACTCACTTCAGTCAGAAGACTGTCAGGCGGATTGGACATAAAGTCAAGTGCCTTCCCAAATGCCCAGCATATAGCACGCAGAGGACAAACGACAGATACGCGTACATGGTGGGCTCTTTTGGTTTCTCCAATTTCTTTCTGGTTCAAGCACCCTCACTGACCACACTTACTTCTTACCCATTCGACAGCAAACGCGTCTATACGTTCGTTTTCGTCCTAAATCACAAGAAGCTGCAAAGTGTGAACCGCAAGTAACCCTACAATGTTTGCGTCATTTTCCTCAATTGGCCCTGCTGGGGTTGCCCAAAGGTGCCTCCAGGGTTTGGGGAGGCCTGTTGATTGTAGTGAGTCGATTATCAGACAGCAAGAGGTGACTCGGAAACCGCACGCCAGGTCTGGGATGGCAGAGTCTTGCCACTCTGACAATTCCAAGCCCGTAGTGGCCAAACAGTCCTCACCATGCTTCTCAACATAGACTCCTGGCATCTTTCACCAACTGACTAGAGGTGGCAAGCGAAGTAAACATATTTGAAATCTCTGATTTCAGTAGACGAGATCACAGAAAGGCAGGCTTTATAATGCAAGGAAGTTGGCAGGGGTGTTTGGACTACACGGCAGAGAAAGGGTCAACATCCTAATAGACCACCATCAGAAGGGGGCAGCAATGAGTCAGAGAAGGACGAGTTTGCAGTCTAACGCATCGCATTGATTATAAATTCCGATGTGGACAAAGATATCACTAATAGAAATATTAATATGAAGCAGGCAGAACACATTAACTCATTCTTGACAAATTGATTGCTTTCAAAAAGCGGTTTCAGTTAGGAGAACGATATTACTGCTTGTTCAGGCATCACATCAATACCCAGTCGAGCGGTGATCATATTTCAATGAGGCCAATATGAGCAGAAGCAGAGGGAACTTTAGAGATCAAGTCGTCCAGCCCTCTCTCTGTATACGTGGCAATACTGTTTTGTACACAGGGGAAGGAATGTTCTAGCTTCTGGACCAAAGCTCTTTTACTGAATCAGATAGTTCCGAATTTACAAAAAAGGGGGAGGGGGAACAAGAGTGAAGCAGAGAAAAAGGAAGAGCAGAAGAGCACTGCTAATTATGCAAGAATAAAGTGAAATGAAGGGGAAGAAAGGAACATCGTTATACCAAATAACCAAGTGGCCTAAGACTTAAATAAATGCATGTTTAGGGGCGCCTGGGTGGCTCAGTCAGTTGAGCGTCTGACTTTTGGTTTCAGCTCAGGTCACCATCCCAGGGTCGTGGGATCGAGTCCTGTGTGGGGCTCCACAGTAGAGCCTGCTTGAGATTCTCTCTCTCTTTGTCCCTCTGCCCCTCTCCCCTGCTTACGCTCTCTTTCTCTCTCTCTAAAATAAAATTTAGGGCCGCCTGGGTGGCTCAGTCAGTTGGGCGTCTGACTTCAGCTCGCGTCATGACCTCACGGTGCATGGGTTCGAGCCCCACAGCGGGCTCTGTGCTGCCAGCTCGGAGCCCGGAGCCTGCTTCAGATTCTGTGTCTCCCTCTCTCTCTGCCCCTCTACCTGCTCACGCTCTGTCTTTCTCTCTCTCAAAAATACACATGAAAATTTTTTTTAAAAAACATTAGAAATAAATAAATAAATAAATAAATAAATTCATGTTTAGCTTCAAGCCTCCAGCACCCTTGCCTTTGAGCAGCAAGTCCTGTTGAAGTGAATTTACTTTCCTGTGATTTACCACAAATTCTCAATAACAGTTCACTTCTGGACAACTGCTTCCAGTTCAGTAAAGATTATCCAACTGTGGTCATCACGTCCTGTTTTCTTGAGCTTTGCTCCTTATTTTCCTGTTTTCACTTTTTAAGTTGCCCTGCTATGGGCATATGCTGCTCCCGGCAGCATCCAGGAGTGTGTATTTCATCCGCAACAGGTTGCCATGACATAAGATCGGGCTTTCGGCTTCTCTAATTAGAAAGAGCCTTCTCATTTCACAATGGCAGTTGAAGCCCCAGAGCAGCAGGAACTACCAAAAGAGGCCCTGTTTTCTCCTCACCTGCCAGCAGAACAATTTTCATGAGCTACAACGAGCCCAAAAGGAAAGTACATGATCACGTCATCTGAGATAAGGAGCTGCTGGGAATTTTCTAAGGTCTGACCCGTCTTCCTTGGAAAGGACACGTGTCTGTGTCTCTGGGTATGTATCTGATGGGGGAAGGGAACCATACTACCAGAGAGTTTAAACATCTTGGAGCAAAACCTTTCTGAAACAACAGATACACTTCTCCGTCTCATTAAATAGAGCACAAAAAATCCTGAAGAGTCCCCGTATATTTGTTCTCCAATAGTGTTTTCACGCAGCTCTTGGCACTGAAGCTTCTTGTTCATACATGTTCTCTGTGGCTTTCCTTCATGGTTTAACTTAACCGAGCCCATCCATTACCAAGGCCCCCCACTGCCTTGAGCATGAACCCCGCCACCACCATAGCCTATGACCTCCAGACCCTGTTCTCTACCCTAAGCATCTCAGCCCACAGAGGTCTGGCCAGACTGCTTCTCCCAGGAGAAAAGAAGGCCTAGATCACAAGCAAATGCCTCTGCGTGATGTAACTAAGCCACTATGCTTTGTGAGGTCTCATGTTTGGGTACTTTAAATGAATCTCCCTAGGGGCGCCTGGGTGGCGCAGTCGGTTAAGCGTCCGACTTCAGCCAGGTCACGATCTCACGGTCCGTGAGTTCGAGCCCCGCGTCAGGCTCTGGGCTGATGGCTCAGAGCCTGGAGCCTGTTTCCGATTCTGTGTCTCCCTCTCTCTCTGCCCCTCCCCCGTTCATGCTTTGTCTCTCTCTGTCCCAAAAATAAATTAAAAAAATGTTGAAAAAAAAATTTAAAAAAAATAAATGAATCTCCCTCATCCCCACATTCACTAAAGGTCACTGGTCACTTACCATGGGATGAGGCACTGTACTGAGGGGTACATCTGTTAGACACACAGGCACAGTCTCTTCTCTCATGGGGCCAAAGCCATGTGGGGGATAGAGACGAGTCGATGGGCAGTTACACTGCAGTGTGAGAAATGCTATAATGAGGGTAGCAGAGGGTGACATGGGAACATAAAGGAAGAACTCAGAACAAGACTTGAGAAGTGTCAAAGGGAATCTTCCCAGAGGAGGAGATAATCTAACTTAAGTCCTGAAGGATGAATAAAAGTGAACGACTGGTTGACAGATAGTACAATTGAGATGGGCTGAAAATTATTATTTGCTGTCATCAGAGTATCTGTCTATAGGATTTCCCATACCCTTTGCTATGTACTGCTTCTAATGTGTGAGGTGCTTCAAAATCAGTTCAGCAGGAGTATTAGTACTATGTATGAATTAAGAGCCAAGAGACTGTTTGAGACTCTAAGGGGCTTACCTATGAATAAGGTGCAAAAGGATTTCTTGTTCAAGACCACAAAACCACAACCCGTAAAAGGTAAAGAATGATAAATTTGACTGTATTAAAATGTAAAATGTGTACCTAAAAAAGACACCATGAACATTCAAATTAACTCTACAGGTCACGGATTGGAAAGCATTTGTAATACATTTAACCAAAAAGGGATTATTATTCACGATACAGAAAGAACTGCAACAAGTCAGTAGGAAAAGGGCCAAAAAGCTCACCAGAAAAAAGTGGGCAAATGATATGAATAGGAATTTCAAGGGAAAGAAAGCCCTAATGGCCAAGGAACATACAAAAAGATGTTCCACTTCCAATATAATCTTGAAAATGAACATTAACAAGAGGGAGAAAGTATAGCCACTCAAGAAAATAGTTTGGCAGTGCCTTTCAAAGCTGAAAATGCACCAGACCATACAACCGAGCAATTGCACCCTCAGGCATTTATTCCAGAGAAATGAAGACTTATTTTCAAAAACTGCAAATCATCCAAATCTCTTTCCATGGATAAGCACTTAAACGGTGGTACGTCCATATGACAGCATGTTACGTGCAACGGCTTGGATAAACCTCAAGAAAACTATGCTGAGTGAAAAAAGCCAATCTCAAAAGGTTACATTCGCCATGACTCCTTTTATGTCACATTTGTGAAGTAACATAATTACAGATATGGAGAACAGGTTAGTTGCCAGAGATGGGGGAAGGGGATGGAGGAGATGGGCACTTCTATAAAGGAGTAACACAGGAAAGTCTTGTGTACAGTGGAGTATGTTAAGTGTGGTAGTGGTTACACAATACAGAAGATGAAATTACATAGAATTACACATACACACACACACACACACACACACACACACACACACACATGCATGTAAAACCCAGTGAAATCTGAATAAGCTCTAAGGATTGTACCAATGACTTTGATATTGTACAGGACTTCCCTGAACATTTTTTTAAAACCTCGTATGAATCTTTAATTATTTAAAAATAAAACATTTCAGAGTGAAAACATACAGTATCTGTCTTTCTCTGACTGACTTATTTCACTTAGCATAATACCCTCCAGTTCCATCCCTGTGGCTACAAGTGGATCTGGAGAAACTTAACAGAGGACCATGGGGGAGGGGAAGGGGAAAAAACAGTTACAAACAGAGAGGGAGGGAGGGGAACCATAAGAGACTCTTAAATCCAGAGAACAAAGTGAGGGTTGATGGGGGGTGGGGGAGAGGGGAACGTGGGTGATGGGCATGGAGGAGGGCACCTGTTGGGATGACCACTGGGTGTTGTACGGAAACCAATCTGATAATGAATTATATTTAAAAAATAATAAATTAAATAAATAAAACATTTGAAAATCATTTTTAAAGTGGGGGAGGGTGGATCTGAGGCAAAGTAGACAAAACGCTAACTTTATCTTTTCGACAGGCATGTAAGAGCAGGTGATGTTATTTTCTGTACCAATATTGTATGTTTGAATTGCTTTGTGATCATAATAAATAATAACAGTAACAGAAAAACACAGGTTAAAGAGGGAATAGGTTTGTTACCAGAGATTAGGGAGAGGATAACCCAAGGAAGCCCTGTGTACAGTGACTAAAGCATATCTAATTTCAAATCACAGATCTGTCACTTACTAGCTGTGTGACCGTGATGAAATTACTTAAAATCTCAGAATACCAGTTTCCTCTTTTATAAAGCCAACACACTAATCCCCGCTTTCAGAGATTCCTTTTTGTAAGATTAATTAAAATAATGGATATAACATGTCTGGCATTGAGTACGAATGTGATTAATGGCTCATATGAAATGATGACAATGATGATGATAAGGTTCCTTTTAACATGCACGGCCTCAGCTAAAATTAATTTGATACGTCCCCAAAAGTAAACCAAAGATTATTCGACTGAACCCATGGAGGTTTTCTTCCGTGGACAAGTCTACCTTTGGTGGTTTTCTCCATTTTAGCAACATCAAATCCTACTGTCCTTTAGCTAATCACAGAAAATACTGTAGCATAGATAGATGGTAAATGAGGATAACCGACATGGTATTGACTCTGCCACAGAACTGTCTGACTGCTGCTCGATGTTTTAACCACAGAGAGAGGTTGGCCTCAAGGTGTGTTGTGAACGCCTAGCTCTCTTGGTCTTCCCTATGCTCGCTCTCTCATATCCACAGACGGAGGTTTCAACAGTGAGTGGCAAGGCTCCATGAACTCAGATGTATCCCTACCCATCGATGTACAAAAGAACCGACACTGATTTTAATGTAGTTAATATATTCTCTAAGCTGTATAGCCTAGCTCATTAAAAAGAAGAAAAGATTTTATTTTTAAATAATCTCTATTCCCAACATGGGGCTCGAACCCACAACCCTGAGATCAAGAGCCACAGGCTCCACCGACTGAGCCAGCCAGGTGCCCCAGCCTAGCTCTTAAGAGCAGGGATCTGAGATCTAGCCCTGGATTTGAGAACTGGCTTTGCCACTTTCTTCCCATATGCCCCCAGACAAATTACCTCTCTGAGCCTCAGTTATCTATAGGCATACAAACGATAAAACCTACTTCGTAGGGTTATTTGAAGGACCAAATGAAATAATCTACACAGAACATATAGCATGGTGCCAGGCATATAGTAAACACTGAAGAATTAGCTAATGTCAATCTCCCCAACCATTAAGTACGACTTCTATCAAAAGCAAACTCTACGGACCACAGCATCATGTCTCGGAAGTTCCTAAAGGTAATGAATATGCCGTAAGAAATGAATTGGTCCAGAACATTCACCCTCTCGTCATTGGACCACACAGAACTTGTGTAATATGAACTCCGAAGTATATAAAGGCTTCATTTTACTGTGAACTCAGGTAGTGAAGCTATCAAGTTTGGAAGGGTTTTGGAAATTTATTATTTCATCTTATGGTATTCTAACTCCGAAGTTGCCCTGCCTCTTTAGTGACAATGTTGATGGGATATATATTATAAGAAATGCTATTACCAAGTTCCTTAAGGTAAGTCTTCTGATTATTCTTTCTCGTCTCTATTATTGCTACTTCCCTCGATATTTCTGACTTCTAGCTATAAAGAGCCCTTGAAACTATGGTTTCTCCACATGACTTTTTCTTGCCTCAGCCTAAGAAACATACCTTGTGATTTATAAGGAGAAAGTCAATATTTATGGGACAGCTTGATTGCAATACTGCGCAGAGGCATGTGAACAGATCTGACTGTGTTTCAAGGATCTTTCCATCTAACCTTATAATTCTACTTGTTGGGATGTAGTTTTCCCCACAAGAGATGTGTGAATGTTGCCATACTCGTCCTGCAGTGTGAAAGGACTGTGGGGAGACCCCACAATTATGAGGTAGAACCCAGGCTTCAAAAGAACTGAAAATTCATCGGGGAGATCAAATCTATATACATAAAATAACCAGAGAAATCGTCCAATCAGGTCTCTCTCATGGAATTAAAAAAAAAGGTACAAAATCCCTGCATTATTGTTCCTCATCTTGGTCTGCAGTTCAAAGTGTCAACAGCTGATCTGGCAGCTGGCTATGCCTCCTGATGAACCTCTCTGAGAAATCACTTCCCATTTCTGAAACTACTTAAATGTTAAATTACAGATTCCTAACTGTATCTTCAGTGGAAGCAATGTTTATACTCAGTGTTTAAGGTCCATCGTTCAGCCCTCAAACAGTCTTCCAGTGGCAAAACTGGAATGTTCCCATAGATTTCCCTCTTCTATAGTATAAGGTTTGAATCCCAAGTCACGATGGACCCTATGGCTGTAAGCACCTCACGGGGAAAGTCATGGTGGATTACTGGGGGGTTGGCTGGCCCAGAACTCTGTAAGCCTCAACCTGTGGGAATTCTCTTCTCTCTCTTCATCTCCTTAAGGGATGAGCTCATCCATTTCTGTGACTTTAGCAACCATCTTTCAGGGGGCAGCAGCTTCCCAACGAGATTTCCTCAAGTGTTCCCAAGTCTATCAAAGTACCATCATTTTCCTTGGTCTGTTGACTCCACAGACACACGTTCAATTCCCAATTCTCCCTGCTTCCCCACATCTAATCTGTCACTAAGCCCTGATAGTATAGCCCCTAAATATCCCTATCTGCCCACTAACCAGCCCCATGGTCACTTCTGTAGCTCATGCAAATATTTTCTCTTCCCCAGAGGACTAGAAATGTTTCTTAACAGGACTCCCTGCTTCATTTCTTGCCCTCTCCCCCATCCAATCATTCTCCATAATGGGAAAAGAGTCTTCTGTCCAGACTGCAAATCCATACCAAACACTTCAGATATGTTTGTCGAACTGAGGTGAATTCAAATGCACCAAAACTTCTCAAATGGCAGTCTCCTTATTCAGAACATTTGCATATTAATGATTTAGGGATGATTTCCCTGGAGAATAAACATGATTTCCAGGTATTTTGTAAGCATAATGTCCTAGGACTTAAAAAAGAAAAACATGCTTCTACTAAATGCACGTTTTATTAAATCGCCAGCATGTTTGAAGTATGATGAGCTTCTTAATACGAGTTTATTAATGTTATGAGTTCGTATTTTATGGCACTGCCCTTTGGAAACCAAGAAACATTCTGAAAGTCAAGGTGCTCACCCCGAGACAGGGTGTGTACTACTGGCCCATCTAGGGCAGTGAGGAGGCAATCACTAAATTAAAGCCCTAGCGAATGTGAGAGGTTAATTTATTTCTCAAACCTGAGTCATTTATTCCCAGCTCTGCTAACTTACTCAAGGATCAAACAGAATATATTTAACTCTATGATCAAAACAGAAGGATGATTCACTGACTTTTTTAGGTTGGTAGTACAGAAACCATCTTGCACAGCTACACTGAGCGACACAGTGCCAGCCAGGCAAGCCATCCGCTGTTGCTAGTGAGTGGCCGCGGGCCTTTCGTGTCCCATGGGAGACGGGGAAGATTCCAGGGATACTCATCCTTCGCCAAATCACGGCCTCTCCTGGAAGATGCATGGGGCCCGTGGTCCCTTCTCCATTCCCAACCATCTCTCCTTTCACAAAGCTCTAGCCACATGGACCTTCTCTAGCGTTCTCAAACCCACACCGAGCCCTTTCCTGTCTCTGGGCCTTTGTACTTGCTGTCTCCTCTACATAAGCACGTGTCTGGCTGCTCTTCATCATTCAGATGTCAGCTCAAATGTCCTCGGCCCATTGCCAAGACTCTGCATTCCTGAATTGATCAAGGCAAAAAAAAAAAAAATAACCATGTAGAAACTTTAATACCTGAAGTTATAACCTTTGGCTGATGAAAAGTTCCTTTTGATTTTCCCAAAGCTTTATGAGGTAGAGAGAGGGTGTATTAGTCAGTCCTCTTTTGACTGCAAACGGCAGAGACGTCACTCGAATTAGCTTTAGGAACAGTGGGAATTTAGTGCCTCACAAAAGGGACATCTAAGCAGGATATTCAAGCTGGCTTCAGGCATGACAGGATCTGAGGGTTTGAGTTATGGCAACAGCTCTCTCCCTCTCTTCTCCATGTCTCAGCTTTTCTTTTCTCTGTGTTGACTTCATTTTCAGGAGGGATCTTTTCACATTTGGAAAAGATGGTCCCCCCGAAGCACTAGGCTCTCTGCTTGGGGACACAGCAATGAATAAGAAAGACGTGGTCCCTGTTCTCTTGGGGAATGATGAGCTATATGGGCATCTTCTCCCGTCTGACGTCACACAGGAGTAAAAGAGGCAGCAACACAAGCAGCAGGGAGATAAAGAAAGGAATATGATCGCTTCTGACGGCGACAGCGATATTTAACACACCCTCGGGACACATCGGTCACAGCTTCCCCAAATTTTAATTCTAGCCAGTCTTTACAGAGTATCAGCTCTGTGCCAGCCTGGGTCAAAAGACTGGGAAGCAGAAGGTAACTATCAAGTCTCTGTCCCTGAAAGGCACGTAGCACGCTATTCCCAAAGAACTCAAATACCCAGCCAGCAGAAGAGGATGGAAACCATAGGAAACATCCAAACCAAGGGCTATGGACCATGCCAGTAGGTAAACTTCCAAGTGGTTGAGGGAGGGGGAGTCAAGAAGAAATACTGGTAAACCAGTCCGTGTACGAAGTGATGAGAGGCACTGGCAGTGGTGGATAGGAAGGAGGTGATGAGCCATCTTGGTCTCAGAGAGAATGGTGTTCACTGGGAGCCACAGGGAACTCAAGGAGTGGCGGCTCTCAGTGACAACAGCAGGGCGGGAAGTAATGCGCTTGGTTTGGGACACGTTCGTTTGCAGGCTATATGGAAAGCAGTTATCGTCATCATTTCTGTTCCCATTTGGTTAGGGCACATCCAGCGCCTCTCAGCAAGGTGGGGGTTGGTAAGCCCCATTGTTTTTACTTATGAGACACACGAACATCCGGGACGTTAGTGACCAAGCCAGCATGTGACCCTCTATCTGTACTTGCAAGGCTCACCTTCACTTTAAAAGCCTTTCCGGTTGAAGGAAGAAGCAAGGGGGATGACTAAAGCCCATGTTGATTTACTTGGGAAGACTTTTCACAAGACTCTTTAAGGAGCTCTCTGACAGTGCTAATTTTAACCAAGTCATTGTAAAGCAACCTTGGATTCCTCCACGCGGGGCGACGTACAAATCCAAGTGTATGACTCAGCACAAACCAGCTGTGGCTCTCTCTGCATCCCATTACCCGCACCCCCAAAAGGGGTGAGTAACAGCCCTAAGATTCACTGAGGTGTTCAACACTTGCTCCGGAAGCGCCCCCCCCCCCATTCCCCTTGCTGAAGCTTCCGCACCACTTTCCAAAGAGTCTACCCCCAGTCAATCTTTTTCTTCCACGCTTCTCGCATCCTGGTGTTGAAGGCAGGGCAGAGTTGGGCTATGGGACGTGTCATGCAAACGAGAAGTGGCAGTGAGCATCTGTTTGCCGCTGAGACCACGGATCGGAGGGGGAGGTGGTCGAGCAAAGGTTCGGATTGCAGTTAAAGTGGCAGCAACAGCCCCGGAAATCTGATCTGCACATTTGGAGGAGGCCCTTCACTTAAAGGGCCCCCAAAATGCCGGCCGGAACTCCTGTTACCATGACAAAGCCGCCCAGAACACTAGAACCCCAAATTCTTCCCAGTTGCATCCTATCTCTCCTCTTGATCTTACCACCATCCCCAGGAAAGAGAGGAGACTTCGATCTGGAGGCTGAGGCCCAGGGGATGGGTGGCACCTGCCAATCACACGACCAGTTATTCATCCCACAAATATATCACGATCCCCCACTATGTGTGAGACGCTGCTTAGACTCCAGAGGTACGACGTGACCAACCCAGACAAAGATCCTCGCTTTCCTGAAGATGCCGGAGAAAACAGACAATAAGCAATCGGTATAATACGGAAGCAAACTGCACAGTATAACAAATAGTGTAATTTGAAGCAACGAGGACAATCTGAGCAGTAAGGACATGGGGAGCACGAGTGCCAGAGCCTGAGGGTTTCAGATAGATTGTGGCTTTCCACAAGGTGGTCCATGCAGGCCTTGGTGACAGTGTCGGACGTGAGCAAATACTTGAAGGAGATTAAGGATTCGGTCTAGTGGGTGCCTGAAGAGCAATGAGATGATTCAGAGAAGGCAGCCCCACTATGAAAACAGCACCGATTCGAAATTATTTGTTAAATGGATGAATGAAAAAAAAAGAATGAGTATAAAAATCTGACTTTTATTATTACAACCGATCAGGGTCCCTGTAGCCTATCCAGCCTCGCGTTGTCCTAGGCCCTGGGGATCCTCAGACCTAGCCAACTGGGACCAAGGGTTCAATCTCCTGATTTTCACACCCAGACAGTTCACAGTCGACTGTGCAGTCACCTGTGATTTGCTGCATGGACTAGAGCACACTGTATCTTTAACGAGTTTCTCTCCCTGACCCTAGTTTGCTTACATTTAAGTTCCAACGCATTTGACCGAACCATTGCTCACCAGTCCTTCACCTCTCGGACCCATCTCTCCACTGCTTCTTCCGACACAGGCTTAAAGGAATCTTCCCTTGGCTTCCGCACACACCTGGAGCAAACCACACGTCGTTCTAATAGACCTCACCACCCTCCCTTTTGACTGTGGTTTACTCATCAAACGTGCACGTTGTGGGGCGCCTGGGTGGCTCAGTCGGCTGAGCGTCCGACTTCGGCTCAGGTCATGACCTCGCGGTCCGTGAGTTCGAGCCCCGCGTTGGGCTCTGTGCTGACAGCTCGGAGCCTGGGGCCTGCTTCCGATTCTGTGTCTCCCTCTCTCCCTGCCCCTCCCCCACTCATGCTTTCTCTCTCTCTCTCTCTCTCTCTCTCTCTCTCTCTGAAAAATAAATAAAAACATATAAAAATATTTTTAAACAATCATGCATGTTGTGCCCGGTATGTGAGGAGCGCCATTCGAGAAGTTAATGTCACAGCACCTATCTCTGGAGAAGCTGTCCAGTGGAAATTGGTACACTCATTCTAGCAAGCAATCTGAACCCATGTAATAAGACCTTCACATTTCACTTCCTTTCCCCCTAGTAAATTCCATTCGTGAAAGCTGGACTAAGGAAAGAGGCATGGAGTCCAAAGCTTACACACAAAGATATTTATCTGCATTAATACCTGAGGTGGGGGGGGGAGCTGACGATTAAATGCTTCCAAATAAGTAAATATTAAAATATGTTTCTGTAGCCCTCTATAACCACCAGGAATATGTACTGACATGGGCAAATGCTCATCATATACTACCAAGAAAAAAGTGGGTAAAAAATTGTATGTACTACATTGTTATTATTTTATTTTAAATAATATACAACATGTATAAAATAACGGAAAGGAACAGAACAAAATGTCACCTTGATCGTCTTTGGGTGTTTAGAGTTACAGGCACTTGGTGTTCTTTCCTGAATCTTCCATAATGAGCAAACATTCTAATTTCTATATTAAAATTTTATGTGTAAAATTTATGAATTTTTAAATTAAATAAATAATTTAAATATTCTAAGGCAGGCAAGAGGCATAATGCCAAAAACTGACCTGATTTTGGGAAGGGGAGCGGGTCTCTAAAAAAAATGGCTTGTATGTATCACATCGGCTTATGGCATTCCATCTAGACACGGGCCAGGCAGAGGAGCGTTTGGAATCTCTTCCATTTCTGCCTTTGAAGGACACAGTCCTCTTGTGGGAAGGTGCTAGCACAGTGCTCTCAGAAGATAGAAGGCCCAACTCAGAGGTGCCCGCACCTCCTAGGAGCCTCCCGATCCCCAGTAGACAGCACACTCCCCGTGGGGAGAGAAAAATCACCAAAATTCCTCTCGGAGAGGAATCTGTAGGAGCCTCACGTCGAAGACGCGTATGCTGGGAAGCAATCTCAGAAGATGCTTCCTCCAGGCCCACCACTCCCTCATCCAGGGTGGGGACTTCTCTCCAATTTCTCTGTGGGTATGCAGGGCAGTCAGAACATGCTTCAATACCAATGAGACAGGAAGACTTGCCTCTTGCACGTTAAAACGATCTGGAAAAACACAGGTCCACTCTGCCTCTCTTTCCAGGCCACCTCCTCACCATTTCCCACCCCGGTGAGCCTGGTTTTCAGGAACAGCAGTCTCCCCACTGTTTATCAAATATACCATGTGCCAGTCGGATATTAAGCCTCTGCTTGGGCTTCTGCTCTCTCTCCCCCAACAGTGACTGCCTGTGCCTGGAATGCAACCATTTTTCCTGCTCTCTTCTCAAGACCATGGGACTTGCCCCACTAGGCACAGCTGATTGGGACAGCTGATCCAAGCGAAGCCACTCTGATATTAGAACACAGGACTTCTAGCCAATCTCTGCTGGATCCTTAAACTAGTGAGTGGATTTAGAGTTGAGATGGATGTGGCCATAAGCATGTGAAGGCAGAAAAACAAAAAACAAAACAAATCTGTGCTGTGTATGTGTGTGTGTGTGTGTGTGTGTGTGTGTGTGTGCGTGCGTGCGTGTGTTTAGTGTGGGGACGAGGAGAGAAGAGATAAACTTAAAGTGCTGTTAGAAGCAGCGATGAGTGTCTATGGGGCACCTGGCTGGCCCAGTTGATGGAGCGTGCAACTCTTGATCTCGGCATTGTGAGTTCGAGCCCCATGTTGGGTGTGGAGATTACTTAAACATAACATATTAAAAAAAAGAAGCAGTGATGAGTGTCTCTTTGACCCAAGATCATGGAGCAAATAATCCTGGTTGGATCTTGCCACGGGATCCGGGGCAGGCTGTACTCACCGATTCCTCCAATCTGATCGCCTCTTTTATTTAAGCAGTTTATAAATGGATTCTCAACTTATGTATAGCTCTTCGCGTATTTGTAGTAACTCAGCCAATAAAACATAATTACAATAATTGTCTTCATACTAAAGGATAAGCCCCTGGTAGCCCAGACAATGCCTGGCTTATTCTTTGCTCTGCCTCTACCATTTAGCAAGTAAGAGGCCTTCAACAACCATTTGCCTTAGTTGGGCGATGCCATGATTCTCTTTCCTGCGTATCTATACTATTCTCCCCATTCTCCTTAGTCCGGTTCAAGCTCCACTTTGCCAGAGCTCCTTCCCTGGCTCCGTGACCACAGCGATGACCTCCTTTCCCTAAACTACTCTACAGCAACTGTGTGGTCCACACCACTCACGATGGTCCTCAGGCATCTACTGTCATGAACTATTATTTCCCTGCCCTAGCTGTGTGTGTGTGTGTGTGTGTGTGTGTGTGTGTGTGTGTGTGTGTGTGTGTTCAATCTTCTCAACAGCTTCAAAGCTCTTGAAGGCAGGGGCTACCCTGTTTTCTACCTCTCTGTAGATTTCCAATCCTTAGCACTATCTTTGGCTAGAACAGGCGCTAAATAAATCCTCGCCTAAGAAATGCAGCAGGGAGTCTAAATTTGCCTTTTTCAGTCTCTGAGCCAGTCTTTGGCAGGAAACTGATAGTTTTCGAAGTCGTGGACTCAAGCCAGCAGGGTACTGGGTGCTTAGCAGCAAGTGGCCTGAAAGAGTTAATGTGCTTCAGCGAGTCGGAAAGAATACAGCTTGTTTACTTTGAGGCCAACGTATTTGTCAAGCTCCCAATGAAACATGTGCTGTGCTAGGGCGTCTGATTTTTTTTCTGCTGTGTTTATGCCATAATAGAATAATGTTTCTATCTGAAAGCTGCTTGAATTCAACTAATAACTACTGCATTCACTTATTTAGTAAGAGCAAAATTTGGGTTGCAGAGTTCTGTTGATTTTAGAATAAATACCCCACAGAAACAAGGGAGACGGCTAGTAAAGTGCATATAGAATGGAAAAAGATGATCCACTACTTTCTGGATGGAGTGGAGCAAATTGCCCCCCTGTAAAAAGGACTCCTCCAAATTCAGAGAAAAGGCAGAAGCTAAGGGATGCGAACAAAACATTCCACTGCGATTTGGGAGGACAGATGTGAAAGTCTTTTAATCTTTTTCTCTTTGAAAGAGTGTTTGGCCGAGCGTCATTTTCCTTCACGAACCTAGGAGTCCACACTTGAGAAAACTCTACCCCCTTTCACTCGCTACATCAGCCTCCGCATGCAGTTACCTGGGCAGCTTCAGAGAGATGATAACAAGCCCGAGTTGTTTCTGCACTGCAGCTGTTTCCGGATCGCCTATCACTGGGACCACACACAGCATGAACCACAACTTGACCAAACCGGCTTATAATTGAAGTTGAAAAGTCAAGGGCTATGGAGACACCCCACACCTCCCTCAGTGGCTCCGGGCTGAAGCACTCGGTGCATCCCTAGCAACTTGGGTCACCGAAGTACGTGCATATCCTCTATTTAATAACTGGTTGTCTGTGGGAAACGGAAAATGAAAAGAAAGGACAGTAGAAATGTGAAGAAAAAAAAACAAACCTCCCAAATCAATTCTCTTCTGGAGTAAATTTCTTATGAATGATAAGCTGTAAAGGATTTTCTGCCATAATCAGGATTCCCATCATGTTTTTCCCCCCCTCGAGGCCAATCTCTGGGGCTATTTACTCCCTAAGTACCCACAATGCTTAGCCAGAGTGAGTACGTGCCTATAGGAGATGCTCAAAGAAATACCTGAGCATTGGAGACGGCCCATTTGCTGGTAGCAGACTTGGTTCTTTGTTGATAGACAAGAATCCTCTTTTTTAAGAACTGGCGATGTCTCCCCAGCCAGCAGCGAGGACCGCAGGCCCATCTCTAGCTGGGGAGGAGACTGACAGGGACTCTTCCAGCTACAGATGGTGATGGGAAATCTTCTAGCGAACACTGTCTAGGACAGTACGAATCCCCTCTGCTTCGGCACAGATGCTTTTGTGAAACTCCAACCCACCAGGGAGGTGAGCTTCCGAGCAGCAGCATCCTTTTGTCAAGAACCAAAATGAAGAACCAACACCTCTAAGCTGACATAGGAAAATACGCTCATTAAAAAGAGAACATGTCACATTATCTACTTTGGGGGCTGAGTTTTCTTCTAAACCTAGAAACAGTTCTCTGTGGCCAAATTGCCCCAGCCTTCCAACATACTTGACGTGGCTATATGTTAACAGAGTCATCGACTTCTGTAAACTGATACATGAAGGCCTGCGTATTTCTAGTTTTACCCAAGGATGTAGAGATGGGAGAATTTGCTGCTTCCAAAAACTTGCCCGTACTCTACTCGGCTGGGCCCTGAACGCCTGAGTCTAGTAAGAAGAGCCTAATAAAGGGTGACTTGCAGCATTCAAAAATAGGTTGACATGCTCAAATAAGAACAATCAAACAGGAAGGAACGACCACAGCTCAGTTTCCAATGAACGCACTGTGACCCTGTAGGTAGCGTTTACCCATGTGCATGCCACACAGAATGAAAAGCCAGCTGCCATCTAAGCACCCCCCCCAACACACATGACATTATAAAGGCCACTCATCCATGCAGTTTAGGGTAGGTCACCCCTCCAGAACAGCTGGCTTGAGCCAATGATGTATCCTCTCGAAATGAGCTCATGGCCATTTACTGTCCCTGAGATTAGTTCCAATGGTGCACTTGTCCCTCCCAACAGTGTGTCTTTTTCAAACCTGAAGATAAGAGGTACCCAGAGTAGAGTCAGAAGAGCTTAGGACCTTTTCAACAAAGCAGCCCACTAATCCCATCCTTCCCTACCAGATCACAGTTTACTGAGCCATTCAGACCAAACCCCTTCCCTGTAATGAACTGAAACATAATCCCAGCAACAAATAGAAGGGGGAAGAAATAAGTCCGCCAGGAGTGTAATGTCTTTGTCTGTTTCAAGTTTGGGTTTGTTTGCTTCTTGGTCGTTTTTAAATTGCTGGTCTGTGTCTGCAAGAATCAACAGGAATCCATTTAGTCTGGGCTTCATTGTTGGTCCCCCAGCACCACTGGCCTTGGTATGCAGAGGCTCAGCCTTTTCCTTCCGCCTCTAAGCAACTTACGCTTACTGGTCAGACTGTGGTAGGAGAGGCTGGGAACTAAATTTGAGGCTCGCCGCTGTCACTTACTCGTTACAGGAGACCCTGGACAAGTATGACCTCTCCAGGGCTCCTTCCTTCATCGATAAGATGAGAGGTCTTGATGTCTCTTCTATCTTAAAATACGTCTTTGGTTCTACGCCTTTCTGACCAGAAGCATCCAGATTTTTAAGAAAATCCAATTTTCTTTGAGGATAATGGTGATACACCTGGGAAGATTCTCCAAGGCATTTCTTAACATAGACACCCACTGGCTGACTCTCAGGTTAAAGATCTTTCCCCTAGGACTCAGGTTCTGCAGTGTGACCTGGGAGCTCAGTCAGACGGGGGCGGGGCGGGGGGAGTGGAGAGCGAGCGCTAAAGTCCCCAGGGTGAGTAACTTCGGAAGGAGGTCACTATGGGTGAATGATATTGTCTTTATCTTAAGGCCAAATAGTGAAATGTGTGGCCTCTTAGCAACGGCTTCCTCACTGGTCTCTAGGCTTCAGGCCTCATTTTCTTCACACAATCCTGCAAACTGCTGTCAGACAAATACTTCTTAAATATTTTTGTCTTATCAGCGTCCTGCTCAGAATTGGTGCTGGTTCTCAGTTGCCCGTAGGACGAAGTGCACGTATCTGCCTTCCCCTCCAGTCTGAGGTCACTGTGGCCACTGATCAACCACGGTAGCTATATACACTAAGCCGGATTAAGTCATGAACCGCTTTACCTAAGTCGTAGAGGACAGATGATTTTAATTTTCTTGGTCTTGCTAACACTATTTCAAAAGGTTCTATAATCAACATATTCCGGTGGTTTTTTTTTCTAAATGAAAAAAAAAATAGGCTGCTTTCTTAGAATTCAATGCAATCTCTTTTGCTTTTGAGTTTCAACTCAAGAGCTTAATCCCAAATATCAGCAATGCACAAAACACTGTTCATAGTGCTCTGAGCGAGGCCTGGCTTCCCTGCAGGAGCTTCTAGACTAATCGGGGAAGCAGCAAGTAGAGGAACAATGATGCCATAAGGCAAAACGATGCAACAGCTGTAAGCGTGGTCCCAGCACGACGTTATAGGATTTCAGAGGAGGGGGTGGGCCCACGGCCAAAAAGCAGGGGGCTATGCCTTCCCTTCAAAAAGCTGATGTGGACGAAGCAGCAGGAATGTTCTCATCCCACATGACCACACCTCAAAGATGCCTGGTTTGAATGTGGGCAAGCACAAATGAATTGCCATCAGGATAAAAACCGCTTTTCAATCTTGCCTAATTATTCTGCAGAGCGGTAACAATTTGGCATCTTGTCTAACGTGTCAGAATACCTCGATGGGAACTTGTATTTTCTTTCGCAAGTGTTTTCCTCAGGGAGCGTGGCTCTCTGGTCACAGCTTTGAAAATAAACTGGGTGTAACGTGCCCTAGGTTGCAAAGATAGATGCGCTTGGAATCTGGTTGCTCAGGAGGCTGCAAATCAAAACACGTGATCCCACAGGAAGAAGTGGTAGGTATCCAAGCTAGTCCGTCATAAATCCTATGGGACTCACCCTTATCGTCAAACAAATATGCCCAGCACTTTGACGTTTGATCCTCACGATCTTTCTTGAGTTCAGCAAGGCAAGTATGGCTATCCACAGGTCCCAGATGAAGAAAGACTCAAAGAAGTTCAAGTGCCTTGGCAAAGGTCCCATAGCCAGGAAGGGGAGAAGTCTGAAGAAGTACTGTGCATATTACCAAAGTCAGCCTAGGCGGAATATAACTGTGACCAAGATTCTTTTCCTGTCTTCTCCTCCTGTCCTGGACTTTAGCACGCCCAAGACTTCAGGAGGAGGAACGAGAAGGAGAGGGGGGAAAGGACAACTGGATAGTTATGCGTGTCCTTCTGCCCTAGACCAACAGAACCAACTTTTCCAGAATCGTTAGTCTTTGCAGAAAACATTGTGGGTGACCCCTCCAATGGATCGGGGTCCGTGTAAGTCCAGGTCTGCCTGCTCTGTGGTGCAAGGACAAACGACAACTGACATCATGACAAATACTGATGCAAAGCTGGGAAGCCAAGCATTTGAGGATCGTGGGCTGCAGCCTGGGCAAGGCGCCCTTTGACTCGGCTTCATACTACGTCCCTGGAGCGTTTTGTATCATGACGCATCATCCCATGGCGCCCGCGTGGCCATGTGCAGATAAGGGCATTCAGTACCTTAACGACAGAGATGGCACATGGAAGGATCATTTAGCTTCTCGTGACTTGCAAAGAATCAGGTGCCACGTTTAGGCAATCTTCATCTTATTATCCTTCTTCCAGCCCTGACCACTCTGTTCTACATCACTATAGGTTTTATTTTGTTTTGAGAGAGAGAGAGAGAGAGAGAGAGAGAGAGCATGAGAGCGCACGCACACATGTGTGGGCAGAGCAAGAGAGAGAATCTCAAGCAGGCTCTACGCTCAGTGCAGAGCCCAGTGTGGGGCTCGATCCCACGTCCCTCGGACCGTGACCTGAGCAGAAATCAAGAGTTGGGCACTCAACCGGCCGCCACCCAGGTGTCCCTAGTTTTGTTTGTGTAAGCACGGAGGAACTCAGTGTGTGGCCTTGCTGGGCTGAGGGTTCAAGGAGTACTTGTGAAGATGACCTTCTCCAAATGCACCCTGACAGCCACAGACAGGGACAGGCATACTGGGCGATTCCAAGGCCCCAGAGCTGCACCTGAGGAAAGCTGAATCATCTCAAAACTCTCACTAAGGCTCAGTCACCTTTTGGAGAGGAGGCCCCACAGTCTATGCAGGGTGTGCTGCCACAGACCCCAAGTCGACTGTGTTTCACTCCCTCTCCCTAAAACTACATCCCTGGGTTGCCTCTCTTTGCAGAAAAAAAAGTCCTCTGTAGGCATGCCAAAACTCCCTGAAGCTTTCCCCCAGACCCACTGGCAATGTCAATAGCACTTAAGAGCCCAGGTTTTGGGGGCACCTGGGTGGCTCAGTTGGTTGAATGTCCAACTTCAGCTCAGGTCCTGATCTCCCGGTCTGTGAGTTCAAGCCCCGCGTCGGGCTCTGTGCGGACAGCTCAGAGCCTGGAGCCTGCTTCAGAATCTGTGTCTCCCTCTCTCTCTGCCCCTCCCCTCCTCGTGCTCTGTCTCTGTCTCTGTCTCTGTCTCTCTCTCTCTCTCTCTCTCTCTCTCAAAAATAAATAAAACACTTAAAAAATGAAGGAAAAAAAAAGAGCCCAAGTTTTGAAGCCAGTCTGCCTGGTTTGCATCCTGGCTTTGTTACATTAAAAAAAAAATTAAACTCATCGTGACCGATTCTTCACCTGAAGAGTGGGAACTAACAAAACATCTCACAGAGAGTTATTGTAAGGATTAAGTGAGATAATCATATGAAGCATTACCTGGTCGTAGTAAGGGCTCAATAAGAATTAGCAGTTACTATAATAATTCTAACACCAAGTGGCATCTCCTTGTTAACATTTCAATCTCTTACATGCAACTGTGAACTGCGCTCCTCGAGGGCAGGGTCCTGGTGTCATTCGTGTCTACTTCCGTGGCATTGGCATAAGGGCTAGCCAGGGTAGATTCAGGCTCTCTCCTGCTCACACTGTAACACAGTCACTGATTTAACAAATACTAATTGAGCACCTCTTATGTGCTCATTCCTACGTAAACACACCTTCCGTGGGAAAACTTCCATGAATACTCACGGACACCGGTCTCTACAAGGAGCTGGCCCTAATGGTCCACCACTCTCCTTCCCTCGTCTGCACTAAGACCCCAGGAACCGATCCTAACAAAGAGTGAGGCCACGGGTGGGGGATGGGTCTCAATGCTGGAGGACGGAGTCGACAATCATAAGGCGATGCTAAGTGTTCCACAGAGATGGTTTGTGTACAGAGATGAATTGCCTTCTGACTCCCTCGCTGTAGCTTCCCAGTTAACATTTGCTGAATGAGTATTTGGATTAATGACTGCATGAATAAACATAAGCTTCTCTGCCATCCCATGAAGTCCCACATCCCAGTACACGGCTGTTGTCTATCCCCCACCCCCCCAACCTCCACAGCAGCTAGACCTGTGTCTGACCCAGCGTAGACTGTCTGTGAGTATCTGTTGAAAGAGTGACTGTGGGAGAATGATCTAGAAACGGGAAATCAAAGGCCATGGAGAAAAAAAAGAGAAAGCCATTAAGCAATAAGTGTTCTTCACAGTTAGAATTCCTCACAGTTCTTAAGTTCAGTCTTCAGCTTGAGAGAAAATATTTGGCACAACACATTGGGGGAAAGGATTAGGACTGGAGAAGGAAATATGGAAGCCAACTGTGTAAAACATTAAAGCACTGAGAGTAGATGAGATTACTGGGGCAGGGTTCATGTGAAGAGGAGAAGAGAGCTCCGAGGCAAGCACTCAGGAACCCTACCGTTCAGAGATTGGTTAGAGATGGCAAGTCAGTAAGGGAGATGGCAAAGGTGTTCAGTGAGGAAGGAGAACGTGAAACCAAATAAAGCAAAAAAAGACAGCAGTCAACTGATGGGTGCTACTGAGAGATCAAATGAGATATGTTTGCTTGCTTTTAGGAAGAGAGAGAGCATGGGGGAGAGGGGCAGAGAGAGAGAGAGAGAGAGAGAGAATCTCAAGCATGGCCCCAGGATCCCACGACCCTGGATCACAACCCTGAGATAAAACCAAGAGTTGGACGCTCAACCAACCAAGCCACTCAGGCACCCCAAGAGAGGACCATTCTCTTATGTAACAGAGGAGGTCGCTGGTGACATTGACAATGGAGGGATAGCTAGAATGGGATGAGAGAATGGGAGAAGAGGAAGAGTAGGCTATCAGTGCAGACACAAAAAGTAAGTCCTTCTTCCAACCTTCGGGGAAATTTAAACTGCTTGCCAAATACCTTTTTAGTAGTTCATTTCCTGCCCACTACTTAAAAAGACATTTCTATCCTGGCCAACTTAGAGCAATTCTAGGATGCAAATAACAGGCATCCAGGAAGGGGAGGCAGGGTGGCAAGCTTTTGGCCTGAGATTCACTGGATTCTGCAGCCCCAAAGAGCCATGAATTATCAGCCTGTGCTGCCCTCCGTTTGCTGCTCAGCCCTTGGCACATTCTCACCCTCCCCATTCCATCTATTATTAATGACATCATTGTAATCAAAAAAGAGTTAGGGAGAATTTGGAATGCATCAAGTAGGAGTTGCAACAAAATACTTTGTTATTCAAGGATGAATTTTTAAATGAAACATCTAAACACAGATTTCTCCCCCAAGAGATGTTCTGATTTGAGGCTGAGCTTGATGTACATGCAGAACACAATGCAGTCTTTTCTACCCAGTTCTTTGCGGGGGCTGGGGTGCAGAATAACATGAGGGCCAGAAAAGCTCTGATGAGAAGCTTGCCCATTAAGCCTTGAGAGGCATTTGCTGAGGTTTCCCTGCCTCGGTTGGGTTTAAGTGCAATTTTATTTTAGTCTGCTTTTCAAATGCTTGTGGAAGGGACAGTGGTATTTAAAGTCATTTCCTAAAACAAAACAAAACAAAACAAAACAAAACAAAAATCTGATTTATCCAAAGACTTTCACGCTTGGTTGAAGCAATGCCAGGAAATAATGAATCTGGGCCTAGCCTGGTATCTGTTGACATTGCTGATGCTGCTAGTGAAAATTTATTTCTGAAAGCCAAGCCATAGGTCAAGTGGTCCAGGACAGGCCCTAAGTCAAACAATCTGCCCTTTATTCTTCCGCTAAGAATGAAAAACTACGGACGTCATTTCAGCTTTCACAAATTACAAGTCCTTTCTGGTACCGAGAAAGTCCTCAAACATCACACAATAGCATTCAAGTAGGCAGTTCCTGTTCCTGAAAACGTGGCACTTCTGCTGATCTACAGGTGTCTGAGGTCCCCTGTATACTGCATGTGTACTCAATTTCCCCTGGAGTCCCGTGACACCAAGTCCTCGATCTAAAAGAGCACCAGAGTTCAAATGTGCAGTCAGTCAGTAGATGCGTGTCAGAATTCTTCCCTGAGTAAGACCTACTGGCCCAAAGGATGAGGCCTTCTCATTAGTGTCATGTTCAAATAAATAGTCTACAGGCCCAGGCAGTCCTTATCCTGCAAAACACTGCCATTACCATCTACCTTTTATTAAGCAACTACTCACTCTACGCCTGGAATGCAGAGAAGGAGTTTTACATGGAACATTTCATTTGATCCATAAAACAACTGTTGGCAATTGGTATTATTCTCCTCATTTTTTCAATTTCTTTTTTTTTTATTTTAGAGAGAAAAAGAGCATGTGTGCATGAGCCAGGGAGGGGCAGAGGAAGGGAGGGAGGGAAGGAGGGGGGGAAGAGAGAGAGAGAGAGAGAGAGAGAGAGAGAGAGAGAGAGAGAATCTTAAGCAGATTCCACGCTCATCACAGAGCCCAACCTGGAGCTTGACCCCGTGCCCCTTGGGTCATGACCTGAGCTGAAATCAAGGGTCAGATGCTCAACGGATTGAGCCACCCAGGCGCCCCTCTCCTCATTTGTAAGGTGAGCAAACTGAGGCTGAGAGAGGGTAGCCATATATATAATACATATAATAACTATTAGAGTGTAGACCACAGGGCCCATGCTCCCACTCCCGCACACTCCCTTCCGGAACAAAACGTCTGCCTGAGGCAATTAGCACAGTGCCATTTCCATCCCGAAGGACGCCCCCCAAATAGCCAAAGCTAGAGTCTATTTTTAATACAGATATACATCTACTTAACAATTTGGCAAAGACAGGGACCTTGTGAAGGTGGCCTACGAGCTTTGACCTAGGACAGCAGTGGTCAGTATGGTGTCACGTGAAAGAACACTGGCCTTGAAATCCAAACAGCTGGGTTCTGTCTCCAGCTGCCTCCTTTACGGACTCCAGGTCACTTGAGCAATGAGATAATGCTCTCTCCTTCGTGTTACTCTCCTCCCCTGGCTTGCTCAGAAGAGCCGGGAAGAAGCGCACCTTTTTGTTTCTTTGCCAAAGAGCTAATTTCTTCCTGTCCATCGAAAGAACTCTTCTCAGAATCCCACCTCACACAACAAATCTCTGGACAGTTAATTAAGAATCCATTCTTGGGGCGCCTGGGTGGCGCAGTCGGTTAAGCGTCCGACTTCAGCCAGGTCACGATCTCGCGGTCCGGGAGTTCGAGCCCCGCGTCGGGCTCTGGGCTGATGGCTCAGAGCCTGGAGCTTGTTTCTGATTCTGTGTCTCCCTCTCTCTCTGCCCCTCCCCCGTTCATGCTCTGTCTCTCTCTGTCCCAAAAATAAATAAACGTTGAAAAAAAAATTAAAAAAAAAAAAAAAAAGAATCCATTCTTAACTAGACTCCAAGGTATTTTCCATCTCCTTAGTTCACAAGGGAAAAAAACCAACCCTCAATACTGCAAGAAAAACAAAACTGGGGAAATTGTCATTATACTGGCACGCTGCGCTCTTCAAGTATTTTGTTTGTTTCTTTCGCCATTCAACATATAACTTCTCATCTTTCAGATTGCTCTAGGCCATTTACAAGATTGAAAAATTTTATTCGAGCCTGACAGTTTCTGCAAGCACTAGACCAGCCAAGACTCTACTCTGCTCATGAAATATAGTATGAGCTTGCCGGGGCTCCCAACGTAAACGCTAATGAAAATCACATAACGTACGCACTGCTAAAACTTTATTACCTGAACTACGAGGAAGCAGGTGTATCTGTCTGTCAAAAATGTCATTAACTAAGAGTGACCAGTGGATGTGTCCCATACGGGGTGCTACAGGGCATCTGAAGAGTAACAGAGCCATCTGGCCAAGAGAAGGAAATCCCAGGAAGTGAGGTGGGTCTTCACTAGGACTCCACCTACAAGGACCCGGAGTGAGCCATCCTGAGGTGTTCTTATTCAAATTCTCATCATGTTAGCAAAGGTCATCGCGGTCAAGGGGATGAAGGCAAAAGAGGAGAGAGAGTAAACTTGACTGCTGAGAATAACTCCGTGCCTTTTCAGCCCCTGGGGACAAACTCTAACACGATGACGTGGGCACTATTTGACTGCCCCAGTGAATCTTTTCAAGAGCAACAGCACTCACGGATCCTGAGTTCGAGCCCCACCCACACCAGGCTCTGTGCTGGCAGCACAGAGACTGCTTGGGACTTTCTCTCTCCCTCTCTCTCTCTCTCTGCTCCTCCCCTGCTCTCTTTCTCTTTCTCAAAATAAATAAACTTAAAAAAGAAAAAAGAGACAGAGAGGGAGAGAGGGAGAGAGAAAGGAGGCTGGGTACAAATTCAGGACTCAGAGTTGGCTGTTAGTATTATTTTACAGGTTATTTAATGAATTCATGGTGAACTTTTTTTAGTTGATTCATTTTTGAGAGAGAGCATGAGCGAGGGAGGGACAGAGAAAGAGGGAGACAGAGAATCCCAAGCAGGCTCCACACTGCCAGCGCAGAGCCAGACTTGGGGCTTTGAACCCATGAACCGTGAGATCATGACCTGAGCTGAAATCAAGAGTCGGACACTTAACCGACTGAGCCACCGAGGCGCCCCAGGGATTTTTAGTTTTCGTATCTCCTATGCGTTGGATGCTTTACAGGAACTCTACTCCATTGACCTCATCCTCAAAGTTCTCCAGAAACAATGTGCCATTTTCCCGTTCCCGTCCACTCATTAAAGAGCCCTTGTCAACCAAAAAGGAAAAGGCGATGTTAATTAAGCTCTTAGACTTACAGCACGTGAAAATTGAGGATGTGGAGAAAGTGGATTGAGGCTCAGGAGACCTGAGTTCTGCTCCTCCTTGCCACGGAGGTGCTGTGTGACCTCAGGCCGATCACTTTGGTTATGAAATCTTAGTCTCCTCATCTGCCCACCCTTATAGGGGGAGGAGACAAATGGCTCTTCATGAGGATTATAAGAAAGTCATGATGGGCGCTCTATGAGCTATTTTTAACCTTTTGATAAGCCTAAGGGAGATGGATTGGAGGGATCCCCGAGGTCTGGTAGACCCCAGGCTAACTCAACCCTTGAGTGCCTTTGCTTTGGGAAGGAATTCTATCAGCTTATTGTGGTCATATTGATTATTTCATGCTGACCAGTTGCCCTAATGGGCAGTTATCAATGGCTCTGAGCAACAAGCAATGGGAAAATAAATTATGATGTGAGAAATGTAATTTATTTAGTAGGCCAGATATTTGAAAACATGGAATGCAGGGGGAAATTAATTAAAGGTGCCCTTGGTGATGAAAACTTTTGGAACCACTGGACTGGATCATCTCCAAGGGCCCTTCCAGCTTGAAAATCCTCTAAAGTACTCCTGAGCAGCCAATAGATCATAGGCTACATCTTAGAGCCAGGCAGGCTAATTTCAGGATGAAAGATTAAAAAGCAGCTACTGTGTCTACTGTGTTGCTGTTCCTCAGACACGCTTAGATATTAAATTTTTTAGGAGCGGAAAAGCAGCGGCAATTTTCTCACCAGTATTATTCTAGTCGGGAAGGAGGTAATCTAAAATTTTAAGAATAAAGACTTCCCACCCCTCCCCCAACCACCAGAGGATTAATAAAGCCATTTTAATTTTGAAAATCACCCTTCGGTCCTTCCTTCCCTCCTTTTGGTCCAATGTATTGAAATGGCTACTATTTATCCCATACGCGACCTCCCACAAAAGCCGTCGGCCGCCATTGCTCTCAGGATTGCGTTAGTGGTGGGGAGATGCGTGCGTGAGGCGTTAGGTATACAGAGGCGGCCTACACTGAGGAGAAGTCAGAGTGCACCTGCAAGGAACAGCCTAGGGAAAGGTAGCTGCTGCAGTTAGAAACACAGTCCCATGTCGGACCTGTTGTGTAATGGAGGGCTTGGATTGTCATTTCCTACATATTTATTTATACCCCAAATGGTGTTCTTCACTGCCGCGTAAGAGTTCATGGATACGCACCAGTCCTCTTCCCAGGCAATAATCTAAGTCTTAAGAGCATGTAAACTCGTCAAGGTGATTTAGGCAGGGATCGCTCCTCTGCTCCTCCAGCACAGATACTGACTTCCACTGTCCTGCATGATGAGGGTAAGTCACAGAGAGCGACCAAAGAGGTAGTCAGATGTCTACAGATCATTCAGGCAATGGAGTCTGAAGGAAGGAGTTTAGATCATTATTCCTGCCTACTGCGTGAACAGAAGGGACTATTCCTAGGGGAAAGGATCTACCTACCCAGGCTCTCCTTACCCAGGGCCCTTTATTATGATGCATATTAACACCACTTGCCTACAAAAATGATTAACCCTTCGCCAGGAAAGCATCCAGAAACGGAGACTTAAATGGGTCAGCATGTTTCAATTAAGTGAGGAGACATGAACTAGAAGTAACAGATATATGGAAAAAAGATTCAGGGGGTTAGAACGATAGAAGGTCAGAAATGGCTTTGCATCAGGAGTAAGCAACGAAGCCATCTGTGCACACGCAGTGAGTGTGGGTTATTTCCAGAGAAGCTTGGCTTATACCATAAGCTTTCAACCCAACTGTAGAAGACTATTACCTAATTAGATGATGTAGCTAAGTTGACAATTTTCTTTCCCAGGTACATATTCTGTGCGCTTTTCCAAGCTTATTATTTATGTTTGCCAATCTGTTCTTTGGAATGGGCTCCTTTAAGTCAAGGAGGCAGAGTGATTAAGAGAAATGATCAGGAGGCAGATTGGATGACTTCAAGCTCTGGCTCTGCCACTTACTCTTTGTATGACCTTGGGAAAGTTACTAACAGCTCTAAGCTTCAGTTTCCCCATTTGTAAGGTAGGTATGTCACCAGCGAGATTCCAAGACCTGACCTCTACTGTTCATCTGCTTTTACCCACTGACCTCTGTCCCACATTTTTCCTTCTTTCCAGCTTATCTCCTGACTCAGGCAAAAGACTCGAGGGGCACAGCATCCCCCTGGTGGGAACTGAAACTACCCCTCAAGCAATAACGACTGCCTGGACGAAGAGTGTCGGTAGCCCAGAACACGCAGACCACCTTGAACTCAACCGCCAACTCACACCCGCACAGATGGACCATGGAGTGACCAACAGTTACCTTTACTTCATTATAACACCAAAATCTCTGCCCGAGGAGAAGCACAAGCCATGCTTACGTAGCCTACGATGTATGTATGGGCATGTTTCCTTAGGATCCATGCACCACCTTATGTCCATCTCTACATACATGACAAGGCTCTCCTTTCTAAATCATCATCCTAACACCAAATAAAAGGAACCCATTCACCGTTGCTGGAGGAGTCATGGTTCTGGAAGTCATTCCCTGTGATCTCCTTATTTGCCGCAAATAGTTTCCTTTGTGTAACATCCTCACCCGGTATAGTCTTTACCCGTAACTAATTAAGGAGTGAATGCCCATCCGTTTGGTTACAATACCTCTCTTTCAGAGTTGTTGTGAGAATCAGAAATAACGCGAAGACAGCGCTTGACACACGGCTAATGTTAAAGAAATGGTGGTTATTTGTTACGAATTATTAGCAGCGAGAGGAAAGCATTGGGTGGAAGAATGGTATATGGACTGAATTCACGAAACGTTCTGCTTCGCACAGCCTAGGCAGAAAAGAGCCCCCGTATCTTGATCAGCACGCACTGGACATTTGAAACCGGTAAGCCCGATTCGCTTATAAATTTTTCCAAGAGGACAAAATGCTCAACAGTTGAAAATGAATGAACTTGGTGGACTTATAAAGAGTAATTTAGCAAGAGAGGCAGGGCGATCAAAAGACTTGGGAGTCTGCGCGGCCTTCATTTAACCTCTCTGAACCTCAATTTCCACATCTGGAAAGTAGATATAAGAATCCCTAACTGATCGCTTCAATATGTTTTTGTGAAAATCAAATGAGACATAGAAGGTCCACGTAGACCGTAAAGAATTCCACACAAGGAAGCTGTTGACGAATGGATAGTTTCATCCCCCTGACCTGTCTTCCCCCTTCATCTGCAGAGTGTACATTTTTAACTGCCTCTCCAATCTCTTAAAATGTTATTATATCTGCCACCGGAACTGCCACTGGCTCCTTCCTCTACAAAGAATCCGTCCTTAGGAACCAAATCATTCCCTGGGTAGAAATACTATCACAAAATAGATTGCAATCACAGAAAATGTCCAGAGAGCTGGGATGCTCCTGTCTGTTACTGAATAATCTCTTTGGGAACAACACTGCACAGGGAACAACGCACAGAAACAGACCATCTTGGTCCGGCAAGCCATGTGTTGTGACAAAGTGAGCGAGAGCTGGCTTGCACTATCACCCCCATTTTCTTTCCAATTTAAAATGAACGACTTTGCTGTCACCATGTCCTACTTCTTCAGTTGTGCAATTTGCATGACAAGCTTTAAAACAGAGGCACTAAGGGAGGCTGTACTACAAAGAACGCACAGTCAAGTATGGGTATAGGATAAATGGGCGTATGAATAAATGATGGCTATAAATATCTAGAAACTTTCATAAAAGCATTTTTCCACTTTAATGCAACCGCTTGAAATGAGAAAAAAAAAACACCTTGTTTTTCAATTTCAGATAAGGGATGCGTGTGGAAAGGGCATAGCTTTACAATCAGACAGATTTACGGTCAAATCCCAACTCCAGTACTTACTAGTTGTGTGCCTTTGAGCAAATCACGTTAGCCTCTCTGAATCTTAATCGCCACATCCGAAAAATGAGGGTATAAATATCTATCTGGCTGAGTGACTGTTCATATAGTGACTGTGAGGAATAAATAAATAAAAAAAAAAATCCCATTACAGTGCTCAGCACACGGTAGGTATTCAACAAGTGCTAACTTCTGTGATTCGTCTGCCTCTCCCAATGAGGAAAACCCACTTATTGTGCTTGAGTAGTCTCTACCTGTCTGCCATGAGCCTGGTCTCAGGCCTTACGAGATGTGATATCTGGAGAAACAAGGCAAAACAATAAATTCATCACAAGGTGATCTCAAAGCCCTTTGATCCTGATCATAAAACAACCTACAGGCCTGTTACGGGCTGAATTGTGTCTTCTCAAAATTCTTAAGTTGGAATCCTATACCCCAGTACCTCAGGTGTTCCGTACTTATCCACTCTGCCACGCTACCCAGAGTACAGATCAGTGTTTATCAGTGCTTCATTGTGATTCCACAAAAACGCTCTCAAATAGTTCTGATGACATACCTGGAAAAGGAGATGATGGACTAAAAGTCTTAAAGGGATGATGCTGCTCTTGACCTTTTTTGAAGAGACTGGTGAGGGTGGGGACTGAGGAGTCCAGAGAGTCAAAGAGACCTCTGGCAAGGAAGGCTCAAGAGTAAAAAAGAAAAAAAAAAAAAGAAATCCTTAAGGGATGAGGGCTTTAGGAGGGTGTTCTGGAGGAAGACAGACCAGAACGCCCGGTGGAGAACGGACCCTATCACGTGCCGTCAAGTGTAAGGATGTTCTGATGCCATACATTGGAGCTGTGTGGTCAGTACGGGGCTCTAACATTCCCAAAGTTCTCACTCCACATTTAGCAACTGAGACAAAATCCACCTCAGATCTTACAACCCTGGAGCTCCAAGACCAAAAGCGGATCTCCCCATTTCTTTTAGAACTCCACTCATGAACTTATGGCTGGAACTCCCAGTGTAGACCCTGGAGTCTCGATACCCCCATTTTGGAAAGGTAGACTCCTTGAACACTGCTTGTCTCCACCACCGGTAGGTACTTCATTCTGTCTGACAGCATCCAAAATTGATTGCACACCCATCCATGCTCCCTCTAGCACCTGAACCAGTAATAACAGAACTGCTGCTCTTATTACAAAACTGTTGCAGCATGAGGCAGAGTGGGTGAATCAATTAAGAGGGACAGGGAGAGTCACGTGCGCTGAAAAAACAACAGTACTAGGTAGGCATTATTACTCCATTGTACAGATGAAGAAATCTGGTCAGCAGCCGGGCTAGCAGTACTGGAGAAAACGCTTCTAGTTGTTGTATTTGAGCTTGCCCGTGAAACATGGTGTATTAGTTTCCTGTAGCAGCTATAACAAATTGCCACAAACTGGGTTGCTTGAAACGACAGAAATGTATTCTTTCCCAGCTGTGGAAGGTAGAAATCCAAAATCAAAGTGTTGGGAGGGTCACTCTTCTTCTCAAGGCCCTAGGGGAGAACCTTCCTAGCCTTTGGCAGTTGCCAACAATCCTTGGTATGCCTTGGCTTGCCACTGCATCACTCCAATATCTACCTCTGTCATCACATGCTCTTCTCCTCTGTGTGTCTGTGACTCTGTGTTGTCAATGACTTCTTACAAGGACACCCGTCATTAGATTAGGGCCCACCCTAATCCAGTCTGACCTAATCCTAACTAACGACACCAACGAGGAACCTATTTCCAAATCAGGTCACATTCTAAGGTTCTGGGTGGATGTGTCTCCCAGGGAAACACTACTCAACTCAGCACAGCCATCTGTATTGTCAGCAGACTGATGATGAGAAGAAAGGCTTCAGAGACAGTAAAGCATGGGAATCATTTGGTAATTGGCTTTCCTCTGGCCAAAAAAAAAAAAAAAAAAAAAGGAGGTAAGGCTATGAAGATAGGGTGAGACCAGAGCATGAATGGCCCAGAGTGATTCCCATGGAGAGAACATCAGCACATGTAGTTCTAAAGGCTGGTTTAAAGTCTTTTCTGCCTTCGAAAGACAAACAATGCTCAGCCAGGGGCATCCCATGCTCTGGCTGTGTATACACACTTCATTCTGAAATCAGTAGCAGCAGCAGAACACCATTTACATGCACTGTCCTCCCTTTCCTCTCTCCGCCACAACAAGAAGATGTTAAAAGGGAAGGTGTTAAAAGCGGAAATGTATGGAGCCCACACCACATTTTTCTCCATTACACAGAATCACTTGAATGTGTTTCCAACACTCAGATGTGACAAAGAGCCAAGGAGCCTCCCCTATGATTCAGGAAGGCACTGAATCGACGAGTGATCTGCAAACAGTTTCACATATCAAACAGAGAGATGTATTTTCTGAGTACATTCCCAAACGCAGAGAAGAAATCCATCAAAAATACTATGTTCCTTGGGAATGCAAGCTGGTGCAGCCACTCTGGAAAACAGGATGGAGGTTCCTCAAAAAACTAAAAATAGAACTACCCTATGACCCAGCAATGGCCCTACTAGGCATTTATCCAAGGGATACAGGTGTGCTGTTTCAAAGGGACACACGCCCCCCCCCATGTTTATAGCAGCACTATCGACAATAGCCAAAGTATGGAAAGAGCCCAAATGTCCATCGATGGATGAATGGATACACACACACACACACACACACACACACACTGGAGTATTACTTAGCAATCAAAAAGAAGGAAATCTTGCCATTTGCAACTACGTGGATGGAACTGCAGGGTATTATGCTAAGCAAAATTAGTCAGAGAAAGACAAATATCATAGGACTTCACTCATGAGGACTTTAAGAGACAAAACAGATGAACAGAAGGGAAGGGAAACAAAAATCATATGAAAACAGGGAGGGGGACAAAACAGAAGAGACTCATAAATACGGAGAACAAACTGAGGGTTATGGGAGAGGTTGTGGGAGGGGGGATGGGCTGAATGGGGAAGGGGCACTAAGGAATCTACTCCTGAAATCATGGTTGCACTAGATGCTAACTAATTTGGATGTCAATTTTAAAAAATAAAAAATAAAATTTAAAAAAAAGATTAATAAAGTTTTAAGTTTTGTACAAAAACAATACTACATTCCTCTTAGGACATAACTCATTTGAAATGCAATCTTAGTTTTGTTTGCTATTATGGATAAAAGTAATGATACTAAAAAATAGGAGGCTGGCCAATAAGTATCATTTTGAGGGCCTACTATGTACCAGACTGTGCACTCATATTGTATGGAACACTCACAAAATACTCACCCGTACTTACTTCCACTCCATGTTAGAGACACAACTGAGGCTCACAAAAATCAAGTACTATGTCCAAGAATTCAAGCTCCTTGTTTGCTTCATCTGCAAATCTCTGCTCTTTTCACTCTATAGCAAGGACGTAAAAACCTTCTAAACAACTGCACTTAACCACACTTAACTACCATATCACATTTCTGCAAAAGCTTCACACATTATATGTTTTTTCATATAATTTCAGTTTTCAAAAAATATCCTCCACACCAGGGAGGTGTAATCATATCTGTCATATCTGTGTGGGGACAATCTGTGATTAGTATTGAGCAAAGGTTTAAAGATGTGATTTTAGTCTTATATATAAAGAACCAGGTCCAGAACTATATTCTATCTCTTATATAAAGAACTAGGTCCAGAACTATAACCTGTCTCTTCACGGTGGGTCATCTCTATGTTCAATGATTCTGTTTCAAGTATGGGAAGGACATAAAAGGCAACCCTCCTTTATTTGCCTCTAGCAAGAGCTCTTGGTAAGAACGGTAGAATATGAAAAAAATTATTATATCTACGGCAGGAACCATTTGTTGAGGGCTTACTATGTGTTATGCCCTGTGCTAAGAAGTGATCGTATAACTGTTCATTTAATACTTGCAATTACCCTGTGAGTCGAGCAGTTGGTATTATCCCTTTTTATAAATGAAAGAACTGACGCACAGAAAGATCAATGTGCCATGGTCGAATCAGGTCTGTCGAACCTCAAAGCCATCCTGTTGAATTCGGCCTCCCATCAGCTCATTCTGATAAAAATTATGTGATGAATGAATGTATCCACTGTAAAAGATAAGGCTAAAGAGAGGGTCTTTGTTATAGTTGTTCAAGTGGATACTTTAAAAGACACTATCTTCATGATTTGGGGGCTGGCAAATATTTCTTAGGACACAGAAAGTATGAGCCATTAAAAAACTGTTACATTAGGCATCATCAAAATGAAAAGGTCCTGCACACCAAACAAGCAGAAAAATAATAAGCAAACCATAGTTTGGGGGAAAATATTCACAAAACAAAGACCTAATAGAGAACTAATACCCAGAATGTAAACAAGCTAATAAAAAAATGGCAAAAGACTTTTAAACAGACATTTTACAAGGAAGATACATGAATGGCCAAAGACGTGAACGGTGCTCACCTGGGGCACATCAGGGAAATACACATTAAAACCATAATGATACCACAACATACCCACTATCAGGGCTAAAATTAAAGAGACTACAAATATCAAAGTGCTGGCAAGGATGCGGGCATCCACAAATCTCTTATGTTACCGATGGCAGTCTGTTTGGAAATAATACTCTTTCCCTATCACCAAGGACATCCATATCTAGAGAAATACTGAAGAGAAATGAAAATATCTGTCTACAAAAAGACCTGAGCACCAATGTTCATGGCAACTTTATCTGTAATAGCCCCAAACTGAAAACAATCCAAATGTTCGTCAACAGGAAAACTATAAACTGTGGAATATTCATACGTTGGAATGTTACTTACCAATAAAAAGGAACTACTCGTATCCACCAATGATGTGGACGGATCTTAAAACGAGCATGCTGGGTGAAAAATAACAGATACAAGGGGCTTCAAAATGATTCCACTTATATAAAATTCTAGAAAACATGAAACTTACATATGATGAAAATAAAAACAGAAAGCTTTTGCCTCTTGTGTGTGTGGAGAAGTTGACTGGGAAGGGATGGGGAACCTTCTAGGGTGATCGAAAGGTTCAAGATGTTGATAGAGTTGCAGGTTACAAAGGTGTAAGGATTTGCCAAGTTCATAAAATTGTACATTAAATATTGGTACGTTTTATTGCGTGTAAATTTCACCTAAGTCAAAGGTGTGTGTGTGTGTGTGTGTGTGTGTGTGCGTGTGCGCGCGCGCGCGCACGCCCAAGAATTACTGAAAAGTGAGCTTTGAAGTCAGTCAGACTTCTTCCACATGTAGTTATTTATTGAGCCTGTGTTATATGTCAAGCATTGTTCTCATCGCTGGCGATACAACAGCGAACAAAACAGGCAAAAATCACTGCCCTCGCAAAGTTGTTCAGATCTTTTCCTAAGGGTAAATAATAATCCACTGGAAGACGTTGACCGAGGGAGCAAAGTGATCTGATTCTCGTTTTCAAAAGATCATTCTCTCCCACTCAGCAAGTGAGGATCACTTATCAGCTTTGTGGCCTTAGATAAGCCGCTTTACCTCTCTGAGCTTTATCTTGGTTTTAAAATTGGGAAAATATTAATGCCTATCTCAAGCATTATCGTAAGGATTAAGGAAATACAGTTAGCAACTGACATTTAGAAGATGCTCATTAGCTATTATTATGATCTGCCCTGAGATACTTCTACTCCATTACATTTATTGTTAAACTTCATTACTTCAGTGGCAGTTATAAAATAGAGAAAATGCAGTTTTAAAATGATGTGCGTGATCATCCAGGGAAGGCAACAGGAAGCAGGTCCGTTCAAGTTCACCCTGTTCTAAGTATTATATCCCCTGAAATCTGATATCAAGCCACTAAAGCAAGAACAAAAGGAATTCTCCATGGGGAAGAATCTCATCTTTGAGGTCCTCTAGAAGAAATGGAAAAACTCTCTGTGTTAAATACGTTCATGTTTGAGGGGTGGGCCTGATGAACGGGGAGAGAATTTTGTCAGAGTAAAAATATTTTTTTGAGAGGGGGGGAGAGAAGGAAGAAGGGAGGGAGAGGGAGAAGGAGGGGGAGAGGGAGAAGGAGGGGGGGGAGAGGGAGAGGGAGAGGGAGAGGGAGAGGGAGAGGGAGAGGGAGAGGGAGAGGGAGAGGGAGAGGGAATCTTAAGCAGACTCCATATTCAGCACAGAGCCAAGTGCAAGGCTCCATCCCATGACCCTGGGATCATGACTTGAGCCAAAATCAAGAGTCAGATGCTCAACCGACCGAGCCACCCAGGCGCCCTGAGAGTAAGAAGTTCTAAGGCTGAAGGAAGTCAAGGAAGGGAGGATCTGGAGAACTCTCCTAAATCAGGGGTTCCCACACCTGACCACCCATCAGAATCATCTGAAGACTTTCAAGATCTAGAGATCCATTACCACACTCTAGATCCCCTCAGACTGTCCAGTGCGCATCTGTCCTTAGAACAAGGAAAAAAGAAACTCTTAAGATAATCTTGAAATTCTCAAGTCCCGGATCCACATAAAGAACAACTGTTCCAGTGCAAATCCCTCCTTTCCTATTGGGGAAACTGAGGCCAAACAGAGGAGAGGGAACTAAATCATGGCTTACGCAATGGTTAGTGGCTAAACCAGTGCTCTTATACGCACGCCCTGCCACAGTTCCCACGTTGTCTCAATGCAACAGAGATATGGATGATGGGTGGTGAATACAACACTCAGAATATGGTCCATTTTGGGGTTCTGATGAAGATAGCAAGGGGAACAAACGTTTGGTGTCCTGTCTTTCCTTCACTTCTCCAAACACTCTTTTACTGTGAACACTGTTTTCTCCATTTTGGCAGATAAAGGAACATGGAGGCCCAACAAAGATAAGTTAACCTGGCCAAGTACACAGAGGTAGTAAGTGGCATAGCCATGATTCAAACTCCTATCTGACTGGATCTAAAGTGTGTACGTAGTATACCATGCCACTATCCTGGTTTGGAACTCTGGCCTGACCATCTTTCACTAGGCTTTCAGACCTCTGGATAGGCAGAAGCTATGTGTAAGTGGATCTCTGGTCTGGCAAATGACCTATCTTTGTTCCTGAAGTGGCACAAAGAAATTCTACCCCGGGAAATATTGGTCTTCAACTCAGGTAGTCTAGAGACCAGCTCACCCCCCACCCCAAACCCCCACAAAGGTGTCTGTGATCTGCCTTCCTGCTTTCTTGATTTTGTTTGTTTGTTTCTCTCTCTCCACTCTGGAACCCAAGAGCAGTTGTCCTCACCTTGGCCCAACAAACGGCAAAGGAGAGCCAGACGGACTTGGCTTGGCTTGCCCATCGTCAGGTCCATAATGAGTCTGGAGGCCACAGCTGGGGCCCAGTCAGGTTTCTTGACAGTGACAAAGTAGGTTGGAAGATGGGGGTGAAGACCAGCCCAATAATAGCTTGGGTTGTCTAGCTGGGCTGGCCTGCAGCCAAGCAGGCACCACGCCAGGACCACGGCCGGCTGCTGCTTCTTCAAGAATTATGGCGGAGTGTTTGTGGAAAGCCAATGAGATGGCACTTTGTTGAGGACACAGGGGTTGCTTGTGATAGTGATGGGTATTCTAATAAAGTCCATGCTGTCAAATGGGTGCAGGTCACCAAGACAAAAGAACCAGCAGAAACAAGACAGAATGAAGAGGGCCTTGATGGAGCAACACAGGTCAGCTTTAACTCCAGCTCCTGCCACTGAGATAGTGGTGACTGTATATAATCGTGGGCTTAAACTGTGTTGTGTCCAGGTTCTTTGTGAAGCTGATGTGGTGTGGGTGGTAGGAGGTCTACAATTCGAAGGGAAATGAGGGATGGCTGAGGCTCCGCCCTGGAGGTCACTGGCACGGGCTCCGGTCTCAGCTCTGCCACTGACGGGGTGCATGACCTTGTGCTAGGCATTTCCGCTCTCTTTGGATCAATACTCTCATGTGCAGCAGTGGAGGGACTGGATTAGATGGCTGGGTTTCCTCAGAACCCTCCTCAGGAAGCACTTGGAGGGAGAGGAGGGGTGAGGGCCACCCAGGGAGCTACAAGTTCAGCCACAAGAAATAGAACCCCCATTTGACTCTCAACAAACGCTGGTTAAGAGACTCTCCCAAATCACTCACCGTAGGAACATTAAACCCTTTCAGGGCCTATAGTCCTTTTTCGTGAGCCATGAAATCCCTACTCTAGCTTTCTGGGCACCTCTTAGCACCCCTCTCCCGCCCTTAATACCCTGCATGCCCCATGGGAACAAGGAGAAAACAAATCAAACAACATCTTCATAGTCGATGCTGTGCTTATAGAAAGCCCTATTTCACTTGCTTTCTTTGTCTCACTTCCAAATATGCCCTCAGAATGCTTAAAATGTTTTAAAAAGGAGTGGAGCTAACTGAAAAGTTATTTCTACTTCACCACCTAACAGCTCTTTGACTTTGGTCAGGATCAACTAGCTATGCCTCAGTTTCATCATCTGTAATATGGGGAGACAGTGGTACTCCACTCGTTCATACATACACTCAACAAATACTTTTGGAGCATAGGGTGAACTGTGAAAAAAAAGAAGACAGCTACGGACTCTGTTTCCAGTAAGTTTCTAGGATATAAGGAGCGTTAAACGTTAAACAAATAGTGTCCTCGAAATACGATGTATGACTTCAGAGAGAAGTTGCAAGGATGCTGCAGAGACATACAATAGTGCACGGAGTTCTAACCTGTTCTGGAGAGCAAGGAGCTTTCATCGACAGTGAGGACAGACCAAGGACAGAAGGGCGATGAAGGGAGAGTCTCCTCGGCAAAGGAAAAGCAAATACAAATAAAGGATCTGGAGTCTTCACTCCAGATCAGAAATCAGCCCATGATCGCCTGTGGACCGAATCTGGCCCACCACCCATTGTAAATTCATATGGAGTCTGGCAAGTTAAGAATGGAGTCTGGCTCTTCGAGGGCTGGGCCTCTCTAAATATTCAGAGGGGTGATCAAGTGCCTTAGAGGTATGAGAGGCAGTGGATATTTCCAGTTTCCTCTGCCATTGACTTTACCAGACATCAGACCATATGTAGTCCCACCCACCCAAGGAAGCAAGCACAGCAGCACACAGCTGGGAGCGGGGTAAACCTCGCGAGTAGAGGCCAGGCAGCTGTTCCATCCACATGGGAAAATGCTGTTTCCTCGACCTGACCTCGCTTCCCAGGCTGTGCTTCTCAACTCTACTTCTTTTCTTCCTTCAGGCCATAGCATGGATGGCGTCTTCCTCCGGAAGCTTTCCTTAAATCCTCTTTCCGGCAGTGTTAGGGGCCTCGGCTCTGTGCTCTGGCTGTCCTCTGCACTTAACCTCTGTTCACTCGTATGTACACCTCCTTCACAGCGTTCTTCCTGCTCTCCCACAGTGCGTAATACAGCGCTTGGCACCAAGGGTAGAATCGGAAAACGTTTGCTAAATTAACGAAGGCACGAATGAATGAATGAATGAATGCCAGGAAATATGGCCCACTGCCAAGCTACGGAACCTGTATGGGGTCCTCCAGACTCCCCTTTAAGTCCAGTTTTACTGAACGGGAGGGTTGCCTACATGCTTTCGCCCAGCATCACATGTGCAGGCCTGATGTAAGAAGGATCACCGGGAGTAGGGACGTTCTAGGATGATTCAAGAGACTCGGCACTGGGTACACAATGTGTGGAGCCCAGTACAGAATGAAACAGTGGAGTGTCCCTTGTTCAAAAAGAATTTCAAGATGGTGACAGAAGAGCATTAAACCAAGCACAGATCACACATCCATTAAGCCAGTCCTGAAGATACTCTTAAAGACCGGAAGCGTTTTTAACGTCTACAGCCAATGAAAGGGAGTGTTGGAGAAGAGCTGTTCTTATTTTTGATATTATGACGCAAGAAGGGTTTTTTTTTTTATTTTGATAGGTCAAGTGTATCAATCATTTTCTTTGTGATTTCTGGTTTTCTAACTTCTTGCAAACTCTGACAATTATTACGTAGAAAAAGGACGTGAAGGCAAAGATCAATTTACCTGTGTGTGAGAAAGATTTCATTTAATTTCTGAGCTTCATATAAAGCTGTTGAGACAATGTCTTATAAACCAAATCACGGGGGAATACTCATTCCTTCCATCCTTTTTTTTTTTTTTTTTTTGAGAAAAAGAGAGGGCACACAAAGTGGGGGTAGGGGTAGCAGGGGAGAGAGAATCTCAAGCAGGCTCCATGCTCAGTGCAGAGCCCAATAGGGGGCTCGATCCCATGACCCTGGGATCATGACCTGAGCCCAAATCAAGAGTCAGATGTTCAACCAACTGAGCCACCCAGGCGCTCCCCCTCCCCCCATTCCATACTTTTAGGAAATATCGGGTTAAAAATCCAGTGGCATTTTCTTGACTATACAATTCTACTGGGTCATAATTCAAAACTACTTAAAACTTTTCCAAGCCAAGGCGTGCCTGAGTGGCTCAGTCGGTTAAGTGTCTGACTTCAGCTCAGGTCACTGATCTCACGGTTCATGCATTTGAGCACCATGCGGGGCTCCACACTGACAGTGCGGAGCCTGCTTGGGGTTCTCCCTCTCTCTCTGGCTCTACCCCACTTGTGTGTTCTCTCTCTCTCAAAAATAAATAAATAAATGTAAAAAAACCCAAAATGTTTCCAAGCAAGAAGAAACGGGAAACAATTTGTTTTCTTCCTTCCCCTTTCCTTCCTTCCTTCCTTCCTTCTTTCCTTCCTTCCTTCCTTCCTTCCTTCCTTCCTTCCTTCCTTCCTTCCTCCCATTCTCTCATGCACCGAAACACCTTCTCTGAGTCCTGATTACAGGTGCTGGCACAGTTCTGGGTATTGTGAAAACAAAGCGAAAACAGATATTGTCCCATTAAATGGAGAACGCCACAAGGGCTGGGTAAGACATGTCAACAATGAGAATCAAGAGCACAGCAGAGGCTCTACCGAAAGGGTGCAAAAGCCTAGAGAAAAGAAGAAAGCAGGCCCAAGCCAACCTCAGATGTAAGGCTTAGAAGCTGGTTCCTGAAAGGGGAGTAGGCAACATCTAGACAGAGAGAGGGCAGGAAACTTTCTTCCACCAGAAAGGGTATATGGAAAGAAAAGAAGTTGCAGAACTAAATGATGTGTTTGTTTGTTTCCCCACTAGAATGTAAGCTCTATGGGGAAAAGAACTTTCGTCTGTTTTGTTCACGGCAACACACTCAGTGTCCAGACATAAATATCTGCTGAGTGAATGGACGTCACATCCTGGAAGCAGAAGTATTTGGGTATGTCTGGGAATGGTGATGGGCTGAAGGGATGATGAGGGCCGAAGCTGGACAGAGTTGGCAAAGTGGGCCAGAGTTTTGTGCATCACGCTAAGGTGTTCAGCTTTTATTCTGTGTAGGCAAGAGGGAGCCATTGAAAGATGCGGAACAGGAAAGGGATGCGGTGTTAGAAAATATATTCTGAAGGAAGGCTGGTCGCAGGTGGGAAAGGTGGAGGAGGAGGATTGACTGGAGGGAAAGATTCGGGGAGGGTGAGGGACAGAGAACAAAACACCTAGGCTGACTTCCAGGTCTCCGACTTACTTGGTAGCATCCCTCACAGAGGTTTGAAATGTTCGGGGCAGAGCACTTTGTGGAAGAGGATGACCCATTAGCCACATGCAATCACAATACAGCAACGGAACTTGTAAAATGCCTGCAAAATCAAATGAGTTGGAGGGGGTGTCATATTTATGAAACTTGTCATGGGACAGCATGGTGCAGTCTTCATTACCAGTGTCATTTTCTTACAAGAGCACTGGCTTCTGAACCCACAACACAACATATTAAGGATGCCTTTTAATTGGCACATCACTACAACAAACTGGAGAGCTGATAGCTTGTCATTGCCTCCCATGTATAACCAGCAGCAGGAAACCAAATGTGAAATCCTAACACCAGTGAAAATCCCGAAAGCCACCTACCACAAGGACTAGATCCGTACTTTGTTGGCGGGCAAATCACTCACGCAAATCAATCAATCCTGTTTTTGACGGGGTGATTCACTTGCCAGAAGGGCCATGCATGCGAATGGCAGCAGTCTTGGGCTAAAATAAATGAAAGCCACAGAGCACTGAGTGCATGTGTGTCCGTGCACGTGTGCATGCCTAGGTTGGTACACCTAACACTACAATGCCAAAAAATAAAGAGAAGAGAAGAAGAAAGACAGGAAGGTAGGTGCAACCCATTACATTTTAGGTGTCACGAGGGCAGCAAGATAGGGTCGGGGACAAAAAGGAAGAACAATGTGTCCCTCTGTCAAGAGACAGGTGTGCTACAGAAACAGTGCCAATTCAGACACCTCATCAACAGCCTTCCCCGAAAGCCTTTGATCCTTCTAGTTCAAGAGTGTTTCCACTTACACCAAATGCACCTTCAGGAGAAACGTCTGTTCCTACAATGCACCAAATGGGCCTACGACATCTGCCAGTGACTAGCACACAAGTCCACTTGGTGACTGACAGAAGATAACTTCTAAACTCACCCTTGCCCTTTAAGTTCCCTCCCACTACCCATACCTTTGCAGCAGTCAAATCCTACTTTCAAGTATGGCAAGGACGAAGATACCCTTGGACATTCCACATCAATATTCCATTTAGATGCTCAAGTGATGACCACATAACACTACCACTAATTCCTTTACTCTTTTGGCAAACTCACTGGCAATCCGATGAAGAGTAAAATCCAAACCCCTGGCCTCAGCGATTAACCTTCAGTGGGTTCACCATGCACTTACTGTCCTCGACTCCGGAGATCGAACACTACTTCGAAAAGTCGTGAACCACAGTATAGGCAAATTTGGGCTAGTGTTCCCTGGTGAAAGGTAGGACAGGGTATTGCCAAGGGCCCTGAAGTCAAACAGAGATACATTTAATTCCTGGTTCTAGTGTCTATTCCCTGTGTAGCTTTTGGCCAGTTACTTACCCTCTCAGGACTTCAGCTTCCTCATCTGTAAAATGTTCACAACCGTGCTACCTCTTAGGGAGAGTGTTTAGAATTCAATAAAATGTTCCATGTAAAGCACTTAACACAGAGCCCACTGTACAGTTAGGATGAATGAATGCTAGGTGTTTTTGAATAGAATCATGGGATTTTTTCCTTCAAGCTGACCACAGAACTCCCCTGTCCCTTGGGGCTCCTTTCCCAATTTTCACTGTTGCGTGGTTGTGTGAAAGTTGGGTACCTCTTTACATATAATCATCTTTTTTTGTTTAATAAAAATAGGCACATGTTATTTAAAAATAAGAAAAGAGGAGCCTTCCCTCAAAGAGCTTATACTTTGGCTATACAGATAAGACAAATATGTGGGACACACAGGATTACGCCACCTGAATGGTAGATGGTCAGTTAATATTTATTCTGCGAGTTAACTGAATGAACAAAAGTTTGATGTCGAAACTGGAAGAAACTCTGAGAGAGTGAAGGCATGGAGGTTATTACCATGAAGCTCGTTCAGAAAGCAATTCCTGGTCTCAGGCTGGCATGGTGGGCCAGAGCTACCCTACTACGGCCCATGAGATCAGAACTTCAACTGAAGGGAGAGAGGATAAGGCGAGCAGCTCATTCATTGCCTTGAGGATAGAGAGCCCCTAAATGGTCACCAGACCCAGGGGATGCTAATTTCCTCACAGCATCTGCCTTGGCCTCGGTGGGGGACAAAAGAGCCTGTCACGTGGGCCAATGCTGGAGTTGAGTGCCGGAACACCTAAATTGGACTGAGCTAGAGTTCTGCCAAGCCTCTACTCTGGGGCCTCATCCTCACCTCTCAACTCCCTCTTCACTGAGTCATCACATCCTCTCTACTTGGAAGTCTTCAACTCTTAAATATTGAATGAGGATAAGGAAACCCCATTCCCTCCCAACTCTGTAAGACAACTAAGGAAACAAATATGCCAAACAGTACAACGGACTGACAAAATATGGGTTTTGGAATCTAACAGCTAGGATTTCGGCCATATGCATTCCATCAGAACTTTCTGGCATTCATCACAGCTCACGAAGGGAGATTATGAGAATGAGCACATGGTATGTATCAGCATCAGCACGGCGCTGGGCAGTGTAGAAGACACAGAGCTCAATCAGACGGAATCCCTGCTCTCATGGAACTCACGAGTACAAGCAAGTGCTGGACCTACAGCCAGTCTGATTTTCAAACCCTAAATATTCTTCTTCTCTCTGAACCTTTCAAAATGTTTCATGGCAGCATCGGCTGGTTTTTCAACGGAAGAACAATAACAAAAGGAAAGACATGCCCCATGTCTGTGGCATTTCATTGAATACCGAGAGCTTTCACACGCGCTATCTCCTTTGAGGTTCACGGCAAGCTTGGGACATGAGCAGGGAAGGCATTAATTATCATCCCCATGCTCCAGATGAAGGCAGAGGCTCAGAAAGTGAAGTTCAATGTCTTGCCCAAGATCATACACCTACCAAATGTTGGAGCTGGGATTCAAACCCAGGCTTGCTGATTCCAACCTCTTCCACGATACCATAATGTGAAAGTACCAGAGAACTACAGAGCAAAAGCCCTTCCGTATGTTTGGGGACTCTGGGAAGGTTCCTTGGAGGGAGCAGGATATGAACCACGATTAGAAGAATGGAAAGTTCTCTGGCTAACAGACCCAGAGGAGAAAAAGTACCCTGGAGGCAGAAGGCTGTGGGCAAGAGGGGAAGGCAAAAGACGCAAGATGACAAGAGGAGCAAAAACAGTTCGCTGGGGCTGCAGGGGAACAGATCAGTGAGAAAGGCTGAGAATGAGGGTAAGAGCACAATCGTGAAGAATCTACACTCTGGAAAAGACATTTAGGTGGTACACGGGTTTGAGAATAGCAAAGGGCAAGAACACCATGCTATGCTTCAGGGAGCCTAAGCTCACAGCAGTACAGAGAATATACTAGAAACGCTGCAGTTTGACCTATATAGAAAAATGGATTTGAGAAAGTTGTCTGAGACCTGCTGTGTTAGATTTTTGAGCCACTGTCCATTGGATACTTCTCACACTCTCTCAACTGGAAAAAACAAAAAAACTTTTTTTTTTTTTTAAAAATCTGGACCTGCGCTGATGGTCATTCGCTGGCAACTGCCACTGTCACACTGGCTTCCAAGCACTGTATTACTCAGAAGAGATCCTGGACCCTGGGGGGCACCCGAAAGAAAGGCCCACTCTCTCATGACTTCCCAAGTGAATTACAGTCTTAATAAATACATTTATTCCATGAACATGTGTGAGAAGTTACAACAGTTACCTCTACTTTCAAGAAAGTGAAAAGTATTTGTCAGAATTACCTGGGGGGGGGGGGGGGGAAAGAAAGAAAAGAAAAGAAAAGAGGCCCTTGAAAATGGATTAAGGTGGGTTATTAGCAGACAGATGAAGTGACATTTTGTATAAAGAAAATGGGCACAATAATGCATTTGGGGATTTGATTCTTGAAATTATGGTCCTCTTCTCTGTGGTCAAATGGAATAAAATGTCAGAGTCACCATTTTCCTCGCAGAAAGCTGCTAAAGTTATAATTTTAATATGGATGGGTTCCACAGATAAAAAGGGGTTTTGTGGTGCTCTACAAAATAGCTTCTTTTACAATAGCAAACGCTGAAGCCATTTAAGATATTAACTATGACTCAGTGCACATTGTAGATATTCAAAATACTAACGATGACCTATTTTAACCTGGATATTAGAAATGCCCAAAGACGTGGTTTCAGAAGGTCTGTAACTTGGTTCGCATGGCAAACACTGGCCCCAAACACTGCCCGGGTGACAATACGCATGATTCTCAGCTCATTCAAGTGCGGTAAGGACGATTCGTTTTCCTGACTTCGATCAAACGTTTTCCTTTCTCTTAAAGGACTAAACTTTCAAAACATAATACGCTGTGAGGTGAGGAAGGCATCGAAATATCATCTGTATGCCGCTCTGGTCGACAGCGGCAGCCTTTGCAGACAGTCCACAAAATCTTAAATGATCTCGCCCGTGAGCTACTTAATGGACCCACCGCTTAATACTAAATTGATAGAGGGTACTTCTTCACATGGAAACAGGGCGGGCAAAGGTGTCTTTTTGCCACACCTTTGCAACTTCCTTGCAATCCGCTTCCGTTCCTAAGAAATCGGCCGTCACGCCACAGGTATCTTAATATACTTCCTCGACCTTAATTAATTGGGACTTAACTGGTAAGACGTAGGTCGCAAAATATCTGGCGGAGGAGCCTGGCCACAGGGAAATAAGGAGGAAGGATGGAGGGGAGCACAGAGCAAAGCCGAGAAAGGGGGCAGTCTAGAGGGAGAGGAAGGAGGTAGGAAAAAGACAGACAGAGCCGGAAGAGGGCCATATGGCACACCACTTGGAACTGGCCCCTAATTTCAGGTGACTGCTACCAACCACATGGTACTTGTTGTCCTAGAGTCAGGTTTACCTTCACCGTTCTCATGCTCTATTAAAGCTGTCTTACTACTCAAAGACTTAAGGTAACGGACAGAAACAAAGCTGAAGCCCTAAACTTGCACTAGCCAAAATGGTAGCCAAGAGCCAGAGGTGGCTATTCAAACATAACTGTAAATTAATTAATATTAAATACGATGAAAAATTCAATTTCTCATGAGGACTAGCCACACTTCAAGGGCCCGACAGGCACATGTGACTAGTGGTTACCATATAGAACGTTTCTATCGTATTTAAAAGGTCTATTGGTCAGCATTGTCTTAAACCATGATTTCCTGTGTGGCTTGATGAACCTTCCATAATACTTTCTAGCCCCTTCCTTTCTGCAGGCCTGCTCTCACTCCCTCAGAGCTTGCCCTGGTGTGAATTTAATGTACCTTCTGACCTGTTTAGTCTTCTCTTAAGATTAGATTACTTGAGGGGTGCCTGGATGGCTCAGTTGGTTAAGCGTCCAGCTTCAGCTCAGGTCATGATCTCACGGTTCGTGAGTTCAAGCCCCACATCGGGCTCTGTGCTGTCAGCTCAGAGCCTGGAGCCAGCTTCCGATTCTGTGTCTCCCTCTTTCTCTACCCCTCCCTCCCTCTCTCTCTCTCTCTCTCAAAAAAAAATACACATTAAAAAAAATTTAAGAAAAAAAGATTAATTACTTGAAGGTTTCATTTAACAATAATGATAACAACAGCTAACATTTACTGAGTACTTATTATAATTATACTTCCAAGCACTTGATTTATACCATATACACAATCCTTACTACCCATTTTACAGAAGGGGAAACTGAGGTAACGAGAGGTTAATATTTTGTCCAAAGCCATACTGCTGGCAGGTGGCAGGACCAATATTTGAATCTAGGCAACTCTGACCCAAGAAACATTTACTCACCTTGTTACGTACTTTTGAAATCTTAACAATTGAATCCGGAAGACTAACAAAACGAGGTAAATCGTAAACCAGTCAAAACACTGAAAACCACCAAAAGGTTCTAGTCCCATGTTCAAGTGCCTTTCCCACTAACATGGAACAGGCTTGGTAAGTTACAGGCATTTTGAATGAAGGCTTGCTATGTGGTAACTCTACCCGCTTAGCCTGCGAGTCATGTCACAGCAGATACAAACAAATAACTACCATCCCTGAGGTCGCTGTGTACACACACCTCCCTGTGAAGAAATGTCAAGGTCAGACCTCTTATCTTCTGTGAGAAAACTCCGCTGTGACTGCCTAAAGAGACTACAGTCACTGAAATGTAGGACAGATTAATGAGACATCACGGGGCAGGAAGCGTGCACCAGCTGGGAAATCAAAATACCTATATTCCAGGATGGCTCCGCCACTGATTATCAAGCACTGCCACTTTGAATCGGTCCTTGCTTCCTTCTAGGTCTTAGTTGAGCCATCGGTAAAATGAGAAAAGAGTACACAAGATCGGAAGTTTTCAAATTTGGGTGTGTGACTGTCTAGAAAGTGAGGAGGCTGGGATAGCTGCCCATCATTTATAGATTCTCCTTCCCCATACTCACTGCCAGTGTCCCTTTTCCCACTTGACCAGAGAGAGACAGACGCCCCGACCCTCCTGAATGTTATTATGGAGCATTGTCTGAGGGAGTAAAGTCCTCTCAGGTACCAAACAACAAAGGAAGGATTCAAGAGCAGAGAGGCTCTGAAAGGAGCATCCCAGTACAGCAAAACAGAGTGTTCAGGTAAGAACAGGGAGCACGTTGGAATTCGGTAGCGTGACATCTGTCACAGGGTAAGATAATAAAATCAGATTCGAATAGAATGTCGATCTGACTTGACCGACTGGTTTGACAAAGAGCGAATTAACTGAGCCATTTCCAAGGCTGGGACAAAAATATACTTAAAGTCTGTAAGAAATACACAATATGCTGAAAATTATGTCCTTTGCGACCATGTAAACGTGTGGTTTTTTATGCATAAAAAATAGTGACATGAACAGTTACGCAGTTTTCCAAAATACTTTTACCATCTTAGAGGGAATATGAGCAAAAAAAAAAAAAAAATTAAAGATCACCGACTAGATGTGAAATGCTTTTCCAGCTCTGTTAGTACGGGTTTCTGCAATGTTCAAAAAGCACTTCGTACCCATTCCTTTTAATCCCCGAGCCAAACCTTACCTCATTTTAAGTCTCCAGCATTTGTATCACTGGATTCCGCAAATTTCCTTGAAACATAGGACATCTTTCCTTTCAATTTCTTAAGTAGAAATCAAAAAGAATTTACCCCTTCATCTCTCCCTGGCTCATGAGTGCTGATCAGTAATAATTTCATGTTGTCTTTACCATGAGGACTTGATTAGGGAGAGAATGTTTTCTTTTAAAAACCAAATTTTGCATCGGTAGCCACTTTGTTCCTGCAATTAGCTACAAAATGCAAAACAATTGCTAAAGCTCTTCCCATGAAACAGCTGGTTGATAAATGCCAATAATCTCTAGTGAATAGTAATGATAGTCAGCACTACAGATGCTTCCAGACATACTTTCTGGCCCGAATGGGGGGAAAGCATTGAAGACATTCACGTTTGGAGAGACAGAGGTATCATTTGTTTCCTAGATGATAAGAATGAACAGGGTTCGCTTGTCAATGCCCATTAATTTTGGCAGCTTCATGATCTACGTATTCAGTTTACAAACAAAAACTATAGAAGAGATGAACAAAAGGGTCAAACAGAGCAGACAAGACAAGTAGGAAGGTTTACATTAACACATTCAGGAAACAGACAGGGAAAGCCTAACTCTAGGCAGAGAGAGAGCAGGTGCAAAGGCAAGGTAATGTAAAAGAATATGGCCCAGAAAAGCACAGTTGGAATGGAAGTGTTCGTGTGTGTATGTGTGTGTGTGTGTGTGTGTCGCCAGTATGCTAGGAGTGAGGGTGGGGGGGGAGACATGAAGGTGGGTAGGACATAGTCCATGAAGCGCCCACAGACCAATTCTACATTATCTACACTATCTACTATCTACGCTAATTCAACCTGAGTGTTCACCCACAATCAGTTTTCAATCACTCCTGCCTTTTAGGGTTCGGCTAATAATGTCCAATAGTCCACTTGGTCTACAGTACCCAGGGTGTTAGAAATTGGGAAGCGGTCTACATCATTTACTCAGCTCGTCCTCAGTCTCCATCCAAAAGCACAGCGCATTAATTTTAGGTTCAGGCACCACATCCTAAGGCTCCTCTCATGGTCCGCACGCCTCACCCTTTTCCTCACCCCCCCCCCTTTTCTCCTTCCCTCGCACACAGCCTCTTGATTCCGTTAATTCCTTTGCTCCTTCCTACCTCTACTTTAGAAGTGGCTTCCAGAATCAGCCACCAGTAGTCTAGGCAGTCAGGATCAGGGCTCAGACTGGGCATGTGATCAGGGTGAGTAGTTTGGCAAGTCTTAGAAGAAGAGTCAGGATGAGTACGTTCAGTGATATTGGGCTGTGGCCACTTTGGGGAGCACAAGGATGGAAGTATAATCAACAGTTAAGGACTTGACTAATGGGGTAGAATGGTCTCGGGGGAGGCGGCTCTTTCAGACTGCAGGATTCAATCCGGGTTGGGGGAACGTCCCTGAGGTCAGGAGTGCAGGTGGGACCAGAGATAAGGTATGGACAGGTGTGGGGGAAACCATCCGAGCTGTTGGGTACTTAAGGTAAGAGGAGTAGTTGTGCATGGGATGATTACCCTTCTTTTTTTTTTTTTTTTCTCCCCTTATTTCAAGTTTGTTCTCTCTGCTTTGCCAGTATCTCTAGCCCTTCCGCTCCGGAATGTCACAATCCTTGTCCAGCCCATCCACGTAGTCACAGCACATCTATGCCAGGGAAAACCAAAGAGGGTAAAACCCAAACTCAGAATGTCTATTTTCCAACAAGGAAGTAGGGGGTACTGGATTCTGCATTTCAGTAACAGATTACTGCACGGAACTCAGGAAGGAACTGGAAAGAAGCCATCGAAGAAGCTGTACAAGAAAGGTTGGGAAAAAAATCAGTCTTTCAGCCAAATATCATCAAATACATGCCTTCCCAGACTGGAAGAAGAGAAACCGTAACATAGATGGTTTCAGGGGCAGAGCAAAACTCAGCACAAACTGCTATGGGGAAAAGCATGACTCGGAAATCAGAAGCCTAGGGTCCTCATCCCTGGTCTGCCACCAGCCTAGCTGACAGTCTTCGGGAAAAAGCTGTTTCTCTCGGACCCCCAGCTTCTCCATCTATAAAATGAGGAGCTTTGAATAGCTGGTGACAATGAAGGCCAGCATTGGAAAGGGCCTCGGCATTTGATCTACTTGTGGCCTTTTTTTTTTTTTTTTAACCAGAAGCAAGGTAAAAATGTAATGTACGAAGCTTCTGCGTCAGTTCACCATGTAGATTTTTTTAAATTTTGTTTTGTTTCTTTTTTTTTTCCTTTTAAGAGCTATGAAGTAACACTGTTATCAGTTCTCATTAGAATAAAAGCACGACTGGAGATGTTCCCCAGCCACAAAAATTACCTACAGCACTAATAGGATCAAGGCAGCTTGGGGAAATATTAATGGCATCGCATGTATTCATACTAATGCCTTTTAGCCACACAGTAGCTTCCTCCTAAAGAGCTCAAATGGCATACTCCTACTTTTAGCACACTTGTTGTCACGATGCCACTGGGAAGGAAGGAAGGAAGGAAGGAAGGAAAACATTAGCATTGTCCATTAGGACTACGTGGAAGGGAAAACTGAAGGCAAGTCTAGATCCCAGCAAACATGTGGTGAGGTAACTTTATTTCGGCTGTGCGTGTGTGTGTGTGTGTGTGTGTGTGTGTGTGTGTGTTTATCCAGCCAAGCTAACAAGGCTCATAAAATCACAGACTTTTACAAAGATACCTAAAGGGGAGGGGACAGCGAATAGCGGCAGGGATGGAACACGACTCATGTCAGCTGTCTCTCAGCCTAAGGTTTTCCCATATAACATACCTGGTAAACAGGACGGAGCTTACTGCCACAATACCTCCCCCGCCATTCTGGTCTGTGACTCATGTCAGCTGGTCTACTGTCCTCGCAAAGAAAACTTAGAAGATGAGAAGTGTCGCTGACTAAACAGGTTAAAAGAGCTTGAAAGTGCAACCGGGCTTCGCCCAAGGTCACTCTGGACAAGTGGGGATTCTGAGCAGAGCCTGTACCTGATCTTTGCCGCCCAGCCTCCCCCCCCCCACCCCCCATTGCGCTGGCTTCCAGCTCAGAGTCTACAGGAAGAAAAAGCAATCAAAAGGACCTTGACTCTTCCTGAGCACTAGGAAAACAGCTGTCTACAAATAGGAGTGATTACTGAATGCTGTTGCTAATTTACCAAACACTGGTCTTAAAAGAGTGGAATAATTATTACTCAATCATTTCGGTTTGGAAATAAATCAGTAGTAAATTAGAATACCATTTCCTCAATAAAATGATTAGCATTAGAATAATCTTATAAGGAGAAACTATTATCTTGCTGATGAATAAAATCCCTCTGGTTATAAAATTATACATGGCATTTTTTTTTCCTACAAGGTGTCTTAAGAGAGAAAAAGGCTGCTGCGTTATGTGATCTATATAGATACCATACACCTTGACTACTTGAAAAAAATTAGCACCTTGTTTGTAGCTGACTCTGGAATCTGCAGGCTTTACATACAGTAGCTTATTTTCTCCTTAAAACAACCAGACAACTAGGCACTATATGATGCCCATTTGACAGATGAGAAAACTAAGGCATAGAGAGGTTGAGGAACCCACGTAAGATGACTCCGCTTATAAGTGATAGATACGATTCAAATCTAGACAGACGAGCTCCAGAGGCCATGCCCCTGACCACTATGTGTTTCTGCCTGTGTGAGTGGAAACTTACCAATGGTGGGATCATTCCTTTCTATGTTTTTGCTCTATACAAGTAATAGAACCCAGCCCCATGAGCCAGCATGGTAATTACAACCAGAGTAGCCCACTGAACTCATCGACCACAGTTTCTCTAATTTTGCTCATAAGGAAATCGAGGCCCAAGCCAAGTACAAGATCAAACAAGTGAATGGCACAGACATGTCAAGACCCCACATCACCCCAGCCTGATTATCTTCCACTACACCATGCACTTGAAGCTGAACATGCCCTCCGCAGGGTTAGCAAATCCAGGTAAACATGTCACCAGGAGGATGGACTGCTACATATAGGAAGGGGGAAGGGCACATTTTCCCACGTAATGGAAATATGTTTAAACAGAAGGCTGGCATCCCGACTAAATACATTCTAGAGTTAATTTCTGTAAGGCCATCCAATTTTCCCACCGAACCCATTTTAAAAATAGGAATATGTCACCTTCGATTTTCTTGCCACATGATACTACGAAAAGTATATCAAAATAAAGAGTCTAAGGAAGGCAACGTGGAAAAGTAACAGAAATAGAATGAACATTTGTTTTAAATCACCCATTATCCTGCCATCTCTTCAAGCCAAATATTTAATACCGTTATAATGTTGCTTGTGCAACAACTATTGCAAATGAACAAAACCTCAAAACCCTTCCAAGGAAAGAAGAGAAAACACAGCTTTTTAAATGCATGTGTCCTTCTGGAGGCATGTACTGAATTAAATGGCCCAGCCACACTCCAGCAGATTTGACCCCTACATACCAAGGAACTGACTGGAGGCAACCTACAAAAGACAAGGGCTCATTAAGATTTCTGGAAGGTAGAGCAGGAATGTTGTGATACGGCCACAAAGGAGGCAGCATTTTCAGTAGGAGGGAAAGCAAGTGACCTCTGTTTTTCTAAGGTTCTCATTATTTTCCATATTCAGATCTGCCCAGGGTCACTGTGTGCGCCCCCCCCCCCCCATCCTTCTTCTTCCCCTACAGTGTTCGCTCCTAGACTCTGTTCCTAATCTACTAATAACCCCCTGGGCTCTTGGGAATACCGGCCAGGACATCTGGAACCAGCAGCAGCAGCAAAATGCAAGACACAAGTCCCGCAGGTAGCTCCGGATGTGGGACTCCAGAGAGGCAATTCAGGACTTAAATTCATTTCATCCAATCTTGAAATTCAAAATTGGACAACCGTCAGCTAGAGCAAAGATTTGGCTGGTGTTCACACAGTTGAATAATCTCAGCAATGACCAAAATGACTTCTTCCTGGCTCGGATGGTGGATACGCTGCCAGTCCAAAGGGTGAACAAGAAAAAATGTTAACCTCAGCAAATTAGCTGATGGTCATTGTACTCAGATACATCAGGGTTGGGGGAGGGGGAAATGAGATCTTGAACCCACATTGGAAATTTCTCAGGGGCGGAGGGTAAGGTTCATATTTGTTTTTGTAATAGCTATTATTCAGATTTTTGGCTATAAAATACATGTACGACATTTTGGTGATCAACTAAGTATATATCAAACCTATGCTATTCATTTGTGAGTTCACTTCCAATGTTGACGAGGGGCCAAAGACATAATCTATGTGATTTCGTTAGTAACATATAACACCTTTAAGGATAGGAAAGAATCTTCTCATTGTAATGAAAATAGGCCAGTGTTTAAAAAGTGTTTATTTATTTTTGAGAGAGAGAGAGAGAGAGAGAGAGTGTGTGTGTGTGTGTGTGTGTGTGCACGTGCAAGCGGGGGAGGCACAGAGAGAAAGGGAGAGAGAGAATCCCAAGCAGGCTCCGAGCTGTCAGCGCAGAGCCTGACAGGGAGCTTGATCCCACAAACCATGAGATCGTGACCTGAGACGAAGTCAGACACTCAACTGACTGAGCCACCCAGGCATCCCGAGAAGAATCCAGTTTCGTTGTGACAGATCAAAATAATTGATTTATAAAGCTCAGCCACTACTCACTCTCCCTAGTTCCCTAGTTCTCATCTTCCACCTAATTCTGTGTGTCCTTTTGGTGGGCTCTTTTTTACTTGCACACCTCTCTCAAATCTAGGTGTTCCAAAACCTCCTTCATCAACCCCTTTGTCTTCTCCCTCGGTTCTCTCTCCTGCCGTGAATGTCATCTGCTCTCTGGCTTCAACTGTCTATCTGCTACCGACCCTCGAACGGCCTCATTTTCTGTAGTAAGACTAACAAGGCAATGAAGTCAGCAAATCGGATTTATAATTCTCATCGCAGCTCAATAGGCACGTACCAGGACCCCCATAGATATTTGCTGAATGAACGAAGGAATAAGTGAATGGATCTCTATTATATAATGATGGGCTATTATCGTAGCCTCCTCAGCTGGGATCTCCAAATCCTGTTGCATAAATGTGTAGGGAAGCACACAGATTGGAAATGTACCAAGATCTGCTACTATTTTTCTAAAAGGCTCCAGTTTCTGAATGTAAATACCGTCATTCCAAATAGCTCTGCTCTGTCATTAGCATGCAGAAGGCGTATGCTTGAGGGAATACGCAGCATTGGTATATATGGCTGCTACATCATGTACATCGCACAGGAAGCCCCAACTCCCTCTAATTCTGGAACCAACAGCTGCAGTTTATGCAAGAAAAGTGAGTTCTACAGATCTGCTGCACAATATAGCGCCTGTGGTTAACAACGTGGTATTGTCCACTTCAAAATGTGTTAAAGGGGTAGATCTCATGTTACATGTTCATGCCACAATTAAAAAAAACAAAAACACGGGGCGCCTGGGTGGCGCAGTCGGTTAGGCGTCCGACTTCAGCCAGGTCACGATCTCGCGGTCCGTGAGTTCGAGCCCCGCGTCGGGCTCTGGGCTGATGGCTCAGAGCCTGGAGCCTGCTTCGGATTCTGTGTCTCCCTCTCTCTCTGACCCTCCCCCGTTCATGCTCTGTCTCTCTCTGTCCCAAAAATAAATAAACGTTGAAAAAAAAAATTTTAATAAAAAAAAAACAAAAACAAAACTTAGGTGAATGGGGCAGATAGTCCATCCAGATGCATCGTTTAAAAATACAATCACGAAGGCACCTGGGTGGCTCAGTCGGTTAAGCATCTGACTCTTGGATTCGGCTCAGGTCATGATATCGCAGTTCGTGGGTCCGAGCCCTGTGTTGGGCTCTGTGCTAACAGCTCGGAGCCTGCTTGGGATTTCTCTCTCTTCCCCTCTCTCTGCCTCTCCCCTGCTCATGCATGCTCTCTCTCTCTCTCTCTCTCTCTGTCTCTCAAAAAAAAACAAAAACAAAAACAAAAATAAACTTAAAAAATAAAAATAAAATAAAAATACAATTACAAACAGCAGGAGCTAAAACTAGCGTAAACAGAGTTTTGAGGCTTAAGTAAGGGGTACGGGAGGAAACTGTACATCAACGGCCTCATTCTGAGACCTTTCCTGACACCTTTCCTATGGTAGCTGCTGTCTCAGTGAATTTCTGTACTTCATTTTCTGGCCACTATGACGTATATACGAATACCCCGAAGCTTGCTGAGGAGAACAACTTCTACTCTTGAAACCAGTCCTGCGCTGCATGTTAACTAACATTTAATTAGAAAAATAAGTAATAGGATCGTGACCTGAGCCGAAATCAAGAGTCGGACACTCAACTGACCGAGCCACCCAGGTGCCCTATATAGATATCGTCATTTCTTCTACATACATTTTTTTGCACTTAGCATTTGCATCAATATACCTGTAGACTTATTTAGGGACCAGAAAACTTAAGGTTTTTAACCATGCTCAATATTTCATCAGAGCATGTATTATAGTCCTCACCACCCTTCTACTGGCGAATTTACCTAGTTGGCTTCATCCTCATTTTTATAAACAATGTTATAATGTGCTGAAAGATGCATCGACAAGGATCTATACCTTTGGGAACATTTCCCTATATCGATAAATATTCCTTCACGTTAGGCTTTTTAACAACTGCATTCTATTTCACCATGCATTCCACTTACTTAACCAACTGCCTGTTATTGGGCGAGAAATTGTATCAAACATTTTGCTGTGAAAAGTGACCCTGTACCAAACTTCCTTGAAAAAAAAATGACTTTATGCACATCTCTCATCCTTTATTTCAAATGCACTCCAAGAGGTGGTGTTACTGAATCAAACGCTTCACAACTTCTTCAAGTTTTGATACAGAGCCAACTTGTCCTCAGAAAGGGCATATTTATTTCAACCTTCTAGAAGGCTATGAAAATCCTACTTCCCCCTACCCTTACCAACATATGTCATATTTAAAACAAACCCCCCCAAAAAAGAATCTCTGCTTTTTTAATACGTAGAAAAGATTTCACTTGCACTTTTTTTTCTTTTCATTGAGCTAAACATTTTAATCTCATTTTATTTAATTTTTTGTATTTTTTTTTTGAGAGAGAAAGCGTGCACAAGCAGGTGAGGGGCAGAGAGAGAGAGAGAGAGAGAGAGAGAGAATCCCAAGCAGGCTCCACGCTGTCAGTGCAGAGCCTGACGTGGGGTTCTATCCCAGGAACCGTGACATTATGACCTGAGCCGAAATCGACCTACTGAGCCACCCAGGTGCCTCTAGTCTCATTTTAAATGTGAATTATTTGATCTTGTGAAATGGTTTTTAAAACATCACCTAAGTGATGACAAGTAAGTTTGGTGCTTTATATTCTGAAGACAAGCAATCTTGGAAAAGGTAGGAAAATAATTATTATCTGTCTGTTTTTGTAAATGACAAAGTTAATGGACAGAGTCAAAGCAGTGTGACCAAGGTCAGTGAAACATTAGGACTTCTGGCATCTTCCTGGTAGGGACTTAGCATCCTGAAGTTGCTAAGTAAACATGAAGCTGATAGGCAATCCAAGCTTGTCCAAATGCAAATAAAAGTGTAACATATATAATTCAGTGATGGAGTCAGCCCAGCCCTCTCCCCTCCTCTTGCCTTTCCCTTCTAGCATTTTCTTGGCAAAAGAAAGCAAAGGGAGGAGGAAAGTAAGGCAGCTGGGCCTGGGAGGTCTCCCAAGCATAACTAGAACATATTTTATTCGCTTCAGCATTTGGCTCTGCAACAGTACTTGAGATGACAACCTGTGAGGTGCCTCAGGGCCAGTCACATGGCCTCCCTACCGATGTCCTATCTAGGTTGCTCCAGCCTCCTTGGTCCCAGCATGACTCCAGCTTGCCTTTTGCATGGAGATCCAAAAAGAAATGGGCCACTCAAGAGACAGTTGCTTTCTCCCGCACCATACAAATATGCTCATTTCTTAATTTTCCTTTCTGTGTTATTAAGAAAGATGCAAATGCACCGATTTCTTTCGTTCAGAGTCACATTTTATGTTTTTCCAAAATATTTGTTTCCTTCTCTCGTAGCAAATGCTCGAAACTGTCCTCTGGGGTAAGTAACTCAGTATTCTTTCAAGTGACTTAATCTGAAATAATCACTCATTTTACTTTAGAAGACAGATTGGGGCGCCTGGGTGGCTCAGGCAATTGAGAGTCCGACTCTTGATTTCGACTCAGGTCATGATCCCAGGGTCGTGGGGTCGAGCCCCGCACTGGGCTCGGGGCTGAGCATGGAGCCTGCTTAAGATATTCTCTCTCTCTCTGTCTCTGTCTCTGTCTCTCTGTCTCTCCCCCCCATCCTCTGCCCTTTTCACCCACTTGCTCTCTCTCTCTCTCTCTCTTTCAAAATAAAAAAATAAAATAACAAAAAACAGAAGATAGATTATTTACAATGTATATATGTACACACACACACACACACACACACACACACACACACACACACACACACAATTTGGGATGGTTTCCAGTAGAAAGAAGCAGACTGAGCTCCTTACAAAATCAAAGCCCAAGGTGTGTCCCTGATTTTCAGCCTCCCTGATCATGTTTTCCTGTGGAGACCAGACGATATGATCCCTTACAAAATGAAGGCTCAAGGTGGTATCCCCAACTCTTAAAGCTTTCAGATTACATCAACTGTCTCTAGTAAAACTTCATCAAAGTAACTCCACTTTGGAGGATCTTTCTCAGTGGCGCTAAGCAAATCAAAGCTCCTTAAAAGGTGTACCCTCAGGGCGCCTGGGTGGCTCAGTCAGTTAAGCATCGGACTTCGGCTCAGGTCATGATATTGCAGTTCGTGCGTTCCAGCCCCACGTCGGGCTCTGTGCTGACACCTGGGAGCCTGGAGCCTGCGTCAGATTCTCTGTCTCCTCTCTCTCTGCCCCTCCCCCACTCGTGCCCTGTCTCTCTCTTTCTCTCAAAAATAAACATTAAAAAAAATTTTTTTAACGGTATACCCTCAACTCTTTTTCAGATGGGGACCTTGGGAGGCCACTTGTTCACCATCTGCTATGAAGCCCCAGGTGACAAATTATTTTTGCACCGTGCTTACCTTAGGAAGCTGCAAAAAGCAACTTCCAAAATCCATAAAGCAGTAGAAATTTCCAAGCAGCAGTTCCTAAAGGGAAGCAGCCCTTCCACAGTGGCCGCTATGATGCAGCCAAGGAGACTTTATCCAGGCCCGAGACCGTGTACTCGGTACTCACCTTTCCTTTATTTACTAATATTATTTACTAATATTTTGAAACGATTACTAATATTATTTACTAATATTGTTTACTTTTTAAACAGCTTGGTGGAGGGGCGCCTGGGTGGCGCAGTCGGTTAAGCGTCCGACTTCAGCCAGGTCACGATCTCACGGTCCGTGAGTTCGAGCCCCGCGTCGGGCTCTGGGCTGACGGCTCAGAGCCTGGAGCCTGTTTCCGATTCTGTGTCTCCCTCTCTCTCTGCCCTTCCCCCGTTCATGCTCTGTCTCTCTCTGTCCCAAAAATAAATAAACGTTGAAAAAAAAATTTTTTTAAACAGCTTGGTGGAGTTAGAATCCATAAACCATGTAACCCATTCTTTTAAGTGAGCACTTCAGGGGTTCTTATTAGTATATTCACAGAATTATCCAACCATCACCATAATCACTTTTAGAACATTTTTCATCATCCTAAAAAGAAACCCCAGACCCTTTAAGAGCTAACCCACTCCCCATTTCCCCACCAACACCTGCCGTTGTTAACTACCACTAATATACTTTCTGTCTCTAGATTTGCTGATTCTGGACATTTCAAATGAATGGGATTATACAACTGCAAACAAAATCTGACTCTGACACGTGGCTATTTTAACTTCTTATAAAAAAGTAAATGGGAGCTCAGAAAAATAATTTTTCCGTGGTCACACAGGTGGAGCGTGGTGAAAAACCAGTGCTGTTTTTATCTTTCCATCCTATACCTTCCAGAAGACCTGGATTCCAGCCTTGCCTTAGCCACCGTTTTGCTTTGTGAAATGAAATAATTCACCACATACTTTGGATGGTTGATAGAAAAGACTCTGTGACGAATTGTCTGTAGGTATTCAGAGACAGAGAGGCCCTCGCTGGAGCAACTGGATGGATGAAAGTCCCACTCACAGAAATGGGTACAACTGGAGGGCAAGGTTAAGTCCCGAGGGACACACACCAAGTAAAGAGGCATACTAACGCCATAGAAAATAAAAGCAAAGATTCACATTCTGAAGATCTCCGGAATGTACCAAAGACTAAAACATGGCAAAGAAGAAAGGATAATAGAGATGCATTGTACTTATTCTTTCTTTTCCTTTCTTTCTTTCTTTCTTTTTTTTTTTTTTTTTTTTTTTGCATCGTAGGCCATTCTTAAGGAAGAAACCAGAATACCTGGAGGACAGACAATGGTTTAAAATATAACTGAGGAGGGGCGCCTGGGTGGCGCAGTCGGTTAAGCATCCGACTTCAGCCAGGTCACGATCTCGCGGTCCGGGAGTTCGAGCCCCGCGTCGGGCTCTGGGCTGATGGCTCAGAGCCTGGAGCCTGTTTCCGATTCTGTGTCTCCTTCTCTCTCTGACCCTCCCCCGTTCATGCTCTGTCTCTCTCTGTCCCCCCAAAAATAAATAAACGTTGAAAAAAATATTAAAAAAAATTTAAAATATAACTGAGGGTAACTTTCTTGAGCTGAAGAAAAACAACTGAGCACACTGATAAAATGGGTTCCTCAAATTCCAGGCAAACCAGTGAAAGGAGACCCACACCTAGATAAATATGGTGTGTGTGTGTGTGTGTAAAATCCAAGAATCCAGTCTAGAAAAAAGAGGTCATTTATAAAACAGTTCTAAATAGCAGGCTGGTTAGGGGTGCCTGGGTGCCTTAGTCAGTCAAGCGTCCAACTTTGGCTCAGGTCATGATCTCACGGTTCGTGGGTTCGAGCCCGGCAACGGGCTCTGTCCTGACAGCTCAGAGCCTGGAGCCTACTTCCGATTCTGTGTCTCCCTCTCTCTCTCTGCCCCTCCCCTGCTCGCACTCTGTCTCCCTCTCTCTCAAAATTAAATAAACATTTAAACAATTTTAAAAGAAAGAATAAATAAAACATTCAAAAAAATTTTTTAACTATGGTGGTTAGCCTGGAGAAGCAGTACAGAGTAATTGAAAAGCTATCAAACTAGGCACACTGAGATCTGGCTAATGGTATAGACATCTAAAAAAATCACTCAACTTCCTTACGCCTTGACTATTTCCTCTTTCAATATCAGAATAATTACAATACTTTCTCAAAGCTTTGTCAGAAGGACAAAATGTACTGGTTTTTACTTTATCAGAATTACAAATTCACCGGTAAAATCAGCTTAATGGTTTTTACTTTCCTTTCTTAAAGTGGTCTGCTCTGTCCTCCCCTTTTAAGTAGAGATTTGTACTTTAGACAGCATGACCAATGGAGCCATAAAAATTCCTTTCCTCTTCTTAATGTGGCAGTGACACAGCTACGAGCATCTGTCTTTTGCCCAGAGAGGAGCAAAGGTCTTGATCATCTAGGCCCTCCAGAATTTCGTGCCATCCTGATTAGTGAACCATATCACCTCTTCTCCCCAGACTGCAGTTCATGGGTCTTCGTTTACATTCTCTATCTTCCATCACCCGTTTACATTCTCTATCTTCCATCACTGTGGACCACCATCATCCAGACCATCTGGGGCCTGGTCCATACCTGCTCTAATACCTTCATTAAATGGGGGTGACTTAGCATTGAGGACGAGAGCAACATGAAGCTTATTAAATTCCACCTTTGCAACGAAATTTTCCCCCAAGGACTTCAACCATCATTCAAATTCTGTACTTCAAATTTTCCAAACTGTGGTACTAAATGTTCAAGTCACAGTCTTTAATTTCTGTCCTTCACAGTGTGGCTCTGTTCTGTTCACTATTGTAGGCATATCTGATTGTACCCCAAAGTCCATCTTAAACCCCTTGGTGGTTAAGGATATGGAAATACAATGTCCAAAAAAAGGTTGCAATAACATGGTAAAGTGAAGTTCAAACAAGTCCAGATACAATGTTACAGGGACTGCTTTTATAAGTTAAAAAATTAAAATAAACTTTGGGGGGGGGTTGCCTCGGTGGCTCGGCCAGTTGGGCTGTCAACTTCAGCTCAGGTCTCTCGGTTTGTGAGTTCGAGCCCCACACGGGGCTCTCTATCGTCAGCGTGAAGCCCGCTTCGGATCCTCGGTCTCCCTCTCTCTGCCCCTCCCCCACCCTCAAAAATAAACACTTAAAAAATAAAACAAAATAAACTTCAGGAAGTAAATATTAGGCCTCCTTCCCCTAAATAGCATAATACTTCTAAAAGGTAAGTACCTGTTTAAGATTTTATTAGTTTTATGAGAAATAAAGATATTTGTTATATAATGATTATATATAAAACATACCAATATAACCTAAAAATAAATGACACAAAAAATGGCATACTTATAAGGAAAAATCAGTCTACAATCATAGTGGAAGAGTTTTATCAAACGTCTCTCAAAGTGACAAATCAATCAGGCAAAAAATTAATATAGTCATAGAAGATTTGAACTACATAATTAACAAGCTTGATCTAACTGAACCATAGAGAACCCTGCACCCACCGATTAGAGAACACACATTCTTTTCAACCACACATAGGACATTAAGGAAATCCGATCACATATTAGCCAGAGAGACATTCTCAAAAATTCTAAGAAAATCATTTTAAAAAGAACACAGGCTCTTTCCAAAATCCCAATCAAATGACAACTGGCAACAAAGGAGTAGGGAAGGAGAGAAGGAAGGAGGGAAAGAAAGAGACTTAGTAGGCTGTGTGTTTGGAAACTGAAATAGCAATCTAAATGATTCACAGATCAAAGAAAATACTATAATGGGATTTTAAATATTTGGAATAGAGTAAGCATGATACATACTTAAAAGGGGGATACTTAAAAAAAAAAAGTAGCTGCCATATCAACTTTGCATTCCATCGATCTGGAAGATTGAGAATTGACTGTGTTAGGAGACATCAGTGACTGGCCTCTTTCATCCATATTCAACGTCCTGCCCTGCGTTCCTCCAAACACCAAAGAGGACCCAGTGACAAAATTCCTACAGAAAATATCACTAGGAATGTTGGAAGATTAAGGGATAATTAAAGAGGAAGATGGGAGATTTACCAGGCATGGTTCAGACAGGAGCAAGAGGGAAAAGGGAGGCAGGACCAATGGATTAGTCTTGGTAGAAAGGAGGGACTGTTTTATTCTAAGATGGGAGGCAAGATGAAATGTTGGACATGAGAAGAAGCACAGAGAGTACTTCAGTTATATAAAAAGAACAATAACCAACCTTTGATTACACGGCAATCTTTGGGTTCTGGTATCATTTCTAGTAATGTGCTAAAAAGGCTATGTTTTCTGTATATTTTTTCCTGTATTCGTTCTTGGGCACATAATACATGGCCATGTTCTAAATGATTGTCCTAAATCCAGTTAAAGTTTAAAACAACCTCATCATGCTCTAATATTTTCCCTTCTCGCTGCTTCCCTCTACTCTGTCAAGTCCCTTTTTTCTTTCTTTATACACTCTTTCTCCAACCCAAGCAGAAGGTGAAATCTACTCAGCCTCACTGGGCCACCAGGAGCACCCAATGGATATCTCTAGCTGGGAAGATTTAAAGTGATTTTTCTTTTTTGCTTCTCTATATTCTTTGTGTTTAAATATTTACAATGAAAGCAGTAATCCATGAAACCCACATGGAGTTCCCTAAACATCATTTCGACTAGAAGACATTCTGAAAAGACTGTTGCAAAGTGAATAATTTGGATATTACACTCTCCCTATAAACTTATGGGGATATTTTTTGGGCTACAAAATATCCGAACGTTGGATGGGGAAAAGGCTGTTTCAACCCCCTCAAAAGCTTTCCCAAATTAACTAATGATACATTCCCAGTCAATTCCATTAATGCTGCACACCAGGGACCTCACAATACCCCAAAATAAGACAGGTGCACAAACAGATAAAAGATATCAAAAGCAACCAGAAGATAGTGTATTACTGAATAAATACTGTCCTCAGGAGATCACTAGGCAAAGAAAGCAGCTGTATCCAAGCACACTGTCAGCCAGGTATGAAATATTGACACAACTACCTTAAGTTTGAGGGTCCTTTCCTAAACTCAAGCTTCAGACCCCAAGAGCTCTCACCCATGACGCGCTTCTCTACAACTCACGAGGTTGCAAAGAAACTGCACAAACTTCCCCACTGGCCTCATGCACCAACCTCAGGCCAGTAAATCTCAATGATTCCTCCATATTCCACACCTGCCATCCTTGGTCATTATCCTTCTTCACCTATAGGCTCATTCTCAGCCCCCTGAGCTGCTTCTCTGTGCCTCAAGCTTCCACTGCTGCCCTTGTCCCTAAACTTTCTCAGTTTGTGCTCTGGCTCCTTCAGAGATGGTGTTGGATGACTTCACTTATTCCCCGAAACCTGACAGAACACTCCTCCAACTCCTATCGTTACCGAAACATAACTACCTTCTGATGGCACTGCTCTCCCTGAGGCGCTCAAGTGGAGACTGGTTATTCTTTAATATCTCCTCATATCTCAATATTGGAATATTGGGGATCTGGCCCTGTTGTCTACTAACCCAACATCATGGTCGTTATTCCTGAAATCCTTATGTAAAAACCTCTGGTCCCTTGAAATGTTTGTCTTCAAGCTCTGTACCTCTCCGTGCCTTCTAGTTACTCTTCCACAGTTATGATCTATATAGGAAGATTTCCGATTATTTACATTAGATTTAGATTTATGATTATTACCACCTCCTTCTCTACCCCGAGCCCTGACATCGTCCTCTAAAAGTCCTGCAGTCCACCAATGTCTTCGTTTCCCTAGAGTCTAACCAGACTTCTGTCTTCATTCCCTACCCTGCCTGGATCCGATGGCTACAAATCCAATCTACTTGCCCTCCAGCCTCCTAATCTTCTTTCCACCACTGGCCCTCTGCCACAATCCCAACTTCCAAACCCTGGTCAAATATTACAATCTACCTTTCAGACCTACCCAGTAAGAGACAGTCATTCAAACCGGGCAGGTTAGCATCATCACAACTTAACTGATGTCCAACGTTAGCTGGAGTCTCGGCAACACCTCTTTGTACTTTTCATCGGTCCATACTCGGTTCTCCCCCGGTGACCTTGTTAAGCCTTCACTGCCTCATTCACAAGCCCCTTCCTCAACCCTACCCGTCGCAATTTCAATATTTCGCTTGCCCTCCGCCCCTGTACCATTGACACAATTGGCGCCTTTGGCTATGATTTCCTTCATTTTCCACATCTCCAACGTAAACATTTACAAATCACATCTTTCCGCATTTTCTTCCCGCAAACGTGAAGTTCGGGAGTTCCCTCACCCAGTTCAAAGGCAATCCTTCCCCCTGTGTGCCCTGGCCCACATCCCCGCCTGCCACCTCTTGGACACTGGCTCCCAAGTTCCTTTCTATACCTCAAACCATTCCCTCCATACAGGCCCTCTCCTTTCAAACTATAGTTATGCCTCTCCTTCCCGCCCCAGCAAAACAACTGGGAGTACCAAACTATTCGCTACCAGTCTCCTGTTCCTTCATTTCCTACCCACCCTTCAGTCTACGATACCTGCTTCTTGCCCTTCTCATTTCACAGAAAGGGTTCTTGGCATTGGCCTCCCAAATGCCAAATCCTGTGGCTCTTTTCAGACTTTATCACTCTGCACCTCTCTTCCAGCCACACCATTTTCCATCTTGAAATTTCCTTTCTTTGGTGTCCGTGACAATGCATGCTCCCCGTTCTACTTGGCACCTCTCACGGCCTCCCTTTGTAAGGTCTGCCACAGGATTCAGGACTGGTCTCAACATGTGTGAGCTCAGCATTACTCATCATGTTCCAATTGCCACTGTCCCAACTTCGCACGCTCACACTGCTTCACCGGCGAAGTATGTCCTTGTTAAAATTTTTGATGCCTAATTCAGATTTTTAGCAACGATATACGTGTCTTTTAAAATATGATGGCTTTATCATCTTTATCTCACATTATGCAATTTTTAGTGAAAATATTAATGTCTTCCCTAAAGTTAATAGTAATTAGTAATTAATATTCCCCCTAATATTAATTCCCCCTAAAGTAAGGAGAGCCACAACATGGGTTAGTAGAAAGGGCTTTGGTTTAGTCATTTAAAAATGGGAATAGTACGGGTGCCTGGGTGGCTCAGTCGGTGGACCGTCCCACTCTTGATTTCGGCTCAGGTCATGAGCCCAGGGTCATAGGATCAAGCCCCACATCGGGCTCTGTGCTGAGTGTACAGCCTGCTTCAGATTCTCTCTTGGGGCACCTGGGTGGCTCAGTTGGTTAAGCGTCCGACTTCAGCTCAGGTCATGAACTCACGTTTCGTGAGTTCGAGCCCCATGTCGGGCTCTGTGCTGACAGCCCAGAGCCTGGAGCCTGCTTCAGATTCTGTGTCTCCATCTCTCTCTGCCCCTCCCCTGCTCGTACTCTGTCTCTTTCTCAAAAATAAAGTTTAAAAATAAGTTCTCCCTTCACTCCAAATAAAAAAATAGGAATAGTAACATCACTGTAAACATATTATGAGGATTAAATAAGACACAGGTGCCAGAGTGACCAGAACAACGCCTGGCAGAAAAGCACGTTGCGTGACAGAGGTTTGTTGAATCTAAATCTAAAGTCATTGAGTCTCTCTGGCCACTAAACAATAGGTCAGGTGAAAATATCACCAAGCTGGTTAAGGCAAGTAAAGCCTATCAGTCCAACAAACTGTCTGGTGAACTAAGACCAAGGCCAGAGGTTAGCATCCCCTGGCATATGTACCAAAGTATGCAGATGATGGCATGGCAGTGCACTGTCTCCAGTGGGATGCCCAACGGTGGCGTCCATGCCTTTCTCTGCCATTCCTGCCGGCGATATGGCGACAACCAGGAGCAGCAAAGAGGTCGGAGGGCCGGGACCTGAGCTCCCGTGGTCGGCAGGCACAGTGGGCACGGGAAACGTTTGCTGCTACTCCAGCCAGTGTTCAGTCAACACTCTCCTCCCCCAGCTGTGACCCAGCACACCTGGGCACACCCCCTTTCGAAAGTTGCCAAACACCAGCATAAAGAAAACCATCGGCAGATGAACTGGATTGTGATTTTTGCAAGCAGTCATTCTGGCATGTTGCAGCCAGTCTTTGATGCTTCTCCTCCCCAAGATTAATGAGGTCACCATGGGAGTTTGTGAACAGACACAGGAGGTGAAACTGCCACATTTCTTTAGCTCCTCTTTTTTGGCTGTCAAGTGAAATTACCCAGCGTGGCCTTAGTAGCACCCAAGGCAATCACGAATTTAGCACACATTACACATATCCATTCCATCTCTTCTACTGTGGCCCTTATTCGAAGTGGCATCTAATTGTATTGGGAAAATATTTGTTCTTATGTAAGCTTCCTTAGACCTTATAAAACGTACTGTCACTTACAATCTAACCGATACGGAGATGTTTACATAATGTGACACCCATCTTTTTGAATTCAAGAGTGGCGTTAATACAGAACACTTTTCCGTAACGGGATATAGCTTTTTTTTAAACATTTTCCTAAAAATATTAATGTTTCAAAACCTACCTCCATAGTCGATACACTTTATGATGGAGGAAACTTGCCAACCAATGCAATACAGCATGTCACGGACTATCTTCCATGGGTCCTGAAGTCTTTAAATTTCTCAAGCCATTCATCTGCCTAAGCATAATCTCATTCATAGTTTGCAGTTACAGCATGGATTCAGTTTACATCCCAAAGAACACACCGATGGTGACATTTGAAACACGCAACACCAATTAACACCCATGCTTCTTCAGTCTAAGAAACGGGTTCGTTTCAAGTCAAGTTTTCACTCAATACCGATAGGCCATCAATAACAATATATCTTTAAACGTGCTAGATAGAAGGCCATGGGCCTTTTGTACCCTTTCTTTCATGTCACTGTAAATAAGGAGGCATACGAATGCAGACAGACAAGCCACGCCTCTACGCTTCCAGGCCAGTCATTACGCAAGTGTGTGAAACATCAGAAAGTATCACAACGCAGTACATATAGACACATATATTTGGCAAACTGACCAGTTTCTACAGCTTGCAAAAGAATGGACAACACACAAAGGTCTAAGGCAGACAACAACAATCACACAGAACCCCTCCACCTGGAGGTCACTGTCAACAGTTCGGCACAGGGCTCTCCGAGTTTATTTGTCTAGGGCTGAGTGAGTTAATACACATCCCACCCAAATCCATCGTGAAAGCTGAGATCATCATGTGTACAGAGTTCTTCCGGTTTTATCAGCATCACACTGTATTTTCTCACATTATTAAATATCATTACAAACACAATTGTTAATAGTTATACGCTAAAGCTCCATCATATGGATGTACTAAAATAAAAATAAGATTAAAAAAAAAAAAAACCCAGAACAATACTATTCAGATTGCTTTGGATCTGAATAAGGAAATTTGAAGCTCGGAAGTGGTTAAAGCAGTCACACAAACAGAAATAGTAGTCCTTGACTTTTTTCGAGTGGCAATTTTATGGAATGCCTTGAACATCACTAGCGTTAAGGCAGAAGAGCAATCAGGTATCTGTGCTCTCACCAAATAATGATGGCCCAAGCCTCACATCATTCCATATTTTGTTATAGGTCCTGAGAAATCCACACTAAGTTTAGGTTTAGGCTGAAGCTTGGGGGGGCGAGGGGGGGTGCACGCTCGCACGCGTACACACATACTGCAATAAAGAGGGGTATAATTATGGAGTACTTTGACCAAAGAAGTTTACTCCTGTTTTTTATATACGGGGCTCATGGGTAGCACTGTTTTAAGTTTATTTATTTATTTTGAGAGACAGAAAGAGAGTGCGAACACAAGTGGGGGAAGGGCAGTGAGAGAGGAGAGGGAGAGAATCCCAAACAGGCTCTGCAGTGTCAGCGTGGAGCCCAATGCAGGGCTCGACAAGGGGCCTGAACTCATGAACCGCAAGATCATGACCTGAGCTGAAGGCAGACGCTTAACCAACTGAGGCACCCAGGCACCCCTCGTGGGTAGCATTTTTTGAGAAAAAGGTTTCGCTGCCAAAAACTTAACTGCACACACACGTACGTACGTGCAAAAAATAACACAGACGTCTGAGAAGCACTGATGCACGAGAAAGAACCCAGTACTTGGAGGCAATGGACTGGGTTCACACCGTGGCTCAATCATGTTAGCAGCTACATGACTTCAATGAGAGCATTTTTTCTCTCAAAGTCTCAAATTTCCTTATCTATAAAGTGAAGACAAAATACTCGCCTCACAGGGTGACTACGCACAGTTATGAGTAACATAAAACACATACCCAAACACGAGGTACCTAAGTGCATAGTACGTGTTTAACAAACATTGGCTGAAGCTTAATTTACCTACTTAGTGGTCCCAAGAAAAGATGAGATGTCAAGAACTTCATCATGAAGTCAGGTTCTCAGACCTAGTCTAACACTGTCCCCGGTCTAAAATGTCATCAACCAGTTAGCTCAATGGTTTGGTTTTTTTTGTTTTTTTTTTTTAACCAGGGCTTGACAAACTTTTCTGTAAAGGTCAAATAGTAAGTATTTTTGGCTTTGCACACCAAACCATCTGTCACAACTATTCAAGTCTGCCAGTGCAGTGCAAAACCAGTGATAGACCATATTTAAACAAATGGGCAAGTTCCAGTGAAACTTTATTCAAAAGAATAGGTGGTCTGCCCGCAGACTCTACTATGCCAACTTTGGTTTTAATAGTTCATGAGGTCAGCCTGGCGAGTGATTTGGGGAAACCGTACCACAAAACCTTCTACAGAACTCGTCTTAAGAATCAGAAAGTAGTATGAACTGGAATTCCAAGTGGTCTAGTAGGAGAGAAATAAACTGTGTTCTTGCCACAGTGGTCTTAATCCAATTACAAGTGATTTTCTTGATTTGAGGGTCAAGGTTCAAAGCAGCTGGAGTCAATGGCAACCGACGTAGCCCCTCTCACCAGGAGGCTGCAGACCCTCCAACAATCCTACCAGATACTCTGCTGGCAACTGCACACAGTTCACCAGTGTTTGCATCTGTGTGTGTCTGTCCGTACGTGTGTGATTTACACATCCTTTTCAGTGGTCTATTTCTGTGGCAAAAAAGCACCCCAAACTGGTGGCTCCAAACAACAGTTTACTGTATTATCTCCCAGCTCTGTGGATGAACTGGCCTCTGCTAAGAGTTCTTCCCTTGGGTCTCTCCTGCACTTGCAGTCAGATGGCAGCTGGGGGTCCTGTAAAAGTTCACCTGGGCTGGCTACGCAAGATGGCCTTCTCACCCACATCTGGCACCTCAGTTGGGATGGTGAGAGCAGTGGGGAGCTGGTCAGACATCTCTCTCTCCATGTGGCCCTTTAATATTTGAGCTTCCTCAAGCATGGCGGAACTAGGGGAGTCAGACTTCCTACCTGGTGTCTAGCTTCTCCCGGAATGAATATTCCAAGAGAGTCAGACTGAAATTGCAAGGCCACTTAGGATCTCGCCTAGAGTGTCATGTGGTGTCACTTCCGCTGCATTCCATTGGCCAAAAGCCAGTCCAGGTTCAAAGGGAGGGCCCAAATACAAGGAAGCGTGGTCCATTTAGACACCATCTTTGGATACTAGCTACCACAGGCCTATCAAAAAGTATCCATTCTGAAGATCAAGGGTTTGGAACCCTACTTGGTTGAATTATTTATAAGCCCGAAGCCAAATCAGATCACAAACTCTAAAGTGACACTATCTACCCGTAAATGTGTGTTTCCCTACACTATTTGGCTACAGAGTGCCACATGTGAAAAGTTTTGGTCAAAGCCTCCTTGCCATCCCAAGGGGCATGTAGGGCTACTTTAAAATAAAGACACAGAACCTCTCAAAGAAGCTGAGGATGTTTTTAAGACATTTTTTAAAAGCTGGCCTTTGAGGCGAAAAGCAATCATTGCCCAAGATTCTAGTCACCAAACCTGTCCTGAGAGTAAATCCAAGGCAACAGTTTCTGGATTATTCAACAAAACAGGGCAGAAAAGACAAACCAAGAGGGGCTCTCGGAATCACAAGGGACCTGAGTATCTGTTTCAATTTGCCACACAATGCAGGTGCCCTTTCTATAGTAAGTTTTTATTTCAATTTGCCACATAACGCAGGTGCCCTTTCTATAAGTTTTAGGGAACTGACATTTTGACCAAGTACACTATACTGTGATAAATGATTTGCATGCGTTATCTCATTAAGCCCTCACAGCCACCGTCCGAGGTCATCGTAAAATAGGCAATGTCATTATTCTCATTTTACAGATAAGGAAACTAAGGCTCAGATAAGTGCCCCTCTGGCCGCCATCTGTACGTGTAAAGTAATCACGCATTCATTGTCTTATGAAATAGTCCATTCCAACGCCAGGTGGTTCTAGTGATCGGGAAAAAAAAAAAAAACAAAAACACATGCTTCCTTAGTGTACATTTACCCCATTAGTTTGTGTGGTCAATCGAGAAGGCTTTCCTGCAGGGGTTCTTAATCTCTCTGTGTGTGGCTGGGTTCCAATGGCACCAAAATTCCTTGAAAGAATATGCAAATTATACTATGTACAAGTGTTTTTCACAGAAGCCGATCGACAACTTTGATCCGAATCTCAGAAAAAGATGACTCGGAAAAGCTTACGAGCCGTGCCCAACGAGAGATGATTAGTTGTCTATTCGCAAAGATAGCACATAAGGACCTTGGCCTTCACAGGTTCACATTCCATTTGGTGAGACGGAGAACGCATCTACGCAACCACGCCAGGTGCAAAATAATGTAATTCACAACGAACAGATCCCCACGCTTCTATAGACATGAAACGGAACTGAGCGGATGCTCCCCTAATTGTTTTGGCTAGAGAAGCGTTCCTTGAAATGAAATCTCATGCTGATGTCAAAGGTGAGATGCAGACAAAAACAGAAGTTCTGTGGTCAGAGCAACCATAGGTCGCCCACAGCTTCTTCTATTCAGCCTTTCTTTGACACCCATTCCCCCACCAACTTCCTCTCTCTGAAGCCCTGATACTCCTCCAGGGCACACCTATAGGACCTTGGAAGGAGACTTTGAAAACCACCAAGTACAGCTGTTAGGACACTCCCCGAGAGCCCACTTCCCGTCTTCCCAGCAGCTCTAAGTGTCTGTATTGTGCCAAAGTCCCGAGTGTACTCCCAGTACACAGGAGGTACTCCCAGCTAGGTGACCCAAGAAGTTGTTGGGGACTGCGAGTGAATGACTGAAAGACATCCCAAGAAGGAAACAGCAGAGCCCTCAGAGCCACAGACAAAAAGAGGACTTGGCTTAGGCCCTGGGAGGCACAGGGAGGAAGGAAGGCGTCAGCCAAGGTGCCGAGGACCTAAGAAGCTTTGATCCATCGGGAGCAGTGCGTGGGAGCCCGCAGTGGCATTTCGCAGCTCACTGCCTCCTGTTCTGGTGGGGTCTGAAGGACAGACGCGCCACAACAACTGAGATGGATGGATGTTTCTTTACTCGTTTCCCTACCACCTCCCTGCTTCAAGTGCACAACCTTGCCATCTCCGGGGACAGAGCGAACGCATTTCAAAAGAGCAGAGGAGGACTTCAATGGGCTTTCTGTTCTTCTTGAATTTTGTGGTGCCAAGGAAGAATCGGGCTCATTCGGCAGCTCTCCTTCTCCAGCCTGGCACAATAATTAGAAGACAAGGGGCAGCGTATCTGATTATACTCAAAAAGAAATGCAGTTGCCATTCAGGGGCTAATATGGAGAGACTGGGAGTCCTTCTTTATCCCCTCGGCTCTATAGGGAGACTTCCAGTTTGCATCTGTATTGTATCAAAGCAGAGCAAAATTAGAGTTTCTGGCAGCTACTGCTTTCTAAAACAAATACATTTTGTTTGGAAAGGTAAAGTTACATGACATTTTTATATCTTTTTTTCTGCAGAAGGGCACTATGTAAATAAGTAATGTTAATAGTAACAATAAAAATGTCTAAATTCACCCACTAGCTCTGAGAAAGAGAAAAACCGGAAGGTTCACACTTACTCATCCCAACGGCGTATATCTTTTCTGACATCTGAATTCAACAAGCCTTTATCAATCACCTACTCAGGGTATATGACAAATATTCCCCAGATGGCCATGAGGTAAATTACTGTCCCCATTTTCGAAATGAGAAAAATAAAGGCCCACAGTGATAATGAACTTGCCCAAAGTAACGCTGCTAAGGGAGTAGAAAGGTAAGCAGTTTGACTCCAGGTTCAAAGCTCTTTCCAGTACACAGAGCTGTGTTCTTACAGGGAAATAAACAAAATCTTATTGGCCAAAAAAAAAAAAAAAAAAGCCATGTAAATGCACACATTTCATGACACTCACCGCTGTGTTTCTACCACCAACTGTCATATTTCAGGTGCCATCCACTTCATGAACAAATGACTGAAGCCGAGGGCAAGGCTCCAGAAGCATCTTTGGGTTGTGGAAGTAGGCAATCATCTTGGAAGCATTCAAGCTCCCAACTAATATGACCTTTCATTGCAGAGCAAGCGTTAACTAAAAGTGAAAATTAGTTTGGAATGAGCTGACTCCTCTCCGTTGCTGTATGTCTTATTATCCCTAATAATCGTCTCATGAACGATTATGGCCGTCCTGCTCCAAAAACGACTTCTATCAGCATCATCAACATTTCCCGACTGCCTTTCAAACATGGAAACAGACACTTGCTAATCACAATAGCCAATTTCATTCATTGAGCACTTAACTCTGCGCTGGCCACTGTGGCCACTGCTGGAAACTCAGTGACAAACAAAGCCAATGTCCTAGAGGCCCACAGCCTAGGAGACATGAATCGGGCAATCGCCGCCATTCAAGTGGGAGAAGTAGCCCAACAGGAAACATCTCTACGGCAGAGAAATAAGCCTAGAAACTCAAGAAGGAGCCCCAGTAGGAAGTGACATCTAAGCTAAACCGTGGAAATAATGAGGGGGAGTTAGCTAGGTGAACGTGGGGAGGAGGGAGAGAATACGATCCTAACAGAGGGAACAGCACGTGTGAAGGCCCAGAGGCAAGAAAGAGCATGTTCCAGAAATGGAAAGAAGTACATTATGACTAAAGTGAGGGTGGGGGTTTGGTCGAGAGTGGTGTGAGAGCTGAACAAGCCAACAGGTGCCCATTCTTAGAGGGGTTATATCTTAAGAGGGGTTATATACCATGGTGTCAGTCTCCACAATTCATAGGTAGAAAATGTAGATTTTGAGCATCTTGAATGCTGGCCCTCTTTTTCTTACATGCTTGCTTTGTCGAATTTCCTACTCCTATTTATTTTGCTTAAACTAAAGCCTTCTGATGACAAATCGGTGTTCGGAAAAAAACAAATGCTTTCATTATGGGGGGAGGGAGAATTAGGAGTTACTTTTTAGGTTGCCTTTTTTTCCAATTTTTAAAAAGACTGCTGATATTCCTCCTTTCAATTAAAAAGTAAAAGAACTATAGGAATGCTTTTATGATAGCGTCACAAAGGACAATGTATTCTATTCTCTCTGCAGCAGGACTGGCCAGTACAGTGTCATCTGGAGTATCCAATGTGTGAAAATGTCCCACGGCAGGGAACGGACCCACTATAAACACTGTATGGCACTGATCTATCCTCACTCCGCTCACCAACGTATCTTCTGCCTCATGTCAAAGATCATTCAAAAGAGTCCCGGTAGAGGTGCCTGGGTGGCTCAGTTGGTTGAGCGTCCAACTCTTGATCTTGGCTCAGGTCATGATCCCAGGGTTGTGAGATCAAGCCCAGCATTGGGCTTCAGGCTGAGTGTGGAGCCTGCTTAAGATTCTCTCTCCCTCCCTCTACCCGTCTCCCCTGCTTGCACTCACACTCTCTCTCTACAATAAAATAAGAATAAAAAAGCCCCCAAAATACATGACAATGTGACAAAAAATAGGCAAAGAAATTAGGACGAAGGGTAAATCCAAATAGGTCAATAAGATCGATTCCAGATCAGAAACACACTCAGAACTGCAGACCACGAAGTCCTACAGAGCGTTAGAAAATGTCCCAAACTTGATTTTGAGCTTTCCAGTGGCCAAAGCAAAGAAAGCCAGTCAGTTTTAGCACTAGTGACCCTCAACCCTGACTGCTCATTCGAATCACTAGAGGGAGGGAGGAGGGCTTTTAAAAATGATCCTGACTCTAGAAAAAACAAATTCTTGACAGTGGGGCCATGCATTCATATTTCGAATATAGAGCTATGGTTCTGTTACTCGCTGGGTCTGACCATTGAGTAACAAAATTCCAAATGCCCATATCTTAGAGAACACATCAGTCGCTCATGAGAAATAGGGCTTTCCTGGCGATGAGGACAAACAGAACTGCCTCCTGCCATGGTTTGTTCTATGGTGTATAGAACGGAACACAGTGGACAACGCTTCCAACCCCGTTCCTACCACTGACACAATGATAGGTCTCTGACAGACCACTCTTCGAGAGCTCTATGGAAGTCCCACGTCTAGGGCTGAAGTACAATTCAGAGAAGATGGGCTTAGGAGGGCTGAGATGCATTTCTGGGACATAGCTCTCTGGTGTGCTCACTTCACGGAGAAAGAGCATTTCCAGAAAAGCAGACAGAAAAATACAGTTTCTTCACCCACCAGCAGCCAGGCAAAGCAACAGCCCAATGTGCAATCATTCCAGATGATATATTTAAGGTATTAGAGATGTGAAATGTCCTTCATTTGCCAAGGGACCAGTAAGTAAACCTTAAAAGTCATTTTTATGTCAGGCAAATACTTAAGGATCACAGAGAAATTCACTAGTGATCTACAGAATAATAGCACACCTGACCTATAAAATAGGGGAAGATTTGAGAATTCTATTGATTTTGACCTTTACCAATGCAACAGAAACACCCTGGCATCACAAATGTGTTGAAGCCTTGTGGGTGATGGAGCTCCAATTTTTATAATCCACTTTAAAAATCAAATAACAGCCCAGATGCTGTCATACGCATGACATTCTGCTGCTTCTCATACTGTCCTCTGCTTGGAAGCTGGAAGGCCAGGCCTCTGGGGAAGGGGGAGGGACTCCAAAAAGTCTGCTCTTCCTCCCTTTCTCTGAGCTCCATGGGGTTTGATTAGCTGTCACCCCAGAGCTTCTAAGCTGCTTCTTATCTTCTATAGTGACCATTTGCAGAATGTCCACCAATAGTTTCAAACTTTATTTAGCCCCAGTATCTTGTTGTTCTTGTTGTTTAGTTATATCTGACCTAGAAGTCAAATATTGTTTTAAGTTTTTTTAATGTTTATTTATTTTTGAAAGAGACAGAGCATGAGCATGAGCATGAGCGGGGGTGGCGCAGAGAGAGACAGACAGATTTCAAAGCAGGCCCCAGGCTCTGAGCTGCCAGCATAGAGCCCGATGCAGGGCTAGAACTCGCAAATCATGAGATCATGACCTGAGCTGAAGTCGGACGCCCAACCAACTGAGCCACCCAGGTGGCCCAAGGTCAAATATTTTTAAACGCATATTTATTTTAGAGAGAGAGAGAGCGCACACATGTGCAGGGGAGGGGCAGAGAGAGAGGGAGAGAGAGAATCCCAAGCAGGCTCTGCGCTGTCCTCACAGAGCCTACATGGGGCTCAAACTCACGAACCATGTGATCGTGACCTGAGCCAAAATCCAGAGTCGGATGCTCCACTGACTGAGCCACCCAGGTGCCCCTAGAAGTCAAATATTTTAAAGACAGATACACAGGGGCACCTGGGTGGCTCAGTCAGTGGAGCAACGGACTCCTGATTTTGGCTCAGGTCATGATCCCAGGGTCGTGGGAATGAGCCCCACATTGGACTCCATGCTGAGCGTGGAGCCTGCTTAAGATTCTCTCTCTCCCTTTCCCTCTGTCCCTCTCTCCCACTTGCTCTCTCTCTAAAAATATCAGGTAACATAGAACTTCTCTAGTTGAAGGAACCCCATCATCCCATCACCTCTTGTAAAAAGCCCTATGTGTCCGGGATGCTCAGCTTGAAAAGCACCGCCGTGCAACAAGCACAAGTGTGGATGAGGGCGGACGCCATGACGCTGAAGGCAGGTAGGCTCAGGTCAAGTGGCGGACTCTGTGAGCACCCGTGAAGACAGCTCCTCCTCACCATGTACTGGTCCCTTAACTCCGCAACCTGGCATCTTTTGGTCACTTCTCTACAGTGGTCGGTATGGTGTCAAGTGAAAGAACACTGGCCTTGAAATCCAAACAGCTGGGTTCTGTCTCCAGCTGCCTCCTTTATGGACTCCGGGCAAGCCTCTTTTCACATCTCTGGCCCTCACTTCCCCTCTCTAGACACTGAAAAAGAAAGAGCTCCTTCCTTAAAGAGCTGCCGTGAGCATTAAGAGGAGGTGATGTCCATGAACCTGCTTGTTGATCTGATGAGCGCTATAGAAGTAAGAAATCATGATATTTGGTTCCTGTTGCTGCAAAGACTGACCACAAACTCAGTGTCTAAAACAACACAAATTTATTCTCCTCTAGCTCCAAAATAGGTCTCACTGAGCTAAAATGAAGGTGTCAGCAGGGCTGTGTTCCTTCTGAAAGTTCTAAGGGAGAATCTCTTAGAGAACAGCGTCGTTAAAAATGTCCAGCCTCTGCAGGCTGCCCACATTCTGTGGCTCACGGCTGCAGGGCACTCTGACCTCTGCCCCCCTCGTTGCCTGATAAACACCATTCTGATGACATTGGGCCCACCTGGATAATCATCCAGGCTAATCTTCCCATCTCCAAATCCTTTACTGAATCACATCTGCAAAGTCCCTTTTGCCATGTAAGGGAGTATATTCATGCATCCCAGGCTTGGGCGGTGGACATGCCTGGGGGAGGCACTATTCAGCCCACAAAGTAATATATTAGGTGCTGTGCGACAGCCTCCACGTGCCTCTCCAGACCTCCATTCCACCTCTCTTCCCCTCGGTCGATGCTCCAGAAAGATTGACCTCTCTGGTCTATATCAACTCCATTCCCCTCTGGCTTCCAGTTAGGTTCCGCAAATAAGAGGCACTGGAGAGAGGGCATGAAAGGTTGGGGATGTGTCCCCACTACCAGATTCCTTGGTGCTGGGCTACTGGTTGGTGACACATGTGTTCCTCAGCCAAGGGCCACAGCTCTGTCCAAACAGCCACTGCTCTCTTCAGACCCTGTAACCACCCCTCCCTCGGCTTCACCAGAACCGGAGCAACAGTAACTCCCTGCTGTTGCCTGCCCCGAAACGCTTTGCCTTCCCTTCTTGGTGTCCTTTAACCATTAGCTCTAAACCCAGCTAGACCAAAGCTTTGAAAACAGTCCCTTCACTAAATTATCTTCTGATTATGCTTGGGAGCACCATCTGTTTTCTGCTGGGAACGCAACTGATAAAAATACCAAAATTACTTTTGGAAAGCTTACCATGACCACCTTCTTCGGATCTTCTTTAACCTGCCCTCACCCTCTTGACCGCTCTAGAATATTTGATGATGTCAACAGCTGTTCCTTACTTTTCTAAATAAAGGATAGGTGCATTCTTTAAAAATAACCAGGACATCAGGCTTCTTTTAGCCCTTTGAAAAGGCCAAGCTCTTCCCATGTCAGGACCTTTCTACATGCTGTTCCCTCTAGCTGAACTGTTTTGCCCCTTGCTAGTTCTTTCTAATCACATCGATCTCAGTTTAGATATCATCTCTTAAAAGAAGTCCTCCCTGATCCTTTGGTTTCAACAACTACAATTCTCCATAACTCTGCCTGTTTCCGTCATAACATTTCACCATCTGTGCTTAATTAATTAATTAATTTGTCTCCAGGAGAGCAAGGGATCGTGTCTATCTTGCTCTCCACTGTACCTCCAGGGCCAAGCACAAGACCTTAGCAAATATTTGTGAGCGAAAGACAGACGTAGGAGTCGAAAGACCATGTTCTGCAGTGTCATAAAAATTTTATCTCATTTAATCCTTAGAACAACCATGTGGAGAAGTAGATATAAAATCTCATTTTCCAGAAAAGGAAGCCAATCCTCTGTGAAAGTAAGTAATTTGCTAAATGTTAATCAGCTACTAAGCTTGGAACAGAGGATTGAAACCAGGGATCCTTTATACTCTGTAGCTCTTGCTAATAATAGCTAATGTTTATTGCACACTTACTGTGTGCCAGTCCTGTACTAAGTGCTTAATAGGTATTTTCTCATTTTAATGCTCACAACAAACCCTATAAAGCAGTGATTGTTATCCTTCATTAACAAGGAGGAAAATAAGGCTCAGAGAGGCAAAATGACTCGCCGGAGATCACACAGCCAGGAAGCATTAAGATTTGAATCCAGGGGTGCCTGAGTGGCTCAGTTGGTTCAGCGTCTGACTTCAGCTCAGGTCATGATCTCGAGGTTCATGAGTTCGAGCCCCATGCTGGGCTCTGTGCTGACAGCTCAGGGCCCGGAGCCTGCTTCGGATTCCGTGTCTCCCTCTCTGTCTCTACCCTTCCCCCACTCATGCTCTGTTTCTCTCTCAAAAATAAATACACATTTAAAAAAATTTTTTAAAGAAATGTTTATATATATTAAAAAAAGACTTGAATCCAGTTGGGTCTAGGAAGCATTAAGATTTGAGTCCGGTTGTGTCTGACTCCAAAGCCCTGAGCCCTGAGAACAGTCAGAAACACTGACACCAAGAATAAGGCAAGGTTTACCTAGAAACGACGCGTTCCGTTATTTCCCAGACAGGAAGAAAGACAAAGTGCTAGGCTTGTTCTTGGGAACAACAGCATGCTGTACTCAAAGCAAATGGAAAGCAGAGATTTTCAGCTCCTACTTTGCTTCTATATTCTCTACCGAACGTAATGAGCTAACAATCGGGAAAGGCAGAGGTAAGGTAGTTTATAAGAGAATAATGGTCAGGATGGGGCAAAGCTTGGTGAGGAGACTGGGATAGAAGGTTCTTGAAGGCAGGGATGTTATTTTGGCCACCCTGCATCCATAGAACAGCAACTGTCCCATACTAGACACCCCTTCACTATTTTGTGAATGAATTACTCAATTCTCTTGCCCATTTAGATAATGTTACAAGCAAAGACAGCATCTGAAGATTAGATTTCCCAGTAACCCTGTGTAACATGAGGAAAGATGAAGAATGTGACGCATGGTGGAGGACTAGGGATGAGCAAACAATTTTCAAAAACGTTGAATCTTTACATTTTCAAAGACATTAGATGAGATCAATAGGTTATTTCCTCAGAGCAGTTTGTTTAACAGGGTGGCTTGGGAGGACTTTGCGATGAGGAACCAGTGTGTTCCCCATCATCTTTAGTGACACTAATTGAGCATTTACCGTACGCAGGGATTGTCGTGGGTGTTTCGAGTGTGTTATCCCATTCCATCCTCGCGGCAGCCCTATAAAGTAAGTACTGTCATTATTTTCTTTTCACTTCGGAGGAACGTGAGACACAGGGCAGTTGAGTACCTTGTCCTGGCCCAACGCCTGGCCACGTGGTAGCCCCATCTCACCCCTGTAGTAGCTAAACCTGCCGAGGAAGTTGGAGACACTTGGCCAGGCATACAGGTCAACTAAAAGACTGGCAAAATAAGGAATGTGGTTTCACTGACGGCTTGCTTGTGTGAGGGGACGGGAGCTTAGAGATGCAGGGCAAGAAAGATGCTCAGAAGCTACGAATAGAATGCAGATTACATTGGCAACATCAAGGGACACTTAAGAATCAAAGTCCTTGGAGGGGATGGGTCGGGGGGTGGGGGGGATCAAGAGTTGCTGAAGAAAACCCAAGCTCAGACAGCCTTTCATAGACCCATGTGTCTGCTGACACAACAAAGGTTTTCCAAAAATCTCCTATTATGGGGAATAGAATAAGCAGATCTATTTTCTATTATAACACATTTAAATGAATGGGATAGCACTCTTGAGAGGATTAGCTGGGATTATAACGTGCATACAAAAGCACTAAGGCTCATATACAGGGAGCTTGTTGGAACAAGAATTTCGATCTGAGTCTCTTCCGCAGGATGGACTTCTCCCACCGACACCGAAAATTATATTCTGGATGACTTTCCTTTTTGGTTAATTACATGTGTTCATCCATTTAACTGGCATTGACTAAGCCCTTAGTGTATCTTCAGCACCGCGCTTGGTTACATCTTAGTTCGCTTTTCCACATAAACCCAGGTAGAACTCAGCTGCTTGGATAACTTTGATTCCGTACCCTCGTTGCAATCATGGTTCCTAACTTTTCTCAGGTAACCCCAATGGGTATTTTTGAATTACGTTAACCACACCAACTTGGATTTTAATTGTAAAAGCAGGCATTTGAATAATACATCACAACACTTACTGATGGTGACTAGAAGAACGACGGGGAAAATGCACCAGGAGAATTTGTCCCAGTTTCAGATACCACACTGCAAAAGGATTTTGTCTCTCAAACAACACTGATGTTCATTCTTCCGTCAAAAACATTCAGAAGTTATTTACAGTGTGTAGTCGTTTGTCCTAGGGAGGAAATAGCCTGAACAATCAATCACATGAGCAAAACTGCTGACCTGTCAGAATACTGCATCGTGGTACTTGCCCAAACTGGGCACTTAGCCATTAAGTAGAAGAATGGGTATGTCTACATTACCTAAGAGTTTAAATGAAACTGACAAAGAGCAGTAAAGCAGGCACTGTTACCGGTGTCTATTTCCATTTCAAAAGCCAAAGCTATGCTCTATCTATAGAACAGTGCTGTTATTTTTAGCAAGCGATGGGTATTCTCTGTGGTCCACGCTAAAGTAGCACCCAATCCTGCAGAACATGGGTTTGGGGTATGTGGAGGCAGATCCCCGAGAAATGAGTCACTTGGACCATGGAGTGCTGCTGTGCTAGTACAATATCCCGGGCAGTGCCTGGCAATGGTCTAGCTGAGTACAGGAAGATATAATCAGCTCACAGGTAGTACCCACACTTAGGAATTTAGAGACAGATTCATGGATTACGTGGTGATGGTAAAACCTCTCAGCTGACAAATACAGAGTAATTACTACAGTGCACATTGCCTGCCTATTAACATCACTTATGTAAAAAATATTTGATTTGAATAATAAAGTACAACCAATGATTCCGTTTGGTTTCTTAATTTAAATATTATTTTTAAAAGACCGATGAGCCACTGGAATTTATTCAATTTTGCGCAGTGCTCATCTCAACGGAATTATATGTCATTTCTTTGGACACGGCCCTTTAAATATTTTAATATTTTAATAATTAATATTTTATGGACATAATGTGAAAGCAAGGTCACTTATTACTGAAAGACATCACCGTATAATGTTAAATTTGTATCGAAAGAATTGAATTTTTAAATGTATCATGGATTCTTATTATTGCATTATTTCATTTAAAAAACATTTTTTTAATGTTTATTTATTTCTGAGACAGAGTGAGACCGAGCATGAGTGGGGGAGGGGCAGAGAGAGAGGGAGACGCAGAATCCAAAGCAGGCTCCAGGCTCTGAGCTGTCAGCACAGAGCCCGACGCGGGGCTCGAACTCACAGACTGCGAGATCATGACCTGAGCCGAAGTCGGATGCTCAACCGACTGAGCCACCCAGGCGCCCCTATTTCACTTTTTTTAAAAGATCGATGCTCAGCTTTCAGAACGTGAACCTATGGAGAACAAAAAATGTTCCTTATTTCTGTATCCACAATGCTTGTTACACTCCCTGGCATATTATAGGTCCTCAGTAAGTTTATGTTTAATACACGGATGTCAGTCCCAACTGTGTGTCACCTTTGGGGGGGTTACTCCATTTTCCTGTCCTGTGTGTGCATGTGAATGGACTTCAGCTGTAGTAATAGTCCTGGCTTGTAATCCACCTGTGACTTACCCTACGACAAAAAGGAAAAGTAAGTTGTCTAACTGTGAGGCACATCCACTGGGTCACGCATCTCAATCAGGGAGAGGTAATCTCTCTTAAAAGGCCACAAGCGTGGAAAAAACATTTTGATGGTTTCTCAGTCAGTGAAGCAAAATTACCATATTACCAGAGATTCCACTCCCAAATATCTACCCAAGAGAATTGAAAGCAGGTATTCAAATACTTGAATATGACGGGTCACAGCGGCACTATTCACAATAGCCAAAAAGTAGAAACGAGCCAAATGTCCATCAACGAATACATGGATAAATGAAATGTGGTATATTCATAGAGTGGAAATATTATTCAGCCATAGAAGGGAATGAAGTACCAATTCATACTACGCCATGGGTGAACCCTTGAAATATGATTCTAAGTGAAAGAAGCAAGACACAGAAAGCTACATGTTGTAGGATTCCGTGCATATGAATTTGCCAGAACAGACAAATTCATAGAAAGAAAATAGATTGGGGGTTGCCAGGGTTGAAGGAGGAGGTAATGGGGGACACTGCTTAGTGGGTATGAGATTTCCTTTGGGGATTTCCTTTTGGGGTGATGACAATGTTCTGGAATTAGGAGTGGTAGCTGCATGACATTATGAACATGCTAAATGCCACTGAACTATGCACTTCAAAATGGTTAAAATGGTAAACTTTATGTGTAGCTGACCACCTTTAAAAAAAATAACTCTGTATTTTATTTTTTTATATATCTCCTGATAATATGGCTTTTCTGCCTTATATCTATCACACTGATAGATTTCCAATTGTTGAACCAGCCTTGCATTCCTGGAATAAACCCAACTCGATAACGTATTTCTGTCACTCATCCCCTCTCCCTCGCCCTCTAATCTGCCCACTTGCCAACCCGAGTCCATGGAAATGAATGAGTTAATGTAAACCTATTTGTTAAGCGTGTCCAAAAAACTGGCTTTCGTAGTGCCCCTGCCCTTTCTGGTGTCTGCTCTGGGTAGGGTGCCTCTGCTTTGCAGTTGCTGGCTTTTTCAGGCTGGGAAATTGCCATAAGTCACAACGTCGGCTGGGCTTCAGAGGGAAGGTGGTCTGAGTTTGCTGTCTGCTTATGCAGATGTTATTTCTGTCTTGCTGACTGGGTGGCTTTTCAGAGTTTGGCCACACACGGCACAGATGGCAATAAGTTTGGGGATCCCATGACATTCCTTCTGAGTTCTAGGACTACTGCATGTGTGTAATGGGCATTCAGGAGAACAACTTGGACTACTTTTGGGAGAAGACTGGTGTGGGCATTTGGGAGGGACCTAAATGTTTACCCGCCATAGTTCAAAGCCCAAGCGGTTAAAACGTTCCCGATCCTTGATGTCAATAAAAATTTCAAACAATGCACAGCAATGTATCTTTACCACATCTTCTCTCCCAAGTTAGAGCCCAGCCCCTTTTTCTCATTCATTGAATACGAAGCGTGTAGCTTACCGGCAGTGTGCTAGGCTCTCCGTGTCCCGTGTGAGTCTAAACACCTGCTCTCAAGGCAGTCTCATAAGGAAGAGACATAGGTTAGCATATTAATGATGTATAATAGGGTAAGATGTCATAAAAGAAGGATGTACAGAAGCCACGTCCTTCAAGTCTTACCCCTCGGCCTCCATTTTGGATATAATAACTGATTTTCTTTCACTAGTCTTGAACAAGAGCCTTCACCAGACCGACACCCTTCAAAACGCTACCTTCCAAACTGCAGGAACGTGCTAGGGGAAGCACCAACACAGAACCTTGCTGCTTATCAGCCACTATCCCGTCTGGGTTCCGGATCGCATGCGTGCATGAATGCAGTCAAACGTCAAAAGCATCAGAACGCATAGGGGAAGAAAGCAAAGCAAAGCAAAGCAAATAAATAAATAAATAAATAAATAAATAAATAAATAAATAAATAAATAAATAAAATGAAAGAGTGAATAGGCAAATGGATACACAGGCTGAAAACACGTGGAGAAATGCACACAGATATATCACTGGTGCCACGAAACTCTCTCCCTGATGTAACACGACATTCATGATACCACTGTCACTCAGAGGGAAACCACTCTGTTTTAAAATGGAATGTGCAAATAGGCCTCCCGTTTATTTTCTTGGAGATGCTGGTAGTATCCTGACAAAATCTGTATTTCTCCTTTCGTGCATGTATGGGTTTTTTTTTTTTTTTTTGGTCGCTTGGAAACGCAATAGCTCAGAAGAACCACTTCTAGTCAGAGTTCATTCAGATGGCCTGAAATAACTCTATGCCTCAAATAAATCAGCCTTTACTATATATCTATAAAAACCGACCAACACTCAATACACACGCCTCTTCTCTGGCTCTTCATCATGACATCCTCTGTAGAAGTGCGAGAAACGCTGCCCCAAATTCAAATTGTTCAGTGTCTGATTCAACACACTTCCTGTTGCCACGTGGGTTGGGTTTGGGGGTTGAGGTCTCCGAGGGCTCCTTCAGTGCTCTCTGAGGAGCTTCTGTGGGACCCTATGAATCTGCAGCATGGAGCTTATAATTAAGACTTTTGGCTGGATTAGGAAACTAAAGCCCACAATATCAGAGTGATGTGCTCAGGGTCACATTGCAAAGCAGGGACCGATCTGACACTAGAAGCCAAGTCTCCCCACACCCGGTCAAAGGACATTTTCTACCCTAGAAGTCTTCTTTGGCAATTTTAGCAATTTCTCTTGCCCTGTATTTGCTCTGGAAAATAGGAGTCAGCACCGGTTTCTCAGAGTTCCATGTTAAGCGTATGACTGATTTCAGCCATGTTCTTAATGGCCTGGCCAAAAAAACGCTACATTTTTTTTTCACTTGTCTTAGGCCATTAATCCAACAACGGGGTATCCCAGATCCGGGAGTCAGTATAAATTACAAGTCTCTACAGCTTTATTTCTAACATTTACTTAGAGGGGAGGAGTTACTTCAGCTCATCTGCCTAGGATATGTGATAAATTCGATTTTCTATGGAATCATCCTTCGCAACACTGTTGGCCCTGTGTCGGTAGGCTAGACCTTAGGGACTGGTAATAATGGTTATTTATAAAAGTCATGAGCTAAAAATAGTAAAGAGTAGAATGAGACATGCTTGAACATGGAAACTCTGTTTTCATGCCACTCTCCCCCTCCCCCCACGCTTACAGGATTAGAAAGCAATCAATCTATTCTCAATACATAAATGGGCAAGCCTGAGATATTTGAGGGGTTCGGAGAATCCGCAAAACCATCTTTTTTCTAGTCCATAGCCTTTTTCAGCAGAGAATCCAACAGTAGCTACTATACAAGGAAGATCTAAGTACTGGGTGCAAAGCACCTTATTTCTTCGAAATGGGGATAAGATCATCCCATGTTACAGCCTAGGAATTAAGGGTCAGATAATTACTTAAGAACTAAGGTTCTTCTGTGTGAAGTGCATTCACAGTGAACCAAGGGGTCAAACCTTGGAAACCTGGACAGCCAGTCAGAGCATTACCGCCTCCGTCTGAGGAGCGGGTGTTAACAAGATTGAACCAGGGTAGTGACTTCGTGAGGCAGATTACGAAGTTCATGTTTACGGCATTTCCCCTAATCTCCTTGGAAGAAATATCAGCTCCATGAAATTACAGAGCATTGTTGTTATTACATGGGATTTTGAAAACTGCTGAATGTATTTTCAACTCGAAAGACTGTGCTGGGAATCATTTTAATTCAGATTCTCATTTGGTATGAAAGCAATAAACATCTTTTAAAAAGATTTCTTTCTCTGCTCTAAGTGGTTATGAGTAATAATGTGGGTGTAAATCTTCTTAATTCTTCCTGAGCTCTTTGAAATTCTTAATCATGATCAGAGTATAAAACAGAACAAGATATTATATGTGTATCATTAAAAAACTGTATTTGCTGAAAAGTCACTTTACGTTTCTTTTCCCTGGTTTAAATTTTTTTTTCAACATTTATTTTATTTTTGGGACAGAGAGAGACAGAGCATGAACGAGGGAGGGGCAGAGAGAGAGGGAGACACAGAATCGGAAACAGGCTCCAGGCTCTGAGCCATCAGCCCAGAGCCCGACGTGGGGCTCGAACTCACGGACCGCGAGATCGTGACCTGGCTGAAGTCGGACGCTTAACCGACTGCGCCACCCAGGCGCCCCTCTTTTCCCTGGTTTAAATGATGGGAGTCCTCAGTGCTGGAACATGCAAACTTTCCGTGATAGGAGAGCTGCTTCTCGACTTTGCATTTAAGCCCTGGGAACGTACAGTTCTGGTTGTCCTTTTCTGTGTGTGTGTGTGTGTGTGTGTGTTTTTTCCCTGCTAAAGATTAATTTCATTTTCTGCAAATAAGCAGCAGAGGGGAAGCAATGAGGGGTGGAGAAAACTGTGTGGGTGGGAGAGGAGTCAGGATACCTGCCCACTCTGGCCAGGTTGTCTGGCGAGGCCCGTTCTCTCTCTCAGTTTCCACCTTCTCACCAGTAACATGATGGCATTGGGTGTGCAACCTCGGGGGCCCTCCCAGAACTTGGGTGCAAAGATTCTTTCAGTAAAATATGGTCACTCAGCAAAGGTGCATTTGGACACCTACTTTGTATCAGGCATGCACCAAAAGACACAGAAAAGAAACGGGTCTTCAGAGAGAAGCCCGGGTAAAGATGAGTCAAGGAAGGTCTTCTAGTAGGAGTGGCAACTGAGCTAAAACTTGAGGCCCATCCACATATTTTGGAAAAGGCAGGGAAATGCTGGTTGCTCCAATTAGAGCCTTGGATTGGAAATGACCTAACATTAGCTAATTTATGGAAGTCAGCTTTGGAGTTATTTTCTGAGTAAATAAAAGACATTTAAAAAAAAAACTATAGAGAAGAAAACATAGATTTCCCATCAGAATGGCTAAAATTTAAAATACCGATCACACTGGGACACCTGGGTGGCTCAGTCAGTTGAGCATCCGACTTTGGCTCAGGTCATGACCTCGCAGTTCATGAGTTCAAGCCCCACATCAGGCTCTCAGCTGTCAGTGCTTTGGATCCTCTGTCCCCCTCTCTCTGTCCCTCCTCCACAGGCATACTCTCAAAAACAAATATTTTCAAGCCATTAAAAAAAGTAAAACATAGATCATACCAAGTGTTGGCAAGGATGTGGAGCGACTAGAACTCTTACAAGCAACTGATAGTAATGGAAAGCGGTCTGGCCACTTTGGGAAACAATTTGGCTGTTGATTGAAAAGTTAAACACAGAGTCGGCATACGGCCCAGCAATTCCACTAGACAGAAACCCAAAATAATTGAAATAGTACGTCCACACGAAAACGTCTCCATCATTGGTCATGGCAACATTATGCGCAATAGCCAAAGAAGAAAAAAAACAACAACCTCTATCTGTCTATCCATACAATAGAACATCATTCAGCAGCAAGAATGAATAGGTACCGACACATGCTACGATATGGATCAACCTTAAAGATTTTATGGACGAACCTTAAAGATCTTATGATGCTAAATGAAATCACAAAGCTACATATGATATGATCCCATTCATAGAAATGTCCCGAATAAGAATCTAACCTATCAGTGTGTGAAATCATAGTTATTACCCTTGTGGTCAGGAGTAAGTTCTGGAAGCGGGCAGGAGAAGGGTTTCTTGGGTACTGGTAATGTTACCTTTCTTGATCTGGGTGCTAGTTACAATGGTTTGTTCAATTTGTAAACCTGTAATGCGTTGTACACTTAGGATTTGTGCACTCTGCTGTACGAATGCCATTCTCCTAAAATAGTTTTCTAAAAAACTTCAAGAGGCTATTTATAATTCAGCTGTTTCTATCTTCTCGGGGAATGTCAACTCTATACAATCAAATACCTGCATCATCTTGAATGCTATGTTTGAACTCAAAAGCAGAAAAGGAGCGGTGTAGCGTTTCTTCCCTCACTCCCTGGAATGGGCTTCGAGCATTTTCCAGATCATAAATAGCAAGTATCCTGTGGCTGGCACCCTGGGTATCCAAAGTAAGAGGACAGACATTTTCAATATCAAAGGCAGTGCTCCTGCAAATTTTCCCGACTCTCTTTCCTCCCTCCCTCCCCTTCCTTCCAACCATCCATCCATCCACCCATCTGTATGTCCACCCGTCCATCTACCCCCATTCACCGAACAGATACTGAGGGCCTCCCATGTGCCTGGCGCTGTGCCAGGACCCACCACAGTGAGCAAGACAGACAAAGCCCCTGCCCTCATGGAGATTACTAAAAAATATCACCAAAAGGACTGATGGAGAATTCTAAAATTGCATCTAAGCTCAAAAATCTTTTAAACCTCTACAGCCATAGATCTACTCGTTCGATGACTAAAATGTCTTTTCTCAGAGAGTAGATGGGGTCCAATTTCCTATCTTCCCTGCTGATGTGACCACTCATTCAGTGATAGTAAAACAGGGAAGATGTAGGGAGAGAAGAAAAACTTCGAGCATCACTTTCATTATGAAGAAGGCCAAAAGCCTGAAAATGCTGAATTTCTGAGAAAGGACTTTCTGATCTTTGAAAACCAAGCAAAAGTGAAATGAGTTTTAAAAAAGTAACCACTGGGTGCTTATCTTCCGAAATGCTTTCAGTGATGCATAAGGAGGGGAAAACCCCCACAATTTAAGTTCCTCTGTTGCAGCTTGTATACTCGGCCTTGTAATCTAGAATCTTGACTCATCTGACCCCTCAACTCCCCTGAGTCACCGCCACAATAGCAGGGGGTGTTATACCAGGCTTTTCGTCAAGCGTAAAGAGAAGAATATTCTTTAAGTAAAAACGTCCAGGAGGGTCTCCCTGCTTCACTGCTTCCGGTTTCTCAGGCACCACGAGAGAAGACTAAACTTTTCCAAATGTCTCTTCAGGGAACCTTACGGCGTCTGTATAGCTCACTACACAAAGACCCCGAGAGACCCTCCAGGCATGACCAACTCTTTATTCTCCTGTCCTTCTGCACAAATGTGCCATACGATCCTTCTCCACATTGCTATTTATAATATTAATCCACTCCCAGTACTGTTGGACATGAATTTTTTATATGACAGTAAACATTCTTGTTTATGCCTTCTTACACGTGGGAGGATGTCTCCATGGCAAATAGCCAAACGTTTTTCCAATTCTTTATTTTTTTTAACTTTTTTTTATTACGTTTCTTTATTTTTGAGAGGCAGAGAGAGACAGAGCATGAGCGGGGGAGAGGCAGAGAGAGAGGGAGACACAGAATCCGAAGCAGGCTCCGGGCTCCGAGCCGTCAGCCCAGAGCCCGACGCGGGGCTCGAACCCACGAACCGGGAGATTGTGACCTGAGCCGAAGTCGGACGCTCAACTGACTGAGCCACCCAGGCGCCCCCAAGTTTTTCTAATTTTTAAAATTTATTTATTTTGAGATAGAGAGCAACAAGCAGGGGGAGGGGCAGAGATAGAGGGAGAGAGAGAGAATCCTACGCAGGCTCCGTGCGGTCAGCATAGAGGCCAGTGTGGGACTCGAACCCACGAACCGTGAGATATGACCCGAGCTGAAATCGAGAGTTGGACGCTTAACCGACCGAGTCACTCCACGGTCAATATCTACAGGACAGACTTCGGGATCACAATAAGGTAAGCACATCTTCACTTTGCCAGACATTGCCACAATGTTCTCCAAGGCAGATGCATACATTCATGTTCCCCCCCAGAGCGCCCAGGGGCTTCCAGCTTTCCTTCTAACGCCCACTTGGCATTATCATGCTTTTGGATGTTTGCCAATTTGATGGCTGTGAGGGCTGCTTTCTTTTGAAGTTAATTCATATTTCCTTCATTACTAGTAAGGTTAAGTGCCTTTCTTCGTATGTCTATAGGTGAATCGGGTTTTTCCTTCTGTAAATCAGCAGCTCATATCCTTGGTACATTTTTCTAATGAATGGTCTTTTTCGCAATGATTGTTAGAGTACTTTATAGCTTCTGGATATTAATCCTGCCTTGTTTATAAGAGCTAAAAATACATTTCACCGGCCTGGGGCTCATTATTTTAAACATCCTCGTGGTATATATTTCACCCATTACAGTTTTTATTTTTAATGAAGTCAAATTCATCAATATTTTTTTATAGGCTCCCCTTTTGTGGTTAAAAAAATCTTTGCCCACCTTGAGACCATTAAGATATTCTCCAAAACTTTCAGAAGCAAATAATTTTTGCTTTGAACATTCAGGTCTCTAATCCACCTTGAATTTACATTTCTGTATGGTACGGCGTAAAGAATTTTACTTTTCTTACATCTAAATGGCCAACTCTCCCAGGACTATTTACTCATTTGTTTGTTTGTTTATTTATTTTTGAGAAAGAGAGAGAGAGTGTGTGTGTGTGTGTGCGCACGTGTAGGAGGGGCAGAGGGAGAGAGAAAATCTCAAGCAGGCTGAATGTCTGCAACCACGAGATCACAACCTGAGCCCAAATCAAGAGTCAGATGCTTAACCGACCGAGCCACCCAGGCACCCCTCCCGGTACTATTTGTTGAGCAATTTTCTATTGATTTGTTGTAGTCAATTTTCTATTGATTTGTAATGTCCCCTGTCAATAAACCAAGTTCTCATATATATATGTGAGTTTGCTTCTGGAATTTCAGTTTTGTTCTATTACGACATTTGTCTATCCCTGTGCCAATATCACACTTTTTTTGCAAATTAATTTCATTCTGTTTATTTTTTTGTATTTATAATTTTATTTTTCTTGAATATGAAATTTATTGTCAAATTGGTTTCCACACAACACCCAGTGCTCATCCCAACAGGTGCCCTCCTCCATGCCCATCACCCACCTTCCCCTCCCTCCCACCCCCCATCAACCCTCAGTTTGTTCTCAGTTTTTAAGAGTCTCTTATGGTTTGGGTCCCTCCCTCTCTTTTTTTTTTTCCCTTCCCCTTCCCCATGACCTTCTGTTAAGTTTCTCAGGATCCACGTAAGAGTGAAAACATATGGTATTTGTCTTTCTCTGTATGACTTATTTCACTCAGCATCACACTCTCCAGTTCCATCCACGTTGCTACAAAGGGCCATATTTCATTCCTTCTCATTGCCACGTAGTACTCCATTGTGTATATAAACCACAATTTCTTTATCCATTCATCAGTTGATGGACATTTAGGCTCTTTCCATAATTTGGCTATTGTTGAGAGTGCTGCCATGAACATTGGGGTACAAGTGCCCCTATGCATCAGCACTCTTGGATCCCTTGGGTAAATTCCTAGCAGTGCTATTGCTGGGTCATAGGGTAGGTCTATTTTTAATTTTTTGAGGAACTTCCATACTGTTTTCCAGAGTCACACTTTTTATTAATATGGCTTGACAACAATTCTTGATATCTGACAGAGGTAGTCTCTTCGTGTCATTTTCCTTCTCTAAGAGAATCTTGGCCAGTCTTTGCCTTTTCTCTTTCTGTAAGAATTTTAGGACAAGTTGGCTGAGTCCCATAAAAAGTATCTGTGGGGTTTGATTGGAACTGCACTGATCTACAAGTTAATTTATGGAATTTTTTCCTTTCCAATTTAGTGATTTGCCTTGCAAGTAAACTCTAATTCAAGTATATATTCGTGAATTACATAAATAGCTAAGAAAATAGAGCTTATGTGCTTGAAAGTAGCTGACATCCTGAGCTCACCAAATTAGAGTCACTTTTTGTCCTTTTATTAAAGTAGAACAGTTTCCATTGTGTTCACAGACTGCTTTTGAGTTAGCGTGACATTGTTTCTATACTTCAGAAAAGATTTTTTCCTATGAAAGCTTCTACCTTTCCTACACAGGGCTCCTTCGATTGTGATGGTTCTAACTACGAAGTTTTTCTTCTTATTCTTCAGAATATGTGTTGGTCCTTTCTTTTTGTTCCATGTAGATACTTGTTCAAAGTCATGTGTTTTTTTCTCCTTAGAAGGGTTTTTTTTTCTCCTTAGAAGGGTTTACTATGTGTATGCACACAAACATACACACACACTTGCATATGCAAACACACTTTATCTGTTTTTTTCAATATATAAAGCGTTTCTTCCTGACACTGTTTCCCTTGTTCTGTATCTATATTCCTTTCTTTTTTTTTTTTTTCAACGTTTATTTATTTTTGGGACAGAGAGAGACAGAGCATGAACGGGGGAGGGGCAGAGAGAGAGGGAGGCACAGAATCGGAAACAGGCTCCAGGCTGTGAGCCATCAGCCCAGGGCCTGACGCGGGGCTCGAACTCATGGACCGCGAGATCGTGACCTGGCTGAAGTCGGACGCTTAACCGACTGCGCCACCCAGGCGCCCCTCTATATTCCTTTCTAACTGTTCTCTTATAATCATTCTACCCTTACTTAACCATAGTTCTTTCATTTTTTTTTTTTTTGAGAGGGAAGGTTTATTAGGAGTCACTAATTTTTTTTTCATCTTTCATTTTGAAGATCTCTGCTTGATAGACAAAGCAGCTTCTTCACCAATTTCCTCTTGTTTTAGAGACAGGCTCATACTCTTGAGTAATTCAGTACTTATTCTGAAAGAACTATCTTCCACCAACTTGATATCACATTCATCTGCATACTAAAGATAGCATGTATCCTCTGTAATGGATTCTCCAGGTGAAATTGATCCACGGCCATCTAAATATTCATTTCTATAATCGTCAAGATCTCTTTTTACTAAATCATCAACAACTTTCAAAGATTCCTCTTGCAATGATTTCTCAAAGGTTCATTTTTCAGATGAATGCCTTCCCTCTATTCTATGACTCTAATCACAGGAACTCGAGGCTTTAAATGGTTTATTTATTTGTGACAGTCTTGAAGTGTTTACATTTACTTTTGGTCTTCCTTTTTCTTCTTTTTTTTAATACTTCTTTTCCTTGAACGTTTCCAAAATAGCTTTTAAAAGTCAAAGGGGTTGGTTTAAAAGGAAAGTAACTTGGTGAACTTCTTGCTTGAATACACTCAAGTGAGAGAAGACATTCTCTAATGGGTTTTCAATTTCCATAGCAGTGGCTACATCGACATCGCTACAAATTTGGGAGAGGAACCACTGCAAGGGGCCATTCTCTAAGTTCTTTCCAATGACCCTGTTCCCTCTCCCTTTGTTCTTTGTTTTAAATTGGTTCATGTCTTTTCTGAGGGCCCAGCTGAAAGGAAGAACCAACCTTATGGCCCAAGCTCAATGGGGGGGGAAAGCAAGGAAAATTCTGGAAAAACAACTTAAGACCTGAAACAAAATAAGAGGTGGGAAAAGAGATACCAATGCACAATTTGGGATGCCATGTCGGTTTTTAGCATTTGTCTTTTATAACATGTTCTAGGTTCTTACTGTTGTAGAGGGGCGCGACTCATTTTTATATATTGATCCCATATCCAGAAAACTTGCTGAACTCTGTATTTGTTCTATTAGTGTCTGCATGTGCTCTTATGGTATCTGGGCAGACAACTGTGTCATCTGTGAAAATAACAGTATACTTTGAAACCTTATCTTTATCTTTTCCCAATGAGCTAGTTAGGATTTCATTTATAATACTGAATAAAAATGGTGATTGAGGGGTTTCTTGTCAGTCTTGTTCCTGACTTCAGAGAGACATGTGGACATCTAATATATTGTCATTAAACATAATATTTGCTGTAGAGTTTTAGCAGACAGCCTTCATCAATTAAGGGTCTATTTCTCGTTTGTTAAGTGGCTTTGTTGTTTGTTCTTAATCATACATGCTTGCTGGAGACTCCAGAATGATTTCTGTACCTACTGAGAGGACAATAAGGCTTTTTTTTTCCTTTAATCTGTTTCATAGTTGTGGATATCACACACTATTGCATTTTTGTCAGATAACCTGGTCTATACGATACCAGATTAGAGAGGTTTCCTTAAAGGCTCAATACAAGTTCAATCTTTGTACACATGCCCTATTTGTTGGAAAATAGTTTTTGTCTTCCAATCATTCTATTCTCTCATCTATACGTATCCTATGGATCAGGTTTGTTATTCAACTCTTCTATATTCTAAGCAATATTCGTTTGCTTGCCAAAATCCCACCACTGCCTTCCCTGAAGACGTCTCCCACAGGGCATTGCCCAGAGAACTTGCACCACAACAGATACCAAACAAATGGAACTAAACCATTTGGAAGGCTTAGGCATCCATTCGGTGTCTGCCTAGCCTCCCTGGGAATGTTGTTTGAATACCTACAATCAAAATCTTCACTCACAGAGTCATCTGTTCCTTACTGGACACTGAGCAAACCTATTATGAAGCGTAGTATGATGAGCTGGCAAGAAACGTACCCCCTTAATTTTGGTTGGAACTGTTTGCAACCCTGGGAACAAATGGCAGTCTTGGCCTGTTTCTTCTCAGATAGCTGGCACTAAATTTCTACTTACTGTTATCAGTTTCCTAAATAAGTGTAGTTGTATTTAATTACCGCAGAATGTTGGGGGGGGGGTTGAGACTTCTGTTGGCTGCTTTGGTTAGCACTTTAGAGTGAAAAGAATAACAGGTGTGTGTTATATCAATGTTCCTTCATTCATTTGGAACCAATTTTTTATCACAAAAATGTACAACTCATACAGACCACCAGCCCCAGTGAACTGCAATAAACACAATTCTAGAGACTTCCAAGCTAGCTCTGTTTTTCCTTCCTATCAATTGGGCACAGGTGTTTTTGTTGAATACTCGACATCTAAAGGGAGGTGACAGGTAGCAGATTATCTGAGAGGCAAAGCCCACTCTCAGTCACTAGATAGGACAGTCCAAACCTGAAAGAAATGAGCCTAATTAGCCTCGGAGAGGGGAAGCTACTTACCCAGGATCACACAACCCACCCACTTTTCTCTTCCATCCCCGTTGAGACCACCGCCGTGCCTTGCTCAGTCTACTCTAACAGTCTCCAAAATAGTCTCCCTGTCTCCTGCGTGGCTCCTGCTTTAATCCACCATCCACGTCCTTACAGCCCAAGTCGTCTAACTGAAGTATGAACTTACATAAAACCTGCAGATGCCTCCACACTGTTCCCAGGAAAATTCGCTTTTCCATGGACAGGTAGGCCTGGAAGTCTCGGGCCGCTCGCTATCTCTTCGGCTTCAGCTCTTACCACTCTCTCCCTCATTTGCGGGCCTTCGGGTAATACATTCAGACATGCTGTATTCTCATTCTCTTAGGCCTGTTCTTCCCTCGCTCAGGAATGTTCCCTTTACACACCACTGCTTAAACAACTCTTCCTATCACCTCAGGTTTCACTTCTTAGGGTCATGGAGTTCCGTGATGCCCCAGACAAGGCCAGGTTTCTTCATAGCACCTACGACGTTTGTAACATAGTTCACTACCTATTTGGTGAATTCGTGAATCATTTGATTGGGGTCTCTCTTCTTGACTAGACAGCAAGTCCTAACAGGATCACTAGTGCCAGGGGCGCCCGGGAGGTTCAGTCGGGTTAAGCATCCAACTCTTGATGTGGGCTCAGGTCACGATCTCACAGTTCGTGAGTTCAAGCCCTGCATCGGACTCTGCGCTAACAGCACGGAGCCTGCTTGGGGTTCTTTCTCCCCACCCCACCCCCCCGCCCCTCCCCTGATCACTCTCTGTCTGTCTCTCTCTCTCAAAATAAATAAACATTTAAAACATTTCAAAAAAAATTTTTTTTTAATTTTTTTTTCAACGTTTATTTATTTTTGGGACAGAGAGAGACAGAGCATAAACGGGGGAGGGGCAGAGAGAGAGGGAGACACAGAATCGGAAACAGGCTCCAGGCTCTGAGCCATCAGCCCAGAGCCCGACGCGGGGCTCGAACTCACGGACCACGAGATCGTGACCTGGCTGAAGTCGGACGCTTAACCGACTGCGCCACCCAGGCGCCTCTCAAAAATTTTTTAAAAGAGGATTGCTGGTGTCATTTTTTTAAATGGATAAAAAGGTAGTAGATCCAGGATTGGACCCAGAGACTCAACCTCTCCCTACCCCCTCCTATTCCCCAGATGCTACCTTCCCTCTCCATCCTTCTCCACAGCTCTGTTCCCCAGCACCCCCTACCTTTTGTCCCAGTGGCCTCCTTACAACATGCATTGCCTAATTCCATTGGTGGCTCAAGGGGCTGTTCCCAGTCCCACCTAGACACTCACTGGCAACTGCTCCTTGTCTAGGGACAGCTTTTGTGACTGGGAGAAGCAGCACTCACCTGCTAATACCTAACATGCCACTATCAGGATATTATTTTTTTTCCCCAGTAAGGATGGCTGTCTCCATGTAGCTCTCTTTCAAACTGTCCCTTAGCCTAGTGCGGGGAAGGTAACGCTTGCCTTATCCATCCCTCAGTCCCCATGTTTGGGTCCATGCACGTCACCCGGTTCAGAGTTGGCTGAGCTGCCCAAATAATTAAACGGAAGAAAACCCCGAAAGCAGAAGGAATGGAGGAGAAAGAAAAGGCTCTCACTTTGGCCACCGGCTACATCTGTCTTTGCATTCTGGCCTATTTTCCCATTAGTTTGGAACGTGTCATTTGATGTTAAACCTGCGTCCTAAATTACCGATTTTAAACCAACGGCGAATGGCGTGTGTACGTGTATTTCTGCAATTACTTTCATTTATAGAGTTTGAATCTCTAACAATCAGACAACATTACCCAGAGGAAAAAGTGCTCTCCGATGATTACACCGGCGCACTTCTCTGACCATTTAGAGCCTCCGCGGGCGGACACAGCCTTCCCTACATTTCGACCTCCCCATTAGCAAGAACATCATAACAAATGGCTTCTCTGGTCACCTAACACGGAAGCACTCTGTAGGCCATTAGCGCATTCTGGATTAGGAAACCCAAAAGGTATAAAATGGGACTCTGTGATCTGAATGCGGCCTAATTATCACATGGTCAAATACAATCAGGGCAATCACTGGAACAAATGCACTGGTATGGAAGCCTAATTTGCACTCATTTGGACAGCTAACAATTTACTTGAAGCAGTGTCTGTTTTTCACGTCCACCAGAACCTAAAAAGTAAAAAAGAAAGGAAAGGGAGGAGCCACAGCATCTTCTGCACGTAGAGATTAATTTGCTGTAAAGCAATCAACACGAGTGGGCAGCGATTTGTTTTATTTGAATGACTTCATGTGTTCTCGCCATCATCTCTTTGTCCAGTGAAATAAGAACATTAAATGTAAGTATGAATAAAGTGCAACTCCAGGCGATCATAATGTTTCTAATGAGATGTGATCACACAGAAATCTGAACACTGCAAAGGTGAAAAGAATCACTTAATTGAGGCTGGAAGAATCGGATTCTTACCCAGGAACCAGGGAGAAGAAAAAGGGCCGTTCGTTTCTCAGTGCCCAACCCTCCCCCACCCCCACCACCACCACCCCGATCCTTGGGCAACGCTGGGAATTCAGTGCCTTGAAAGTGGTGAGGCCATTTGGCACACATAACAAAGTGCGCCTCTGAGGTTTGCCCTGAACTGTCAGAGGAGGGATTTTGGCCTACCTCCCACGACAGCCCACAGAGTAAGCAGTACTTAGCACATTTGTGTTTATTTGACGATGCAGAAAGGGAACAAGAATGTTCTCTCTGAGACATTTGGAGTTGAAGAGTTTGGGGTTTGGTACAACCGCATGACTGTTTTTCCTGTACCACTGCACCTGAACTGTGTCTGAGATCGAATGGCTAGTCCACAAAAGGACAGGGTAGCGTGGACGCTGACTGGCAGCGAGGACACAGCTTCGATTCCAGGGCACTGATTCAACACTGATGGCACAGTTCTCTCCTAGGGCTCCAGCTCCCTACTCACCAGACCCATTGGCGGTCCTCATTTAAAAACCAGGAGGCATCTCTGAAACTTTAATATGCACCTTAATAGAACATTTCAGGGCCAAAATATAAGACACATAGTTCTACCGGTGTTGTTTTGTTCTTAGTATTCGATTCAGCTGCATGTAAATTCCGTGAACACTCACACATGTAGTTCAAGTAGAAGGTCACGGAGATGACTTAGTTTAGCTGAAAGATATATATACACCAGTGGTATTGGGGACCACACGGTCGAGAACCACAAAGTATTCGTTTGATTCGTAATTCCAAAGATCAAGCCCAACTGTGAAAAAATTTGATCCACCCAGTGGAAAAAGAACTAGAGGGAACACACAGCCCGTTCTTGGCCTTAAAAGGGATCTCTAACCCCAACAGTTAATATTTCTTGAGCGTCTCCATGCATTCAGCACATTCATCTATCTAGCTTTCTTTACCCATATCAGCCAAGATGGCCCTTCAACTTTGCTCAGTACTTAGCTCCCATCTTTAACTCCTCTGTGCATGGGAGAAGAATGGACAGAAACTGTGACCTGGGGTCAGGCAGGTCCAGATTCAAGTCTTGACCTTGCCGATTCCTAGCTACGTGACCTTGAGCAAATCACTAAACTTCCCAGAGCCCTCTATTTCTCATAAATTGTCATGAGGACAACTTCACAGATTGTCATGACAATGGAAAGAGAGAACATCAGTAAAAATTACACCGGGCATACAGCAGTATTCAATAAATGCCGACTGAGCCTCCAAAAAAATGTACCTCCAGTTAAAAAGGCCACCGGAAGCTAATTAAAATAAAGATTACCAACGGAAAGTTGGTTACCGATCAGTTCATAAGACAACTGGGTTTGGAGACGCTTCAGCATGTTGGAAGTAAAATCCACCCTGGGATGTCACAAGGAATGTGTATGCCACTTCATACAGAGCAGAGCATAGTATTAGATGACTCAGTTCTTCAGGGTAGGGACCATATTTCACGGTCTCTGTGTCCCCAGTACCTAGCACAGTGCCAGGCACAGCATCAACACCACAGACACACAGACACACAGACAGAAAGTGGCATCACAGCAGGGAATGTAAACCAGCTCCCGAGCACAGACTTAAGGCAGGCACTGTGTTTTCAGCTAATAATAGTAAGCACCCAAACAGTGTATTTCGGTGCAGTGTACTTACTTCCCACTGTGTGTTCCCTCATCCACCCCTCTCCACAACCATATGAAAGCAGTGCTGACATTTTACAACGAGACTTGGTTTGCCCAAGGGCACGTGACTACCAAGCGAAAGAACCAGGATTCAGACCGAATTCTGCGTGACCTCGTCCTTCTTACTACCTTCCATCAACTTGAGCTACTTGGACTTGAGCCTACTTGAACAACATCGCTAGGGCTTAAGCTGGCACATTTCTTTCTTTCTGTTTTTCAGTTCCCACACTGGTTCTGATTCATATGCCTAGTTAGGAGTCAATTAGAGAATGATGGAAAACATGCAAGAGAGGAAGGAAGCAAGCAGCTGAAGCCATTAGCACGGTGCTCCAAATCTGAACACAGTTACGCGGACGAACCCGTCCCTGTGAGCCAAGTGTAAGAAACGGGACCTTCGCGTGGCTGTGAACCACGTTCGCAAGCCTTCTAATGCTTCTGCTGCTATTGGCTCGCCCTGAACAATCTGTCACCACATAGCAAGGCTGGCCCGGCTGTTTCCACAGACAGCACCAATGCACGGTGTTCACCAAGCTTGACAGATGGGGCTGGAAGGACAGTGACATCATCTAGGGGGCATCGTAACTTCATACCAAAGAGAAGATGTTATTAGCGGTTCACCGTGCCTGTTCTTCTCTCCGGTGAATTTTTAAAGACCTGGGAAAATAGTCTGAACCTCAATGTTTTTGCAGAATCAAGACACAACTACCACCCAGGCCCCATAATGAATGCAGATCAAATACATTTCAGCTGGGAAAGTCAATTTAATTTGCAGGTTTCTGTCTACATGTTCCGCTTCTATTTTCTTTGATAAGATTAGTGGAACAAAGTTCAGAGGGCTTTTTTAGTTCAAACGTTTTCCCATAATGGCAAATCAATCTGCTCAGGCAAACAAAACATCAAGACGCCACCATAAGGAGCTGCCATTGGAAGCTGATCCGATTTACACATAAATATACCCACTAAAATTTAAATGAAACTTTATAGACGAACAAAATTGGCTGGAGGATTTTTTGAGTCTTTTAAAGCAGCCACTACAATAGTAACTGCAGAAGTGTGCCAGCTCTAATCAATCTCGTGTATTTTCTGTTACAAAATACATTTCAGAGCCGGGTAGGGCAAGCTCGCAGCAGGCAAAATGTGGTAGCTGAAGTCAAGCATAGCTAATTTGCTGCTTAGGACAGATGCGATCTACAGAATTCACCGATCCATCCTGATCAGCTCTGATACGGAGGTCCGGTTCCCAGCATGCGTTGCTTCTAGGGGTTTTATGTTGACGAAAGAGGCACAGTCCCACAGGCTGAGTCATCAGAATATATACCGAGAGCCTTAAACTCATGTTTCTAGAAGAGCTTCCTAGGACAAAGGCAACTCCCCCTCTGGCTTCTTTTAGAATCCCTAAGTGAGCGCAGAAGGGATGAAGGGTTGGTGGCTGAGCCCCACCCACACCCTCTCCCCACCCGGCAACTGACACAGTGACTTAGCCCAGAGATAGGACAGGAAGAGCTCTTCTGGATGGACAGACAGATGGATGAGTGTACCAACTTCCACACGTTGGGCGCTGTAGGGCAGTGCAGGAGTGATTGAGAATATGGGCTGTGTAATCATAAAGTTCTCGGTTCAAAACCTTTCTCTGAAGATTTGTTAGCTGTGTCGTTGGATAAATTAACTAACCCCGTCTAAAAAGGGGGGGGGGGGGGTCACAGTACTTAACTCCTACGACGGCTGTCGTAGGGTTAAATGAGTTAAGGCATCTAAAGCACTTACTGAAATGCCTTCCTCATGGTACGTCCTCAAGAAATGTCAACGACGACAAACGACCACGAGGCTTTTACATTGACCAAACTAGAGGCGGCGCTAACCTCAGAAGATCATCAAAAGCAGAATCAGAGTGAGTTTTCTCCCAAAACGCCCGTTAGAAAGTTCCTTCACATTACACATTCTACGAGCTCAGTGCCAATCTCTCTTGCCTTCGTACATGTGCTTCTTCTGGAGCTCCGCCGTTCTCTCACTCGCTCCGCCATATCTGTTCGTAGCTTGGGAGGACATATTTCAGACCCGCGCAGAAAAGTTACCCGCCAAGTTACAAATTGAAAGAGGACACAAAAAGGTAATGAGGAAACATTAAGGGGGCCGAGGGAGACAAATCCAAGAAGAGGCTGGCGTACGCCCTCAATTCCCCCTCGCCCCCTCTCTCGTACACCCTTGACAAAACCCTAGCTCGGGTTAAATCCAACTCTTCACAACGATTCCACGGCTGCTCCCAAGCAACTTAACGTGGCTGGAAAAACACACAACCACGTTGTCTGTTGTCCTTCAAGCTAAGACCTTGAACTTAGATGTTAAGGGTGGCCCTTCAGTGCTGCCTACAATCCTACTCTGTTCCCAGAGCTCATTCATTTGATGGCTCATCTTGAGACTATTTCGTAGCGTCTCCTCTCTGCTCACACCTCTCTTTCTTCCTCCTCCCTTCCAGCTGATGACTTGGCTTCTGGTTTCTGTGAGAAAAAAGAAGCCATTCGGAGAAATTCCACCTCTTCCAGCTACCATATCCACCGACCTACTAGCCTCTGTACCATAAACTCTGCCTGTTCTTTGTTAACTGCGGATGAAGTGTCCCTTTTCCTAAGGACAACCCTCCACCCGTACTTAGAAACGATTACACCTGCTTTCGTTTTCTTCACAGTATTACAGAATTATAGAAATGACCTGATAAAATAGTGTAGGTCTATTTGCGTATCTGTTTCCTGTCTTCCCTGCCCCATTAGAATATAAACTCCTTGAGGACAATGTATTCTGTAGCCAAAAGTAGTTTCGGGCCCTTATTAGGCACTCAACAATTATCTGTGGAATGAATAAAAAAAATGAATGAAGGAAAAATATGTTTATAGGTCTCTCTCTCTCTCTCTCTCTCTCTCTCTCTCCCCGCCCCACCCCATTCCCTTTCCTCCCTCCCCAACCCCTTCATCTTTTGGATAGAAATCTAATGTCCCAGGAGTCTAGGTTATTCAAAAGCGATGCTCTTCAGGGAGGCATATCCTGGGCATCCGTGGGAGTGATGAAGTCTGCATGGAATTTGTCCTTGGCTAAAGAGTGCCAGTGAGCCGGGCCCACAGAACCGGGCCAGCGGGGAATATGGGAAGTATGCTTGCCAAGCAAAGGTCTATTTAGGATCCGGATCCAATGACAGGAAAGCTTCTTAACTTCCTTCCTTCCTTCCTTCCTTGTCACCGAGCCTGACGCTGTGCCAGGGAAAGTCCAACCCTCAGATGTCTACAGAAAGTATCCCAGGGAGGAAGTCCGTGGCTCGTATAAACCATCTGCACTAGGCTCGGGAAGCCAGACAGCCTGAATGGGGAGGGGGCTTGCACTTTCTGTCTATGCATAAAACGTTCCGTCTCTGAGCACTGTGGCCAAGACGGATGAAGGATCAAAGGACATAATCGATGTAAAAGTGGCTTATTCATTAGATAGCGTGCATAGGACACACCAGAGAGGTTGTTCAGGATAGGAGGATGGAGAAAATGAACACGAGAGAGGTGGGGGAGGTGGAGAAATGGACAAGGGGGCAGGGGAGGAGGAGGAGGAAAAAGAGGGAGGAAGGGTGATTTAGTTCTGCGTGTCACTGGTGAACGCAACTTTTACTGAAGATCGCAAACGTGCCCGCTGAACTCTGACACTGGAAGTCACCGTTTTGGGCACGTTTCACCAGCCCCTTTCCTTGTCTGCCCCTTGGTTTCTTCGCCAGTCAATGCAGGAAGCCAGTACCTTAACGTGATCTACAGTGACCCTCACACCTTTGGCCTCTGCAAATCCAACCAGAGCAAGGTGTCCTTGAACACAGGCAGAGACTCCCAGTGTCAACATTATTTTGGTTCCTCTATGGAGCCTTAGCTGCCTTCCCATGGCCCCCAACTTTCTTTCCAGGAAGACACGGTCCCTGGGGGACTACCGATATGTACGTCTCACTTTACAGCTTTTCTCCTAAGAAATAAACAGCGCACACTGGCATTCGTTCCTCAGCACGGAATGAAACAATCCACTGAATTCAGCCAATTTGTCCTTCAATACCGTTTACCGGCTCATTAATGATAAATTCCTTTGAGCCCTTGACCCTAGAACCTAATTCCCAGTGACTGTTAACGTAAATGACGCCTCTCCTCCCCCAGTGTCTATGCCTGGCCCCTTAGAAACGTCCATAAATCATCCCTGACTGCGTCAGGCACGGCCACTCCAGTCTTACTTTGGGAAAAGATCCAGCATGGCAGGCACCGCACTTTCAGTTCTTACAGACCTCACGGCATCCCCTGAGGAAGCCAGCCAGGACTGGGAAGGAAGGCGACACGGTCCATGAACGCATGTTCTTTCCTTATTCGTAGATCTCTCCAAGTTAACTGGTGTGGAATTGAACCCACTTGCCCACATGTAGCCTTGGAATACCTTGTAACTCAAAGAAGCTTTGTGGTATACTGGAAAGAATACTGGATCTAGAATCCAAAAGACAAAATATTTGGGCTCTACCCCTATCACCAGTTGGGCAAGTTACATGGCCTCTCTTAGCCTCCTGACTCTCCCCATCTCCCGGACAGTGGTGACAACAGTGCAGAAGCAGTAAGGCTGAATAAGATCCCTATGTCTACAGCACATAGCACAACGTGTAGCACATACGTGTAGAGTAACTATTAGCCACTGGCAGTATTAATTGAAATAGTGGATATGGGCACGCTTTGTAAAATCAACAGAGCCACCCAAAGTACGTGTGCAAAATAGCTGACTCGAATTTGAGCGACGAAATTTCTGCCTTGGTTTCATGACATGGCTCCTCAGCAGCAGCAAAAAGCATGTACCCGCATGTACGCAAAGGAACTAGGACGTAGACACGGGCACAAATTTTGGCACAGGCCGCAGCATCATTGTGACAGCGGACAATCGGAAACCACTGAAATGTCCAAAAAAGGAGCCAGGTTGAGGGCACTGTAACATATCCACGCAATAGATTACTGGGCAGCAATTAAAACAATGCTCTCAAAGTATACTGACAAGAAAATATGTCCAAAATATACTGTCAAATGGAAAAGGGGAAGTTAGGAACCACCGATGTTCGATTTTATAATTTATAAACCTGTCTTGTATGAATTTTAACATATTTTACCTTGGAAATAAAACCACACTGAGCTACCACCTCACACCAGTCAGAGTGGCTAAAATGAACAGACCAGGAGACTATAGATGCTGGCGAGGAGGTGGAGAAACGGGAACCCCCTTGCACTGTTGGTGGAAATGCAAACTGGGGCAGCCGCTCTGGAAAACAGTGTGGAGGTTCCTCAAAAAATTAAAAAATAGACCAACCCTACGATCCAGCAACAGCACTGCTAGGAATTTACCCAAGGGATACAGGAGCGCTGATGCATAGGGGCACTTTTACCCCAATGTTTATAGCAGCATTTTCAACAATAGCCAAATGATGGAAAGAGCCTAAATGTCCATCAACTGATGAATGGATAAAGAAATTGTGGTTTACATACACAACGGAATACTATGTGGCAATGAGAAAGGCTGGAATCTGGCCATTTGCAGCAATGTGGATGGAACTGGAGGGTATTATGCTAAGTCAAATAAGTCATACAGAGAAAGACAGATGCCATATGTTTTCACTCTGATGTGGATCCTGAGAAACTTAACAGAAGGTCATGGGGGAGGGGAAGGAAATCAAAAGTTAGGGAGGGAGGGAGCCAAACCATAAGAGACTCTTAAAAACTAAGGATAAACTGAGGGTTGATGGGGGTTGGGAGGGAGGGGAAAGTGGGTGATGGACATTGAGACACCTGTTGGGATGAGCACTGGGTGTTGTAGGGAAACCAATTTGACAATACATTTCATATTTAAAAAAAGGAAATAAAATAATAAAAAGTGTGCCATATGATCTCACTTTTGCAAACATATAGTATATATGTTAAAATGTATAGAAATTTTCTCAAAGACTTTACACTAAATGGTGACAATCTGGATATTAGGGATTTAGGTGATTTTGCTTCGTCTTTGGACTGAGCTGAACTTTCTGGATTGTTTGTTTTTTTTTTTTTTAATATATATTTTTTTCAATTTTTATTTATTTTTGAGAGAGAGAGAGACTGAGTGTGAATGGGGGAGGGGCAGAGAGAGAGGGAGACACAGAATCCAAAGCAGGCTCCAGGTTCCAAGCTATCAGCACAGAGCCCGATGCGGGCCTCGACGTCACCAACCATGAGATCATGACCTGAGCCGAAATCAAGAGTCGGACGTTTAACTGCCTGAGCCACCCAGGCACCCCTAGATTAAAATTTTAAAAGAAGCAGGGGCGCCTGGGTGGCTCAGTCGGTGAAGCATCCAACTTCGGCTCAGGTCACGATCTTGCTGTTCCAAAGTTCGAGCCCGCATCAGGCTCTGTGCTGACAGCTCAGAGCCTGGAGCTTGCTTCGGGTTCTGTGTCTCCTTCTCTCTCTGGCCTTCCTCCTCTCTCTCTCTCTCTCTCTCTCTCTCTCTCTCTCTCTCAAAAATAAATAAACATTTAAAAAACTTTTTAAAGAAGCTTTTCCTTTTGCTTCAGGGGGATACATGTTACTAGTGAATATGTAGTTTTTTATCATGTCACTATAGTTGTAGGATGTTAGAACTGAAAGAGAGTTGGGCCACTTCCTTTTCCAGAATCAGTAACTGAGGCTAGAGAAAGCCTGAAGGCACACGTAATCTACAAGACAGGATTTAGAATTCAGGTGTCTCGGTGCTGCGTTCTTTCCACAATAGTCCACTGCTGGTCTCTTATTTTACTTATTTTCTGAGCCTCTTAAATAAATATCTATTGTTTGGTCCAATTCTCTGCCTCATTCCCTATTCCTGAATTTGCTTTGTGCACCCGAAGTCCTCTGATACGCTGTACATTGGCCACGTGTTTTGATAGCTGTATTCAGCAAACTCATCCTCGTTTAATACAGTTATTTCAGTTGTGGGAAGCAGGTGATGGTTGTGGGTTAACTCAGTAATGCTCCACACCTTCTTGGCCCTACCACTTTATCCCTGGGGAAGCGAAAGATCTGGGTTTCATCTGAGTCTGAAAAACACTGTCATTAACGCAGCGGCTTCTCTATCTGCACCTCTCACACTGCCCTAACTCTATAACCCAGCGGCATTGTTTATCTGAGGGACAAAAAAAGCTTTCCATCCACAGCCAAGAAAATTATACCTTACTTGTACCTGGTGCGGATTAATTTTTCAGAAGGCCTGTGATCAAATGGCTCTTGAATGTGCCTCTCCACAGCTGGACTGCAAAGTTGCCAGCAATCTGCTATTTGGAATCCAGGGAGCACTGGCACGACGGAGGCAGCAAAGATTTTCTGGCCCCTTTGTTAATTTGCGTGTCACCCATCTGTGGTTTTGTGACACCTCCATTCAGCCATTTGGAGTCTGAGCTGAAAGGTGCCCGCTCCTGCAAATGGCGGTTTCCGAAAACATCTGGGCGGCTCTGATCATTCCGAGGGACTTGGATACACCTGGAGGGGACGATCTGAACTGAATCTGGATCCCAGCCCTATATGCCGATTCAACAGCCCTGTACACTGATTCAACTCCGCTCCCTAGACTTCCGAAAGAGGCCAAGGAACCCCACTCGTTTCCTGTCTATCAGAGAGCCAATGATGATGTGTTAAGTGGTAACTCGAGCAGGAAGGAGAGGGGAGGGAGTCCTATCTGGCTAACACATCCCCATCTGCGCGCGTCATCAATCGAGCACCAGGACCAATTCTACGGTGGGGTTTTTGACACGACGGGAACAGGCTACAGAGCTTTCCCAAGCAGAATCAACAGAACCAGTGACAGCTGGATTCACTCATCATCACTCGAAAGAAAAATCCCGAAGAGCCAAAGGACTCCCAGCATTCAACTTGACCACTATTCATGGGTAGATGCGGAGCAGACTTCAAAAGGAATGTCAGTGATATGGCCCCACTCAGAGTCTCCAATCCAGGGATCTCTTTCAATCTCTCTTTCACAGCATAGAAAGCATTCAATAATGCCTAGTTAACTAGTGCTGGGTAAGAGTAGGATCATCTTTGTCCCTATCACGATTCAGGTGCTTTTCATAGCTCCCAGAATAGAGTAGGCACCTAAAATCGGCTTTTGGATTAATTTATCAAGCTACTATACTATCATGTGCATCATAATCATGATCACTGTGACAAGAACTACATTTTTGAGCTATGATGCGTCCGGCACCATGGCCATGCTAGGCAGTTTAATAAACGGGGGGCAGGGCGTCAAGGACAGCTTCGTGAAGTCGGTGATCGCAGCGAGTGACAGGTAAAATTACAAGAAGGAACAATACGTGTGGGCAAAGGCAACAGCAGAGGGAGAAGACTTCCGGGCGTGTTCAGGAAGCACTGCGGGGATCCGCTTGGGCTGGAAAGGAGTATGGGTAAGGGAGACACGAGGAACGTGGGGCTGTTCGGTTGGTCGGGAAGCCCCTGGACAGGAAGCTGAAGATGGGGGGCTGTTCCTTAGCTGCTGGAGTCCGAGCACAAGGCCAAGGCGCTTACAACCGGCCTCAGAAAGATGCACGTGACGGCGCTTTCTGGTAAGTGGGGGAAAGAGGCCCCAGACAAGAGACAGCAGACAAGGGGGGAACGAGAGCCTGCCTGAAGTGAGGCAGCGGCCCGGGAAGTGGAGACGAGCCGGGGCTGCTAGGCATTCTTTTCCTTCCCTTCCGCCAGCTCTGCGCTTAATTGCCGAGTGGCACTTGAGCGATCTGAAGCGCGGCAGCCGGCCACCTCCAGACAACAGCCCTGTCACTGTGTTCACATCGACAACCGCGCCCCTTCGTCTGCGACCACCGCTTTCCGGGGTCTTGGCTCTCGCCGGAGCTTCTGGCCGCGCCGAACCTCGACAAGAAGCACCTGCCTCCCAGGATCAACGCTAACAGGAAAAGCCACTTGGCAATTCGATGCGGCCATTCCGAAGTCAGCACTGACCCCCTAAAAGCCGGCGAGAGTGGCTGGGAGGCACAGGCCACGTTCACCGAAGATATCCGCTGGAAATCAACTAGTTGGATTTGGTTTTCTCCCCTCAGAGGAGTTCCTGATCTCCGGATCAGGCCCTAACATGCGATAGAGCCCCGTCTGCCCCGGCGGAACGCATCTGAAATCTGTAACAAAATCGTCTCACGACAAAATCCGCCTCACGACTCTTACCCAGGCTAAAAGCGGACCATCCACAAGCAAGCAAAGGGGCGTGGAATGATCAGCAGGGACAAAGATAATGAAGCCTTCCAGAGGTGAGCCCTGGAGCATTCCACAGACACCTGTGGAGGACTATTTACCAGGCCCGACCGCAAGCAGAGTCATCCCTGGGAAAGGAGATGTGACGTTAACGGGCCGACCGGCCTTCTGCATCACACCGGGCAGGAGGGATGGCTCCGGCGGACCGGGGAGCGCGGTCGTCACACTCAGACCCCAGCTTACACATCCACGGGACTTCTTCCCTTCAACGCTGTCCCCTGCTGATTCCGACTTACGGCCCTGTGCGCGCCCACAAGCCTTCAGACGGCTCCGCCTTGGCAGCTGCCGTGGGAGATGCTCACGTATCCTTTGCACCACCTGTTCTGGCCGGGAGAGCCTGGGGACCTTGGAGAAACAAGTGGCAGCCAGAACTGCCTCCGGAAAACCCCGAGCTCCCGGGGCGCCTGGGTATCTCAGTCCGTTGAGCGTCCAACAACTTCGGCTCAGGCCACGATCTCCTGGTTTGTGAGTTCAAGCCCCGCGTTGGGCTCTGTGCTGACAGCATGGAGCCTTCTTGGGATCCTCTCTCTCCTTCTCTCTCTCTCTGTCTCTCTCTCTCAAAATACATAAACTTTTTTTTAAAAAAAGAATAATGTCCCAAGGGAGGGTTCCTTTCTTCAAGTAGCAGGGCCCAGAAAACCAGGATTCACACCCAAATTATTCTGCATCTTATGGACACGGTGGACATAATTATACATATTACTTAAAGTATAATTAAGTATTTAATTCTGTGAAGAATCACCATATAGCTCTAAAGTTAAGTGGAAAAAAAAAACCACACCACACAGTGTATGTATGTAAGGTGGGACCATTTAAACGAATCTGCACGAATTAGAAACAAAATTTAGAATGGACTTCAAGAAACCAGAACTAACAGAGGGGCTGGATGTGGAGTATTGAGGTTCGGTGTACTAAGGGGGCGCCTCTGGGGGAGAGGATCCACATACAGCAGAGGACTGCACCTGCCGAGGGCAATGACATCCAAAAACAGCAGGGGTCCTGCAGAATAAGGGTCCGAAGAAGAGAAGGCTGACCCAGTCAAGCCACCAAACCCCCACTGAGGGCCAACTATGTGTGAGTCATGGCAGGGGGCCCAAAATCAATCAGAAAACGTGCTTTGTGTCTTCGAGGCGCTTACAGCCTGACTGAAAATAGACAGCATGTTCCCTTGCAAAGATAACTGATAAGAAAGGCTAGTCTGCACTGAGGGCCAATCAAGTTTCCCAATCTGGGACATTCCATCAAAAGCCCCAAGCCTTCACCGCAGACTTGACTCCCACTCTACGTGACTCTGGGTGAGACACTGGCCCTCTCTTTGCGTCTCGCTCCTCATTTGCACAGTGACGGGTTTGGACCAGATGGCCTGTACGAGTTTGGATCTGGAGGCTCCTGGCTTTGCTCTGTGGATTGGTGGGGTAAGGAGTGGAAAAAGTGCCCTCCCAGCCAACAGATAACTCCTCGGAAACAGTTAAGCTACAAATTACTTGCAAACATACACAGTACCCAAACGTTCACGGTCTCTGGTTGGCCCTCTGAGCTATTTCCCAGCTTCCTTGGAAACAGCTGTCCCCCTCCCCTTCAGTGAAGGAGGCTGCTGATTCCAAAATCCAGATGTGTATGCTAAGGTTTCAGGAACAGCCTGTAGATGAGGTAGAAATCGCACGAGAAAGCAGAGACGTTTGTTTCTAAGAAAGTTCCAGACCTTTCTGAAACCCAGAAGCTCCATGTCAGGGAGTAGAGGGAGATGCTATCGGGACAGGAACAGCCCAAGCAGTGGCACACATTCTAACCTCACTCCAGGAGCTTCCAAAATCAGTCCGCAAAAGGAAGGTCACGTTTGACCACTAAAATACCTGAAAAACTGGCCTTGGCATAGAGGGAGCCAGGCAGGGGCTACTCACGTTAACAGGTGATCGAAACATTGCTGAGGTGTCGAGATGAGGTCGTAAAGAACAGACAGACTGGGCAGCAGAAGAACAGAGGCTGCCAGACCTTGCTTCAAATCTCAGCTCTGCCACTTACTAGCTGAGTGACCTTGGCTAAACTGCTTAATCCCTCTGAACTTCAGTTTCTTTGTGGCTAAAACTGGAGATGGTAACAGTACCTGCCTCGGTGAGTTGGTACAAAGGTTACGTACCGCCTGGCACAACGCTGGGACCGTAGGAGACATTAAATAAAGCGTAACAACTAGGAGTACGCCTAGCCATCCTTTTCTGCATCCTCAATCCCTCTAAGAGATTTCCCGGTCCGCGTCTCCTCAATACATCTGTTCTTAGGAAAGGATCTAGCAGATCCACTCACCTGTAAGGAAGCAGGGAAAATTGCGAGAGGTGCGGTATCGATGCCCGATAAGGCCTCCGGGGCTTCCTTAGACCCAGTAGCATTTTTAGCAAGCAGGAAACACATAAAGACAAAGGAATGAAACTCAAATGGTGGCCTTGCAGACCTCAGCCAGTCGAGGAAAGGGGAGTTTTCAGAGGTAAGGGCATCTTCACATTAGCCAGGATTGCATCACGCGACCTAGAATTCACTTTTTAAGTTTATTTTTATTTATTTTTCCAGAGAAAGAGACAGCAAGCCCAAGCGAGTAGGGGAGGGATAGAGAGAGGGGGAGACTGAATCCCAAGCAGTCTCCCCGACTGATGCGGGGTTCGAACTCACGAACCATGAGATCATGACCTGAGCCGAAATCCAGAGTCGGGCACTCAACCAACTGAGCCACCCACGCGCCCCTAGAATTCACTTTTTTAACTTTACATTATGCCACAGGATGGATGTCTGCTCCATTCCTCTCCGTTTAATTCAGTTCGGTTGAACTTAAGAGACTCAGAGTTGCTCTCTGCTAGGTTCTCGGAACGCAGGCAGGCATGTGACAGGGTCTCACCTTCAAGAGGCTCACAACCTACAAGAGTTTGCAAACATGGAAGCAACTCATTAAATATAAAACAGAACGTGCGACTTGCTGTGGAGAAGTCAGGGGAATATGCGATTAGAACACAGGAGGAGTAGACAGCTATTCTGTTTGAGGGAAAATAGGAGAAAGCATCATAAAACAGGTGGAATTGGAGATGAGCCTCAAGATACGAGTAGTCCAAAGGATGAAGATGTGGGGGGGGGGGCGTCAAAGAGGGGGAGAGACCATACATGAAGGTACTGCTAAAGGAAATTATGAATCCATCAGGAGAAATACAGTAGTCCAGTATGGCTGGAACCCAAAGTAATGAAAACAAAAATAATTTTTTTAATGTCTTGTCATGTTTATTTATTCTGAGAGAGAGACAGAGAGACAGAGAAAGAGGCAGTGCTAGTAGGGGAGGGAGAAAGAGAATCCCAAGCAGGCTGCATGCTGTCAGTGTAGACCCAACAATGGGGGGCTTGAACTCACGAAGCATGAGATCATGACCTGAGCCGAGATCAAGAGCTGAATTGACCATGCCACCCAGGAGCCCCGAAAATAATATTTTTTAAGGGCGAGCTAGACGACGTGGACTTTGAAACACAAAGGAGTAGTGCTGAAAGCAGAGGGGCAAATAAGCAATACTAAGAATTAAAAGGGGTATAAACTGTAGGTGCAGCAGAGGAAAAAAGATCAGATAATGTCATGAGCAACTTTACACCCATAAATTTAGCAATCTCAGTGAAACATCCAAGAGACTAGAAAACGATACATTTTTTAATTGACTCAAGAATGGCCCTACAACCATTTAAAAAACTTAAAGCATCATATTAAACAAATGCCAGACCTGAGGGGGGTGGTTTACAAGCAAGGTCTACTAAATGTTCAAGAAACAGATCATTCCCATCGTATCCAAACACTTCCAGAGAACAGAATAAAGGAATATTTCTCAACTCATTCTATGAGGCTATTTTCACCTTGGCCCCAAAACCAGACAAGAATAATAGAGAAAGAAAAAAGTCATAGTAGCCCAACTTGTGAAAAGACATGTAAAAACGCTCAACAAAATATCAGCAGGTGAAATCGAGCAATGCCTAAAACAGAAAAAAAAACTATGCTCTAATGAACATCCCCAAAGATACGGAAAACCTATTTGATAAAAATCAACGTCCGCTCACAATAAAATCTATTAGCCAACTGCAGGTGGTAAGCGGACCTAGCAAGGAGCTAGGTTCCTAGTACGGAACTCGTAAGGAACCAGGTTGGTAAGTTCTCCAACCGGATACAAGCTCTCCGTACAAAATATTTGGGAAGCATGGTAACTCAATGGTAAAATACTGTAAGCTTTCCATTTTAAAAACAGGAACAAAAGAAGAACGTCCAAGATATAATCCTGGGCTGGCACTGCTTTGATTCAACGTTGCACTACAGGTCTTAACTGGTGCATGGCAGCCAAACGACGGAAAAGACAGCCGAAGGCCTGGGGAGGAAGAAATAAAACTGCCATTATTTGCAAATGCTTTGATTATACAGAATAAACGAGCCTTATAACTTATTAGAATTTTATTAAACAAATCTAGCAAGGCTGTCAAGATACAGGCTTCTAACGTACGGGCAGCATTATTCTATTTCCCAGGCTACATGGGAGACACGTGGGGTTCATTTTCCTTTTTAATTATAATTGTTTTGTTTCCTCGCGCGTGCGGCAAGACCACTCTTCTGTACACACATTTCACTATAAGCACTAAGAAACAAAGCAAAAGTTTGGAGGGGGAAAGATGAGTGCTGTGCTCTCCTGGTCGTCTAGGTGAGGGACAGGAGGGCCTGAAAAAGTGCTGTGACGGTGGGGACGGCCAGCTGCGGAAGCCCACCGCAACCGCAGCCAGCAGAGCTCGGATGGAAGGAGCGAGAGAGGAGTCTGAACAGAGCACAGGGCCACCCCTCACCTCCCTGTCAAAGAGGCCACCCCTTGGGGCGCCTGGGTGGCTCGGTCGGTGGGGCGTCTGACTGCGGCTCAGGTCATGATCTCACGGCTCGTGAGTTCGAGCCCCGTGTCGGGCTCTGTGCTGACGGCTCAGAGCCTGGAGCCTGCTTCCGATTCTGTGTCTCCCTCTCTCTCTCTGCCCCGCCCCTGCTTGCTCATTTTTTCCTCTCTCTATGACCCCTCCCCTCTCAAAAATAAAGAAATAAACATTTTAAAAAATAAATTAATATATATATATATATATATATATATATATATATATATATATAAAAGAGGCCACCCCTCTCTGAGCAACCTTTGCCCCAGAGCCCCTTTCCTGACAGCCCCAGTCTGTACCCGCTAGTGTAGACGGTGGAGCAGCTCTGAGACGCCCACGGCCACCACTGGTGGTCTCCTCTCGGCTCCCTGTCTTGCCACCTCTAGCCACTCTGTGCCTGCGAGCACAGCCCATCCTAGCCTGGCCTTGGATGAACACAACCAAACGTATCCAGTGAATATGCATTTCCTTGGGTCTCACTGACCCAGTCTGTCTTCCTAGAATAAAAATAGGAAATAACACCGTCATAAAATAGGAAGAAATCTTAGTCACTTAACTAATCTCTACCAAAGGCACGGTAACCGGTCAAGTTGCTCTCCATGGCTGGTTCCGTGCTGGGCCTTGGCTGTGGGGGATGGTGGCGAAGAGGATCTGTTCTGCCTCAGGAAGGGCGGTAACTGTACATCCTATGCCCCAAGCCTGGCCACGCAGCTGTCAGAATAGTGGTACAAATGGAGAACCAAGGGTTACCGTCTTGGTTCACTGAGGACCAATGACCGGGCTCCTAGTGGCACGACACAACTTTCTGCCTTTCCATACCAGGCCCTCTCCCCTGCTCTGCTCTCTGGATCTCGCCTACGGATTGAAAGCAAAGGGGACCAGCCCGGGAGCATATCAAACACTGTCCCAAAGACTCATAACACTCTTCTGCGGAATCCCCTGGTGAGGCCCTGGGGTGGCGGAGGAGGACGAGACACGTTGAATGTGCTCCAATTTGACCCGTTGAACATACTGGGCTTTGCATAAGACTTCAGTGAGGGTTAAAAAAAAAAAAATCCTGTTAAAAGACTACAGAGCAAAAAACAAAAAAAATGCGTGGAAACCGCTATATTAGAAGACTTCTGGTCAGAAAAATAACAGCTCACTCCTAGAGGAGTAGGTCTAACGAGCCCAGAACCCTAACCCAAAGAACGGGCAGCAACTGAGAGGCGCATTCACATCCGTATTCCCAGAATACAAAAGCCAGGTGGGTCATCGCATCCCTTACTGGGGAAAGTGAATACACACACACACACACACACACACACACACACACACACACACACCGGGAAGGCACGTGACCACCTAGAAGCCTGGCACCTCAAGAGCCAAGCTGAGGATCCTTCGGGAAGCTTCCTAATCCCCACTTGCTTGAAAAGTAAAAGCTCAGAGGCCAAGCCTCGGCGCAGGGATGTGATCTGTCACGCGCCGAAAGGGAAAGAGGCATCACTAGCTTTCTGTGAGGACCGCCTTCCCCGGGGCCACGGGGAAGAGACGTACTACCAGTCACCGTCTGCTCTTTTCCCACAATACCACGAGCTGGGAGAGGTCGCTGCTGTGACTTTGCATGTCAGGAAGACACAAAGCAAAGACGGAACAAGAGGAGCAATCTTTCGGAAAGCTGAGAGGCCTGGACTTTGCCCAGTCCCCAAACGGGACTCGGGTCCCTTCGCACCGAACAAGTCCGCCAAGACTGGGGGGGAATGTGCCGCTAAACCAGAAATGCAATGGGGGCGCCTGGGTGGCGCAGTCGGTTAAGCGTCCGACTTCAGCCAGGTCACGATCTTGCGGTCCGTGAGTTCGAGCCCCGCGTCAGGCTCTGGGCTGATGGCTCAGAGCCTGGAGCCTGCTTCCGATTCTGTGTCTCCCTCTCTCTCTGCCCCTCCCCTGTTCATGCTCTGTCTCTCTCTGTCCCAAAAATAAATAAACGTTGAAAAAAAAAAAAATTAAAAAAAAAAAAAAAAAAGAAATGCAATGGACCCAGAGACCCAACTCTGACCTCTGCTGAGAGGAACCATATTCTCCTCAAAGCCATTCTGACAAGAAGCCAATAGTCCACTATGCCTCCAGAGATTATTAATATAGCAGTTAGGTTCGAGATCAATAAATGTACTTTTTACTCATCCTTGAAGCCCAAAGCTATTGAATGGTCTGCTGCAAATACCCACGGACCAGAGCGATTTATTTCACTGCCGTCCCAACGACAGCATTTGTTTCGCACACGTGCGATTACGTGTGGTTTTTCATCAGCCGTGGTATCATATTTTGAGGTGAGGGACAGGTTTACAATCGTGAAAAAGAATATTCGGCGGATTGGGTGTTGCTCTGCCTTTCAAGAGAACTGATAGCGCTATTATGCTTGGGGAATAAAAAAATAGGATGGGAGGAAGTATAAAATCTTCAGCACGGACACAAAAGACTAGAAAAGGACGAAGTCTTCAAGACCGAATAGAGTTTACACCTGGATTGTTCTGAGGACAGACAAAGGCTTTTCAGAGAAACGCAAACGCAAGCCCAAAGCCATGGCAGGCTTCCAGCCCGGCCCCGGGCTCGCCCTCTTAGAGGCCTGGAGTCCGTCACGGGCTGTTTTCCCTCCTTCGGGTCTCCCGGGGGACTTCTTGGCAGCCTGCAGCCAAAGCGCTCTACGAGGCCATCTACGCTTTCCTGTCACACTGGCCTGTTGTGAGCCTGGATCGATTCCACGGTTCAGGCCTGTGCTGCCCACTGTCGTATTTCACAACACAGAACCGACACAAGACGAGGACCTCACACGGGCCACGGCCTTGGCTTGGGGCCGCTGCCCTTAGTGACAGGGCCGACTTGTTATAGCCACGAGCGCGGCTGTGGCTGGATCTGCGCGTGACTCAGACTCGGCGGCAGCGATGGCTGTCTTTGTGAAACTCCCCCACAAGTCGTAGCCGCCGAAAACGGTGTCGATACCTTCGCCATCACAAACGTGTTTCAAACAGAACTTCAGGTCAGTCTGACAGACCATCCTCCGAATGTACGATGTCCCTGGCCTGCCCTCGGGGAAATACAAGCGCATTACAGAGCCACGTGGCCACCTCCATGTTATGCAACTATTTGTTTCTTTCTTAACAGCTGTCCCAGTGGTGGTAAGGCCAGGGCCCAGACTGTTAGAGAATTTGGGTCAGTGTGGAGTTCTGGCCTGGGAGCACGGCCCCACGGGCAGATGTCAGTCTCTTCCCCCCCGCCCCCACTCCCTCTCTTCTCTCTCTCTGCCTCGCTAAACTCGCGCCTCCCTCAAGGTCTATTATCCTCAGCCCCAAAGCTTCATAACTTGTCTAAAATTTCTATGGCGTTTATAGTCCTACTTGTTTACGTATGCGTATCTTCTCCTCCCCACTGTTTTATAACATGATAATTATCATCACCAAACAGCTCGCCGAGACTCCAATGCACGCTAATACCATGGTACCGTTGGGGAGAGCCGAAATGTGCTTAGAGACAGAGGTTCTAATTTTAAAGTCCCTGCTTCGTCCTTTACTAAGAATGTAACTCTAGAGAAGGCACCTAACTGGACTGAGCCTTAATTTCCTCATCTGCAAAGTGGGAGTGACGCGGGGCTTCCCGCTCCAGCGAAAAGCAGATGCGATACAGAGAGGAGGATCGCCCTCCTGATGTGTACTCCCACACGCTGGGACCAAATGTGCAGTCACACGGGTGACAGCCTTGGGTGATGAAAAGGGAGGGAGAGCTCACAGCGCGTGCTGCGTCATGGGAAGGCCCCATGCCCACGAAAGCACACGTCCCTCGCCATCCTTCTGCTGGCCTAAGAACCCGCTCTGTGCCACACTTTCCCACAACAAAATCCAAACTCCGGAGTTTAAACAAAGCGCAAGGGGATACAGGAAATCAGTGATGACTTTGAATCAGAGAGGTGACATGACCAGAGCTGCACTTTAGGAAAACCAACCAGAGAGTTCTGTGCAGAATGCATTTAACAGGCCCATTAGTTCGTGCTACCTGAAAGGTGGAAATAACCCAAATGTCTATCAATAGATGAAGGGATAAACAAATATGGTCCGTCTATCTGTATGGTGGAATATTATCCAGCCCTAAAAACAATGATGTACTGATATATACTCCAACAGGAATGAACCTTGAAAACATCAGAAACCTTGATATCATTATGCTAAAAGCCAATCACGAAAAGTCCACATACTCTGTGATTCCATTTATATGAAAGTCCACAACAGGGAAATCTATAGAGACAGAAAGATTAGTGATTGCTTAGGGCTGCAGGGAAGGGGGACAGGGGGATAGAGGCATGATGGCTGGAGGGCTGGATGCTTTTTTTCAAGGTGATAAAAATGTTCTGAAATTGACAATAGGTAACTTGTATGGAATGTGAATTCTAACTCAGTGGAGCTGAGGCCAGTTGGGAGCCACTGCAGCAGTCCAAGTGGGAAGAGTCAAGGACATGGGACAGGAAGAAGTGAGAAACTATTCTCGGACCCACATTCAGGGGGAGATAAAGATTATGCCAACTTTGAAAGGCAGGCCCACTGTGCCCTTGAGAACCGGGCACAGAGATGGAAGTGTGGTACACTGGTAAAGAGTGTAGACGTTATCATCACTGGCCTAGGCTTGCCATCTGCTTCATCCACTTACTTGCTCTTCAACCTTGGGCAAGTGACCAAACCTCTCTGAGCCTCAATTTTCCCAGCAAGAAAAAACAAAACAAAACAAAACAAAACGAAAGAAATAATAGTATCTGCCTCCAAGTGTTGTAAGAATCCAATGATGAAAATATCATTCATATCAGGAGTTTCTGAGGACCTTCCTTGAGGTCTGTGATGGAAAGGAATGTGTCCAACACAGGACCCAGATGGAAGGTGAAGTGGGCAATGGCCACCAGTGGGTACAGGGTTTACCAAGGAGGAAGCTAAGAACAAACTTCACAACTCAAGGCCTGGCCAAGGGCTAGATCGATAAATATCAACCACGATGATCAATCATCATTACCATTATTCAGAAATACCGGACTAAACAGGAACAACAACAACAACAGGAAGAACAATGTGGGGAGGAGGGGGTTAGGTTCCAAGGAACTGTTTATAGGGCCTGGTATTTGGTGAGGCCAAGGCTAGAGCTTCTTGGCATTACATTTGAGATACATATTAGCCGCCGTGACTTCACTGCTCAAAATACCTCTTAAGCTGGGTTTCCAAAAAGAAGAGTGAAACTTAATAGGCCATCTATCGGTAAGGAATACCCTCCGAGAAATGTGGCCTTTGGCCCACCCAAGGGTAACCAGGGACATCGGGCAACACTGGGCTGGTCAACCCTAATCTGAGCTTGGCCATTTCCTGCCTGCCTTACAAAAGGAGAACACACACTACAAATCACTCACAAGTACACCAACGCACATTCCTTGTTAGGAGACCAGGATCGTTTCATTCAGAGGTCGGCAAATTCACAGCTCATAAACCAAATCCGCCGTGTCACCTGTTTTGTAAATAAAGTTTTAGTGTGACACAGACATGGCCGTGTGTTTCTGTATGACCTATGGCTTTCTTCATACTATAACGGCAGAGTTAAGTACCTGCAGCACAGACCATACAGCCCACAAAGCCTCAAATACACTATGTGGTCTTTTATAGGCAAAGTTCGCCCAACGCTGGGGTCACTTATATTGAGTGTGCTACTGCGTCCTGGGTGATTTTCTATTTCCTTCAACTTTTTCTATGTTAAACTCTCAGATTCTTTACCGTAATTCACCGAGACCATTATTAATATCAACACTGGGGCTTTTTAAATTTTTTTGTAATATTTGTTTTGGAGAGAGACAGAAAGAACGCGAGCAGGGGAGGCGCAGAAAGAGAGGAAGACGCAGAAGCCGAAGCAGGCTCCAGGCTCCAAGCTGTCAGCACAGATCCTGACGCGGGGCTCGAACTCACGAGCCATCAAATTATGACCTGAGCCGAAGTCGGACGCTAAACCAACTGAGCCACCTAGGCGCCCCTCAACATTGTTTTTCAGTAGGATTCCCTATCTGGCCAGAGTAAACAGGTCTCGGGTACAAAAGGCAGTGGACTCGGGACTGCCAGATAGACACTTTAAAACGTGTTGATGATTCATTCTTTCTTTAACCTGCGACCGTCACCATTTGGCATGCATAGATCATGAGGCGCTATGTGCAGCAGAGACGGGCCAGTGTGGACAAGAGGCACTGAGCTGGGAACCGCGAAGCCTGCAGTCTGATCCCGGCCTTGCCACTGACTTGCCGAGTAACTCAAGGAAGACTGCTTTCCCTTTCTTGGACCACGGGCTCCTCCTCTGAACCCTACGGTCCCTCCCAGCCCTAGGACTCAGGCTCCAAACTCTATACAATATCAACTACTCAGTCCGCCTTCAGGACGTGTGTCGAAATGCGAGCATCCGATAAGATTGAGCACGTGAAGCAGTTGGCACAGTGTGGGGCCCAGAGTAAGCACTCAATAACCAAGGGCAATCGCTATCAAAATAACTAAATATTTGCTGTTTATTACCAAAACATTTAAATCACATCACCACTCTTTAGAATATATTAGAGCACATGATTTTACGTGCAAATACTTTAGAACACATGAGAGGTTGGCACGCCTGCGAAAAAATTTTGTGAAAGAATCTAAATTTATAGAAAAGATAGATTAGAAGATGATCACTTCCATTACAAAAGGCCTTTTTCCTCTACACCATCAGGTGTCACTGCAAGTTTCCTACAAAACGTAAACGTCCTTGAAGTAAACATCAGCTGCTGTACGACCACGTGACTTTCATTCAATTCTTCAAAATCAACATTTTGTACACAATTCCCACTGGGTAAAAAAAAAAAAAAAAAAAAAAAAAAAAGAAGGCCTGCTTCCTATACATCGAGCAGAAGCACTCGGTCGACTTCCGTTGGCAACAGCAGGATTCCCAGGGTAATGCGAGTGACACAGCATGGGAATGCTAATCCTGTATGTTCGTTAGCTGGAGCTGAAGCAAATCTACGCCCCTAACGCAAGATCTGTGACTGAGTAGCCATCTCACGACACATCCCTCCCAGGTGCATGACTGCGCCTCCCAGAGGCGCCCTAAAGCTGTCCTGGTAACTCCACAGAGGCACTCAAGATTGATTACCCTTCATTTGTCAGGTGACTCTACTGAGAAGTTTAGGGACTTAGCCATGGCCACCCAGCTTGCCCGCCACAGAGGTGGTATTCAAACTCCAGTGCCGCGGCTCACAACCCCTTCGCCGTGAATTTGTTCGTTCCCAGTGCCGTAAACTTCTTTTTCTTTAGGTTTATCTAGTTATTCTTGAGAGAGACAGAGAGAGAGGAAGCGAGAACGTGCGAGTGCGTGGGCACTTGCCTGAGTGGGGGAGGGGCAGCAAGAGAGGGAGACAGAATCCCAAGCAGGTTCCACGCTGTCAGCGGAGCCCGATGTTGGGAGATCGTGACCTGAGCTGAAATCAGGAGTCACACACTTAACAGACTGAGCCACCCAGGGGGCCCCAGTGCGATAAACTCCTAAAGGAAAGGCGAGGCTTGGTGTATAGGAGCCCAGGCTTTTGTAATTTCCTATTGACTATGGTCGTATGGCCCTTGCACTTACAAAAACTTTCAGGGGCCGGATGGAAAACCAGCCTTCACAGACGGAATGGAAGCGCGTGATAACCGATTTGGGCCTCCGGGGTACTGACCCCCGTTATTGTTTCTGGAAGCTGATTTACATATTTGAATGAATCCTTTTCTCGGGCTGGGCTCACAGACTATGTGAACAAAGACCCAACTTCTAAGATCCAGTTAGGGCTCCCAATTTATCAGTGAAAATATGTGAAAGCTGCTACACAGAGTTAACACGGGCCTTCAGTTTACAAACAGATTGCAAACTCTTCACTGCCAAGTGTGAAGGAGGCTGGATGTGCTATCGCGGGCACTGCCCTGAATGACAGGAAGGAGACCGCAGAGACTAAGAAGAAGCAAGGGGAGAAGAGCAAGAGTCCCCGAGAGCTACTCTGTAAAATCACTATTGCACCCGCTGAACAGATGCAGAACTCAAGCCCTGGGATATTTCCAGAAGGCTTCAGAGGCTTGTAAATTATCCTCTGTAGTACAGAGGCCATGTTATTCTTTCATTGTTATTTTACTTTTATGATGTATCAGACCCTGGGGATACGAAGGTGATTAAGACATAGTCTCACCCCTAAGGGGCACACGGTAGAGCTAGGAGGAGGAGTGTGGACGAGCATATTGACACGTATAACACAGGATGGTCTACAGAGGCACAGGCTAGGCATTACCTAAGGGGCACCGGGCTCCTTATGAGCTTAAAGATGGTATTTTATAATATCTAAAAGTACAGTTGTGGGGGCACCTGGGCGGCTCAGCCGGTTAAGCATCCAGCTCTTGACTCTTGATTTCGGCTCAGGTCATGATCTTGTGGTTCATGAGCTCGAGCCCCGTGTCAGGCTCCTCACTGACAGCGTGGAGCCTGTTTGGGTTTTTCTCTCTCTCCGTCTCTCTCTCTGCCCCTCCTCACCCTCCCTCTCTCTCTCTCAAAAGAAATAAATAAACTCAAAAGAATAAATAAAATTACGGTTGTGGGGGGAGAGCATATTGTAATTTGCTCCTCTAAGAGGAGTCTCGTTGAAATAAAAGCAACTGGTTATTGTCATGAAATACATCACATACAAGCAACCTCGTAAAAAGCGAAGGCAACAAAATAAACTAGGCCCCGCAGATGGAAAGTAATCAGAAAGCCTTAGGCTGTCGATAAAATATGCTGATTGTGAAATATTTATCCTTCGCTGCGGAAAAGAGAAGGATCAGGTTATGAAAGCTGGCCTCTCAGGCCATCTGCCAGGCCTAAGTCTGAATCTCCAGTGAATCCTGGGAAGGAGAGTTTAAAATAAACATTTATAGAATGAACTAAAAAACGAAAGATGGAAAGAGGAAGGGGGAGGGAGGAAAGAGGAGGAAGGAGGTGCAAAAGGGATGATTTTGTGCCTCTGATGACATCTCTCTTCTTCTGGGCGTTCTAGCCCACGGGGATTAGGAGGGCTCACTCAGGAGCAGATATTCGGTATCTCAAAATACATAAAATGTAAACCTCCATAAAGATACTGAATAGAAGGAGGAGGAGGAGGAGGAGGAGGAGGAGAAAGGTGAGGAGGGAAGGAGGAAGAGGAAGATAAGGATGACAGTAATAAAAAGGAAGAGGAGCAGAGGCAGCCACGGCAACAGCTATGATTGTGTTGAACGTGTAGTATTATCTCATTTAACTAACGAAAACACTGCAATGAAGTGGCAAGAGTAAAGAAATGTGGATTCGAGTTTTGGCTTTGCCACTTCCCAGCTGGCCACTCTAGGCCTCAGTTTTCCTATCTGTGACATTAACCACCAATCCCTGTCCTAACCGTCTAGAAGACTGCGAAGATGAAATGAGATGACGGAAGTGAATCGGCCATATACACTCTAAAGTCCCGAACAAATGTTAGTTATCGCCTTTACCATTTTTATTCCCAGCAGGTAACACTGTTTAACTGTGACAGAAAAGAACGTACCTTCTCAAGTCCCTTGTGAGCTACGGATCTGAGAAAGGTACGGTTTCGCTTCCACATCAAATAAGGCGCGATAAAACCATGCCTAAAAATACACTCCGGAGGTCAACAGTCACAGACCCACAGAGTTCTGGACACTGGAAGTTCTAAGCTATGGAGAGTCTGGTAAATGCCCTAGTTGGGCTTCTGATGAGACCCTGATGTCGCATAACCCATGCTCTACCTGGGCGGCTGCCATAGAAAAGTGTCATATCTGACAGGCACAGAGACAGGGCACAGAGGAAAGACACGGGAGGGATCAGCTTTCAGAACATGCCAATGCAGACCACAGTCATCATTCTGCTTTTATCATTCTTCTGTTCTTACAAAAGTCACCCAAACTCATGACAGAAAAAAATGAGAATATAGATGTAAGAAAATAGAATAAACAACGTCGTTAGCTGTACCACCTACACATAGCCACGGCTAAGGCCTTTGAGTATATATTTTGAGATCTTATTCCACGCATATAAACATGAATCTTTAAGGCTACAACGACACATGGTGGGTCTTCTGTAAAGTAAGGACGTTCTATTACAAAAATAAATGGGTTTCATAAGAAGACTATTAGGTAATAAACACAAGGAAGAAATGGGACAATATGGTACGGAAACCACAATGTCTTCTAGTTTTAATTCTCTTGACAGCTGTTACAACTAGGTCCTGTGGTATCTGTCCCCGCTCGGGGAGATGGGACCAGCTCATTAGTGTTTATTAACCACCAACCCAGCAAGGAAAAGGCTCCCAGCTGTCAACACATGTCAAACATGTTCAATAGCAACCAAAGTATTCTTTACTCCGATACTAAAAAAAAAAAAAAAAAAAAAAAAAAAAAAAAAAAAAAAAAGGGGAGAATCCTAAGATATAAACCAGGGCACCTGCAGTGTTTTTGGAGGACGACGACGATAAAAAGCGAACATGGCGAAAGAATACACGGGAAGGGAAGAGGAGGAGAAGACAGTTTACCCATGATGCACTTCTATCTGCAATTCATTCAGTACACATTCGGGCAAAACACTATTCTGGGGGTAATAAAGGGGGTAATGAAATATGTCTTACAGGTGAAAACACTTACAATCTGTGTAGATTACTTAATCCCTTTGTGCCTCGGTTTCCTCTTATAAAGGGCAGGGGCGACAACTGTACCTATTTCATAGTGTTGACTGAGTGAACGCACGTAAAAAGCTAAAAGCTCAGAACACTACCTGGAACATAATAAGCTACATACGTTTTTATATAAATGTATGAAATATATTTCTTTTCAATGTACTAGTATATTTTAAATTTGGAATATATGTGTACACGTATCCATGTGCATATATATGTACGTATGTATGTATGTATGTATTTATTATATTTGGAAGGCCAGAGTGATTTAAAGGCCATCTCCCCACATCTGCCGTTGTTCTGAGGGTTTTTTTTAAGTTTATTTATTTATTTTTGAGAGAAAGAAAGCGTGCGCATGGGGGAGGGGCAGAGGGAGAATCCCAAGCAGGCTCCGCCCTGTCAGGGCAGAGCCCAACCCGGGGCTCGATCCCAGGAACCGTGAGACCATAACCTGAACTGAAACCAAGAGTCGGACACCTAACCGACTGAGCCACCCAGGCGCCCCGTTTTTTCATTCTTCGCAAGCGGTGTTGCGGAGACGTGGCTACTCCAGCAACGGCTCAGGGTGCAGGTGCCTGCCATGTGGTCGAGAGGCAAGTGCACTGGCTTCGGCGGCAGTCCTCCTGAACTACAACACTAGCTATGTGCCCGGAAGCGCTTCTGCTCCAGCGGAAGCTTCCTGATCCCCCACCACCCTGGATTCGAAAGCAGTCGTGGCTCCCTTTGGTGGGCCAGTTCAGGGGTGGCGTTCCGGATGCCTTTCCTGGAGACCCAGCCTAGAAGCCCCCACTGCCGCCCATCCCGGTGACTTTGTAAGCACCTAGTTAACAGCACCGAAATACGCGTCCACCCACAACAGCAAGAGTACCTTTTGTTGCCTTCTGACGAGCCAGCGCTGACTGCCACAATGGGTAAGATCTCAAGGAAAGGCAGAGATGGAGTGGAGAAAGTCAACGCCACCCCGGCCAGTGGGAACAGCCTGCGCCAGGAATGTGCGGGATGCAGTCCGGTGAGCGTGGGGGAGGGGGGGGGGCTTCCGGCAGAGCGGACAAAGGCAAAGCTTTGTTTTGTGGGGATGCAACAAAATGAACCCCCCCAACCCCGACTGCGTGGCAAGGCTGGGTGACTCTCCTGCCATCACAACCCTCAAGAACCCTCTTTAAAAAAAAAAAAAGAAAAAGATTTCATAGAAACAGATGGTGGTTGCCAGGGGCTGGGACAACGGGATGATGCTGGTCAAAGGATACAACTCTTCAGGTATAAGAAGAAGGAGTTGTGGCATGCCTGGGTGGGTCAGTTGGGTGACCATCGGACTCTTGACTTCAGCTCAGGTCATGATCTCACAGTTTGTGGGTTCGAGCCCCATGTCAGGCTCTGCACTGACAGTGTGGAACCTGCTTGGGATTCTCTCTCTCTTCTCTCTCTGCCTCTCTCTCTCTCAAAATAAATAAGCTTTAAAAAAAAAGAAGTTATGAAGCCTGAATGCACAGCATGGTGACTAGTTAATGATACCTATCATATACTTAGAAGTTGCTAAGAGTAGATCTTGAACATTTTCATCACACACACACACACACACACACACACACAGTTACCTATATAATTATGTGAGGCAATAGACGTGCTAATTATCTTGATCTTGGTAATCATTGTTCACTCTAATTATATACGATTATATTTCAGCTATCCCTCAATAAAGTTAAAAAAAAAAAAGAGTTCTCTATTAGGACTATCTGGAGATCTATAGTTATGGCATCATACTCCAAAGATTAAATATGTTTGTAGCAGGAAGGATAAGGATGCAACTGAGGCTGCCTAACAATGAGCAATTTTATTGCTTCTAAACGGAAATTTTTGATTAAAGTATATCAATATCAACTCTATTTTATAGGATTCCAGTATTTCTGCCAAGATGGTTCTGTCGCAGTGCCACAGAAAACTGAAACGGTTTCAGTTTATGAATGCTATCTATTTCTAGAAAAAAAATTCTGCTACACGTCACAAATGGGGAAAGTTTCCATAAGAGAAACAAAACAGAACACCCCAAAATGAGCAGTACACTGAAAATAAAATGCTTTAGTACTACCAAAAGTTAGCGCAACAAATAGCTAGTATATGTCCCCCACTCTAAATTCCTCAGACACGGAGCATTTGTCAATCTTCAGCTTATACTTAACATACTAGACTTTAATCACTAAACTGCTGGATGAACAACACCCCACACCTCCCAGCTGCTGCTGCTGCTTCTTCTTTTTTAACGTTTATTTATTTTTGAGACAGAGAGAGACAGAGCATGAACAGGGGAGTGTAAGAGAGAGAGGGAGACACAGAATCCGAAACAGGCTCCAGGCTCTGAGCTGTCAGCACACAGCACGACGCGGGGCTCGAACTCACGGACTGTGAGATCGTGACCTGAGCCGAAGTCGGACGCTTAGCCGACTGAGCCACCCAGGCGCCCCTATCTCCCAGCTTCTTCTACATGAACAAGTAATACATGTGAGTAGTAATGTGGCAGAACAGAAACACTGCAACGTTTTATGCCATGACCTTTTCGTAGTAGAAATGATTATAAATTCTAAGACCAATAAAAACTGAAGCCATATTTCTTTGATACCAAAAAGAAACCCAAGCTCTATTTTGTTTTAGGGACACAAAGCACAAGCTTTAGAGTCAAATGATCATGGGGTTGAGTCCTGGCTCCAATATTTACTAGGGATGTGATCTCTGTGATCTTTATTAGGGGCAAGTGTCTTAGTCAACCTGAGCCTTGATTTCCTCATCCATAAAATGGGGATTTTGGCACACCTACTTCACAGGGCGGTTATGCAATTTAATAATATTTATAAAACTCTTAGCATAGTGCACAACATATAGTAAGTTCTCAATTAGAATTAACCACCAACTTAACCTATTTATAATAATAGCTTTGCAATAATAATATACATTTGAAGTGTGCAATAATTTTTTGTATTAATTTACGGAGTTGGGCAACTGTCACCAGAGTCTAATTTTTTTAAATTTTTTTTTAACATTTATTCATTAAATATTAGACAGAGACAGAGCATGGGTGGGGGAGGGGCAGAGAGAGAAAGAGACACAGAATCTGAAGCAGGCTCTAGGCTCTGAGCTGTCAGCACAGAGCCTGTCATGGGGCTCCAACTCACAAACCGTGAGATCATGATCTGAGCCAAAGTCAGACACTCAACCAACTGAGCCACCCAGGTGCCCCTTGGCTTCTTGAATATTAGAAATGTTATGAAAGAAAGCAAAAGGATGTGCTCACATCCAATGCCAACCAGAGGCAAATTTCTCCAAGAGCTGTGGTCTATCAATGCTGTTCCAAATCATCATAATCACTGTCTGAGTATGGCCACAGAGACCAAGTGGAATTAATTCACATTCTAGAGATTCAGAACAAGTCGTCGTCTCCCTCCCGATAAGCCCTTCTCATATCGTTCAAGTGTATGAACGTACACCTGCCATATTCCCCAACAGCTCCGAGAAGGTTCTTAGCAAAGGCTCACAAAGCTAGCAGGTTGTAAAACTATGATTCAAAGCCAGGCTTCCTGACTCCAAAGTCTATGCTCTTTTGGCTACTTCACACTGCTTCCTTATTAGAATCATTCATGTTTTTTTCAGGAATCAAAAAAGAAAGGTACACAATAAAACACTGGATTCTGAGTAACTTGTTCTGTGAATGTTCCCCGAGGCGAGCAAACATCTCTAATAAATTTCAACTTGATAAACGAGAAATGTCTTACAATCACGAGTAGTGCATGACACTGGATGTCACATGATCACAACTGAGCCAACGGTTCTTCTCTCTCTGTCTGTGTGTGTGTGTCTCTCTCTCTCTCTCTGCGGGATTGTGGGTGATTGTCTCCCATGCTCAGATGCTTGGTCTCAGGTGCAGTGTTTGGCAGAGATCCGTGATTTTTCAGAACGTTGGAAGGTGCCCACAGCTGGCCCTAGTGTCTCTTTTGTCCCTTCAAGGCCCCTACGGACAGTCGTTTGCTTTTCCAGACAAGAGTAAGCTTAGGACGCTTTGCTTCTTTCTAGGTCAGGCTGCCAGCAGAGAGAGACCCTTTCCTCTGCTGCCTTATCGCCACGTACATTAAATACGGTATAAGACCAGAGTTTGTTAATACTCTACTGTAGGCAACATCCATTCGTGATAGTGGAAGTCGTCCTACACGATAACCCTCCTCTCTCTGGTCTCCCTCACACCAGCCACGAAAGTTTTCAAAGGGAAGTGCAGGTGAATTTGTTTATTTTCCTTTATATTTTGTTTTTTATTATTTTGTATTATATTACAGTATTATCATCATTTTATATGAATATTTTGGGGTTGTAGAATGAGTCATCTGAGTTTCCATTAATTCTTACAGGGAAATTCGCTTTCACATACAAGTGCTTTGGATAAAAGCATGTTTCCGGAACAAATTATGCTCGCAAACCGAGGTTTTACTGTACTTGCCTTTTTTGTGCATTCTACAATGGTGGCAGGGAACACAACTGTAGAAAAACACATTTAATAGTAGATGTTGCTATTTCAAACCAGCTTGGGGGTTGACTATACTCGACTTATTATTTGAAATACATGGTTAAATTGTAACAAATCACCTCTTTACTCTCGAGTAAGAGTCCATTCACAATTCCTTGCACTTGGTGAGAATCCCTTTTAATGTGCTGCGCAAGCATCAGTGTGACAGCGTAGAAAGAGTGCTGGAGTGGGAGTCAGATGGCGGAGGCCACTAAGAGCTTATCTTGGCCAAGTGCCTTCGCTGCTCTGAATCTCCATTTCCTGTTCCCGGGGAACGAGGAGGATGGAACCAGGGATGACTAAGGGCCCTTCAGGCTCTAATATTCTCCAACTCACTGATGTCTCCAGGCAAAGCAAAACTGACTTCAGATTCTCTTAACACCCACTTCATTTAAATAATTAATGTCTTTACAGCCTTCGATGGAGAGTCATCAAGTGACTTAATCATGAACTCCTCAGAGAAGAGCAGAGAGTTCAGGTCTCCATCCAAGGCCTCGGGGCCCAGATCACTGGAAGCTGGCTCACTAAAGGGAATGAGGGAAAATTCGTTCAGCGGAGCATGTGACTCTTGATCTTGGCATTGTAAGTTCGAGCCCCACGTTGGGTGTAGAGATTACTTAAAATGCTTAAAGAAAACACAATTATCTAAAATCTAGATGTACAGTAAAACTTTACTAACAATCCAGGGAAGGGGCGCCTGGGTGGCTCGGGGAGTTAAGCATCCGACTCAGCTCAGGTCACAACCTCACGGTTCATGGGTTCGAGCCCCGCGTCGGGCTCTGTGCTGACAGCTCCGAGCCTGGAACCTGCTTCTGATTCTGAGTCTCCCTCTCTCTCTGTCCCTCCCCCTGTTTACACTCTCTCGCTCACTCGCTCTCGCTCTCTCTCTGAAAAATAAACATTGAAAAGAAATTTTAAAAACCAATCCAGGGCAGTGTGGAAAAATAAATATATAAAACAAAATCTAGATGTACAAGACAGATGTATCAGGGGCCACTGCTCACACTCTAGAACAAGGGCTTGTAGTCCAACAGACCTGGATCGATTCAAACCCTGGGTCTGGCAATTAAATGTGAGACACATGAGCCAGATCCAGGTTTGTTCAACAACCAGATGTTTATTGGGCACTGAGTAAATGCCGGGTCCTGGGTCAGGAGGCCGGCAATCAAACTCAGGATAATCAGTCCCTATCCATGAGGATCTCATTGTCTCATGGGTGAGACAGACACTAAAACAGGAAGCTTTCCTAGAGGAGGGGACACCTGAGCAAGAGCTGGAACTTGCTTCCCCAAACTCTCTGAGCCTGTTTCCTCATCTGTTCGATGGAGGCAAGGACGTCTACCTCACCTGACCGATGTGCGAGGGTCAGCAAGGCAATCAGCAGAGAAACTGAAGACAATAAAAATCCATAGCGACAGTACCCGTGGTGTTTCCTCGCTCTTATGCAAAACATGACCTACATGACCTGCTTGTTTTTATGTTATTTCTTGTCTGTCTCACCCCACTAGCATGCCCCACATGAGGACAGGGATCTTTGTTATGTTCCTAATATATATCACCAGTACCTAAAACAGTGCTTTAGTTATAGCAAGTGCTCACGAGATAGTTCGGGAGGGAGGGAAGGAGGGAAGGAGGGAAGGAAGGAAGGAAGGAAAGAAGGAAGGAAGGAAGCAGACCCTTGTGCCACCTCTATCCTTTTCCTCTTCCTTCCTGACTGGAAGGCCAGCAAGCCTCTTGGACTAAGAAATGACCTTAAGTATGGAAGCCCCATTCTAAATCCAGAGGACCTCTAAAATCACAAAGCTAGAAGGTGTCTGTGAGCTCATGACATCATGGAACCACTGTATCTACCCTGGAATGCTCACCTCCAGATTTCTTCTGGGCGAGCGAAACCTATGTCAGCTATCATCTTGAGAGGTTTCTGGTATCTGGTGTTGAATGACTTTTCTGAGCGAAGGTCTCAGCTCTAATGTCGCTTTGTTTCCTTCGCAACATTTCTTAACATTTTTTTATTAAACTCTTAACTTCGTTATGGTTTCGTTGTTGTCGCTTGTCTGTCTTCCGAACTAGAATGTCAGCTCAATGACTACAGAGATGGCGTCTGTTTGGCTTCACCATCTCCTAGCATATGCCTAACACATAAAAAGGAGCCCAATAAATGTTTTTCAAATAAACGATTCAAGTAGCTCGAATATGGCATGATATACAGTGGGGGCACTAGGTCACTCCCAGTTCGAAAACTCAGGAGGGGCCCTCTAACTCAATGAGTAAATGTATAGATCGCCAGGATCACTTCTGTTAATACCATTCAACCGAAGTTCACCGCACACCTACTAGGCACCCGGCCCTTTGCCAGGCTGGAGCCTCTGGTCTGATTAATGGACGGCTCTGAGGACCGGGTCGTGTTAGCTGGGCCACCCACCCCAGCCCCCGAACCTCAGGGTATCCGCGCGCCTGGACAGGGGCCATGAGTGGGGGAGGGGCGGAAAGCTGATCATGGGCGACCCTGAAATCTTAACGACGAATATGTGAGGAGCGATTATTGCTGATTTTCATTAAACATGTACCAGTTCCAAAACAGGGGGCTGCTTGTTCACGTCATGGCATTAAGATTGATATCCTTAATTTATTTCGCTCATTTCTAACATGCATTTCTTCCCCATTTGGTACTTTTCCTCCTAGATCAAGAAAACACAGAAACAAATACTTCTCATTTCTCCCCAAAGCCCAACTTGTTGTGGGTAATTAATATATGACAGACTATAATAATTCCATTGTGGATTTGTCTGTTCTGGTAGTTGAAGTCTTCCCGTGAATACTGCTTTGGCATTTTCCTGAATCTCAACGCAACACGCATATTAATATAAAAATGGCCAAGGCCCCTGCTCACTGCGAACCCAAAAGCTGACTGAAACGGGCTCTCAGTGGCAGCCACCTAAAGTAATACTAGAAATGGTTCTGGAGGTTGGATCCCGTTTACGTCTGGTTGGTAAAGAAAGGAGAACAGGGCGGGTGGGGGCAGGGGGGAGAAGTTCCACTTTGCGCTGTGCCTAGTTAAGCAGGAAGAGAGAAAAGAACGCCAGGGGGCGTGTCAGGGAGGACAGGCAAGGCCAAACTGTAGAACATCCAGCAGGAGGGAGACGGGTACAGAGTGACCACGTTCCGCCTCCACCACGGCAACCTCCTGATTGCTGACGGCTACGCCACCCCGGGGACCGCTAATGAGAGAGCAAAGTAGACCATTTTGCTCCCCTAGATGAGCTACGCTACCAGATTGGACATTAAAAACATCAGCCACCGAGTGAGACCAGGAATAGCCAAGCTATAAGGACCACGAAAGGGAAGCACGCACGTAAGAGTGACAATAGGCGACCACTCATGGACGCCTGGAGATGTGCCTGAGGCTGTGCTAAAAACCTCATAGGTATAACCACTTACAATGTTTTTTTTTTTTAATAATAATAAAAAAAAAGAGGTACCAGAGACCACTTAGCTCAGTGGTTCTCAACCGAGGACAGTTTGGGCCCCCTCGGGACATCTGGCAGGGTCTGAAGACATCTCTAGTTGTTAGAACTGGGGAGGGGGTGGGCAGATGCTACTGCTGTCTAGGGGGGAGAGGCCAGGGATGCCCCTGACCAACCGATGACGCACAGGATGGTCCCACACAGCAAAGAATGATCCACTCCAGAAAGTCAATGTTGAAGAAATCCCGATTGAGCTCTACCCCCTTACGGTACAGAGGAGATCAAGGTCCAGAAGGAGTCTGTCTTGGCCACAGTCATTCTTATCTGCCATCTCTGTCCCTGTCTTTCTATCCCTCTGTCTATTGGCCAGAGTTTAAAATTTCATGTGACTAGAGGGCCCTGTGACTCTGAATAGTGTGAAAACCACTGCTCTCATCCCCACGTGTTTTCAGAGAAACTGAAGCGGGTGGTCCCCCTTTTCCAAGAAGCCCGTTGCTACCCAGAAAAACATACAATCCTCGGAGTTAAGTCCTCTTAGGATCATTTTTTTAAATGAGCAGCACAGCCATAATGAGAGGGGGGAGCGCCACCCCCCCAGCCCCCAATGTACACACTGCATCCCACGGATGCCTGAAGTCACATCTTCCCGCTGCCCAGGACCCAGTGAGCTCCCTGCCCTGCCTCAATCACTGCCCACTTGGTCGCTCAACGAAGCATCCCCTCTCCTGCTTTCTCGTGCATCCAGTCCTCTTCAGATCATCTCCTTAGGACAAGACGCTAAGCTGGGAGCAGGGGATCAAGGGAATCTAGGCAAAAACAAGGCACGGTCCAGGTCCTCTTAGGGGCTCCCCAGGTCCACAGGGGATGGGAAAGGTAATGAACCATTTTCTACCTGGTAAACTGGGATAGGATGAGAGTCTCTGGAAGCTACACAGTGCTGTGAGGCCACAGGAGGAAAGGAGCACGTGTGGCATCAGGGAGGATCAGAGAAGACTTCCTGGAGGAGGTATCCTGCGTGGCCAGAGGCAAGCAGCCGACTGTTTCTTGACAGAAGCGTTATGTCCTGGGAAACGGGAGAAGCCACAGAGGAAGAGCCGGGCAGCAACGGAGCCTGACGTCCACTCTAGTTTTAGAGTTTTGAAATCGAGGCAAAACAGAACAATCTTCCGGGAACCCCCAACATACTCTGTACTCAATGATTTACAGCCTCTACCGCCAGCAAAATAAAAGCCGAATTCCTTCCCTTGGCATCTGATGTCCTTCACTGCCTGGTTTTCACCACGTGTCCCACTACAGGGTGCTGCCGAGCGATCCCATGTGGCCCGCTCCTCGCCACTAGAGCTCCCCGAGGCGCTTCTCTCTTTCCCCTCCCCCCGTTCCCTCCCGCCCCCACCAGCCTCTGCGAGTACCCAAACCTCCCCCTCTCAGAGCACCCCTGTCCTTGCCTCCCCTCCACAGTGGCCACTTGCACTCGGCCTGGCAATCATGAGGTGCTCCTCGCACTCACTGTAAGCACCAGAAAGAGCAGTTCGTAAACCGCATCTTCATTTCCTGAGTGCTAACCGCGTGCCAGCGCCCCGACACATATCACTTGACTTAGTCCGTCTGGGGGTGCACGGTCATCATCATCCCCATTTCGCGGCGGGAGAAACTGAGACCCAAAGACGTGACGTAGGTTGCCCGAGGTCGCTCAGCTAACAAGGGGGCTGAGCAGGGAGTCAAACCTAGTCCTGGTGGGTCCTCACAGCCAGACCGCTCTCCGCCAGCCTATGCGGGGTCCCCAGGGCCGATCTGCTCTGGGATGCCTTCCCTGAGCCCAAAGTCTCTGAGCTCCCTTCTTCCTCTGAACTCTGAGGCATACAGGGTCTCCAGCTTTTGTGGTCCATGCTGTCTCTACGATGCACAGAAATTAGCACCAGTAATACACTGAAATAGTCCTTCCGTGTGGCAGGAACCCTTTTGAGTCGCTTGACAGAGGTTAGCTCATTCAATCCTATTATTGCCGCGTCCCCGATGTACAGATGAGACAAGGCACAAAGAGGTGAAGACGCTTGCCAAAGGCCCCATGCGCCTGGTAAAGTGGTCAAGTGAGGATTTGAACTCAGGCAGTTTAGGTCCCACATAGTCTCCCTAACCACTGTATTTACCTCTTGTATACTAACTCCTCTAATGTACAAAGCAGCCCTCTGAGGCAGGGACCAGCATCCCTGTTTTTATAGATGAGGACATGGAGGTTCAGAGATGTTAAGAAACTCACCCGAGGTCACACAGCCAATACCAAGAGGATCTGGGATCAGAATCCTAGCAGTCCGGCTCCACAGTCCATGCTCTTAACCACCACCACTCTGTAGCCCTAACCCTGATGAGCCCTTATGAGCGGTCTTGGGTCTCTCCAGCTGTATCACTTTATTGAACCACCCCAAAACACATCAGGTTCTAGCCGGAGAGCAAGTAGTCAGGGTTTTCCAAGCTACATTGCTGTAGGAGGTTCCCAGCAGGAGGTCTACGAGGCCCCTGACCTCCCTTCGGAGTAAGCCCCAAGAGCAGCTGCACAGCCTGGGCCTCCCACCCCAGAAGGCCCTACGCCCCAGAGCCACCGCCCCCCCCCTTGCCCTCCCAGTCCCAGATTGAAGTCAGGCCCAAGCTGACAACCAGGTTCACTATTGAAGTACGGATGACTAATGAAGGCAGAGGAGGCAGAGAAAAATGACAAACGCATTACTCACCTTTTAAACCACAAACGTACAATTATAACCTTACTCACTAATAATTTCAGGTTGCGCGCTCCCGACAAGGGTGCCTCTGTAGGCAAGCGCACCATTTTAGAGTAGCGAGTGGTAGGGGGAGAAGCGTACAATCATGTATTGTTGTTTTTACTGCCCCTCAGGGCTCCCAATGTTACCGTTCTGACATCACTATAATGTTGCGTTTCCTTCTATTCCGCATCCATACGGCCTGTCCCAGAAGGAGTTCCCAATTTCCATCCCCCGCCAAAAGATGGCACCGGATTTTAAATGTTTTAAGGGGTTTTCAGGTTTGAAATGTTTTAAGGTGTTTTCTTGGGACGAACACTTCTGCGCCGTTCGCGAAACCAGCGCCTCTAGGAGGTCAGATAAAGAGCGCAGATCTAGAAGCAGGGCACGCGCCAGGCCGGCGGGCCCACGCAGGGAGGCACCGGGCCAGTCAGGAGGCAGAGGGAATGAGAAGGAAATGTGAGCCAGCGTCTCCTTCTCGGGAAGGAACGGGGCACGCAGGGGACGCAGGTTTAGGAGCGGCTGCTTTGAATCATTTCGGCAGGCTCTGGAGCAGAAAGGCTCCTGTAGTTGTCTGGTACCTGGCCCTGGAGTAATTAGGGCAGGTGCATAATTGCCCAGAATGTGACAGTCCCATAAGGGAGGTGGCTGGCGGGGGGGATGAGCTCTGGACTGATGGGTTTGCGTAAGAAAGGCGCACCGGGGGACAGTTCGTTTGCTACCTTCTAGCAAGCGGTGACCCTGGGAAGAGCAGCCCCTCCAGGGTCAGCGAGGCCCCAAGATGTCAAAGCAGCAGAATACAGAAAAGAGAAGGCACGGTTAACACAAGGCCTCAGGTCCCTTCTCTACAATGGGCGCCGGCAACAGCTGTGTGGCGTGGGTATGAGGAGTGGCTATCTTGTCTGTAAGTTCAAGCTTCTCCGTGGCCTTCCAAAGCCACATAAAAGCGGAGCGGCTGCGCAGAAATCACAGGAAGGCAGACTGTGATTCCAGAACCTGCTACAGGCATGTGTTCATCCCCGCCACTCCACGGGCACCACGTTGGTCACGATCGCCAGCGATCTCCACGTAGCCGGATCCAACAGGCCACGCTCAGTGACACTGGACGCACTTGCACACGCGGCTTCTGTGACCCGCACTCTCTTGACTCCTGCTCTTCCTCTCTGGCTGCCCCCCTTCAGGCTCCTCTAAAGAACGTTTAGACAAATAACGGCCTTTCCGCACAATGAACACGTTCCAAACTGAATTCCTGATGACTCCCACGCACCAGCGTCTTGATGACTTTCCTCGCCCAGGCTTCCTCATCTTAGTGAAAGGGACCGCCATTCACTCAGCCCCTTGGCCCTGAACCCTGGAGTCTTCTCTTCCTCTCGTACTCCTGTCCACCCCATCAGCAAATGTCGTCGGTTCTGTCTTCAAAAATGCATCTCCAGGGCGGGGTTTCTCAACCTGAGCACTACCGATCTTTCGAGGCAGATCGTTCTCCGCTGGTAGCACCTTCTCTGTCCCTGTAGGAAACTGGCATTGTGACAATCAAAGATGTCTCCCAAACATTTCCAAAGGTCCTGTGGGGGGCAAGCTTGCCCCAGGAGAGAACCACTGCCCTAAAGGAGTCACTTCTCACCGCCTCGCCCTAAATCCGAGCCACCATCAGCTTTCGCCTGGAACAGGACAACAGCCCTGTTGCCACGCCTGCCTTCCCCTTAAGGCTGGCATTCACATTTTTTTTTTTTTTAATGGCGATGTCCTGGGACTCCTGGGTGGCTCAGTTGATTAAGTGTCCTACTTCAGCTTAGGTCGTAATCCTGCAGTTCGTGAGTTCAAGCCCTGCAATCGGGCTCTGCAGTGACAGTGTAGAGCCTGCTTGGGATTTTCTCTCTGTCTCTCTGTCTCTCTGTCTCTCTGTCTCTCTCTCTCTCTCTCCAACTCCTGCTTTGTCTCTCTCCAAACAAATAAATCAACTTCAAAAACATTCTTTAAATGCTGATGTCCTTATCATGGCTTACAAGGGCCTCCATGGCCTGGCCCTTGCCCACCTCTCCTGCCACTCTCTCCCACACCGTGGCCCCCTTGCTGGTTCTCAAACACGGGTAGATTCCTGAGCACAGACCCTTTATACCTACTCTCCTCTCTGCAGACAGGCCCTGCTGCGGTTGTCCAGGGGCCTCACTTACTGCGTGTAGGTCTCCGCTTAAATGTCACCTCCTGGGGGAGGGGGGGCCTTTCCCCAGCTTTCCCCAGCACCCTGGTCCCTATCCCCTTCTTTCCTTTTCCCTTCGAGGCATTTACTACCACCCGCCGTTCGAGTGAGCCTTGTGTTATGTGTGCGTAGTGAGTTTCAGTTCCCTGCCAGCCTATGTTGTCATCCAAACAAGGCAATCACATCTTCCCAGAAAACCTGAGCACTCCAGTCCCTTGAGGCTGCGGAGCCTGTGTCCCACGGTCCCTGGCTGCTTGCTCTGCTCACAGGTGCAACTCCTGTGTGTCACCGCACGGAGGGCGGTACCCTACTGCCCTGGGCTGTGGGTACCTGTGACTAATAAACTGTTGTCCATCTCATATGCCCAGTGGCAGATGATGTGCCGGGCCACCCCCATCACGCTACGGCACAAACCTCTCCCTCACCGGTGGGGTGAATTAGGAGACAATTCAAACGGTATATAAATGAACACAGAAATCTTTTCAGTGTCAAAGCCCATCAGAGGGCACCCGAGCTATCGCTTGCCTCTGAGTCCCCTCTTGCCCAGAATAAACACCACTTGGTGCCCGCAGCACCCCCGCAGGCCTCGACTTCGAGGCTGTGCCCCCTCACACACTGTTCTGCCCGGCGACGTGGAGCCCACAACTCAGCACAGGCACTTGGTGCCACACGCGGGCTGGCCACTGAAACGAGAACACCAGGGCTCCAACGTTGACAAAACGTCTGGGCTCAGATCAGAACTCTGCAGCTTGCACTTGCCCTGGCCAGTTCCCCTCCTCCCCCGGAGTCTCGGCTTGCTCATCTGGAAAATGGGACCAACACCAGGACCCTCACCAGGTTTTCGCGAGGCTCAACGGGCACTCATTAGACGCTCGCTGTTTTGCTAACATGAGCACCATCAAGCCCGACGAGGCAAATGGCACACAGGAGTGAGCAGAGGCTGGGGGTGGAGGTCGGGCGAGAGTGAGCTGAGGATGAACACAACCGGCCTGGGCTTCCAAACGAACCCTCTGGGGATAGGGTGCTGCTGCTAAGTCCGGCTGCCGGGACAGTGAACCGTCTTCAGGCTCCAAAACAAAAAGAGTTCAATGACCAAAAACCACATATTACATTTTATGCTTCGGTCCAGGAGACAGAAAAAAAAAAAAAAAAAAAACAAACTTTTCATTTTTTGTTTTTTTTCCAAAATTGGGAAGCCAAGATGGTCATGACATGGAACAAGGACCCAACCCACTGAAATCCATTATGGGAGCGAGGTGGGGGAAGTCACAGAAATAGAAATTGCCACACATCTGACTTCAGGGGTATTTTTAAGTCTCCTTAGAAACAGCCTCCCTGTGGGAATATTCGTATTTAGGACTGATTATTTCATAAATGTCTTCAATCTGATCCAGAAAAAAAAAAAAGTGTTGTCACTAACACCAGTAAATTTTGGGGGGACAAGAAAATGATGTTCAGTTCTATTTTCAGCTCGCAAAATTATGGATTTTGTAGTGTTCCGCCTGCCATTCATTTAAAAAAAATAATTCGTTAAGAATGAAAACTATTTTTTTTCCCCTTTGGGGAAACTCCAATATAATCTGGAAGAGATCCCATGTTTATGACGGACTTCCACAGAGCTGAATGTCTTAGTTTTTATGAGCCGTAAGCTGCATCAATTAAAACAAATGAAACGAGCCAAAGAGTTTGGTTCCAGTTATATTCCAAACAGCACTTCGAACAACCCATAGCCCTTAACCGACTCCTAAATAAAGCGATTAACCAAATGCGGGCTGGGTATCAGCTCAGTGCCAGGTCCTATGTTTGGGGATGAACTTGGATGAGCTTGGATGAAGCTATGCGGCTGACGGGCTCACGGCTGCTACACAGCCAAGGCCTTGGAAAGGGGTCGTCCGGTAGGGAGAAAGGACAAAGGTAGAGAGTCACAACAGGTCCATGTGCTCATTCACCTGCGGATCTCACCCGCGCCTGGGGTCTCTCCTCCACTCACGTGAGGTGCTTAACATGCAGGCAAACGGTCGGCCTTGAGCAAGTCACTTCGCCCCTTGGAGCCTCCATTTCGCCACACTCTCAATGGGGACGCTAAGCGCGCCTATACCTTACAGGGCTGGACGCACTTGGCAGTCAGCAATGGCTGGAACGCTGCCGAGCCCGTTCACTTACATACTGTCGACGGCACTTTTTGCACTCCCAGGCAGAGCTAAAGAGTTGAGACAGAGTCTTTATGGCCCACAAAGCCCCAAATATTTACTATCTGGCCCTTTACAGGAAGAATTTGCAGATCCCTGCCCTAGAATGCCCTGCCCTTTCTCCTACTTGAATAAATCCCATTCATCTTTTAAATTTCAGCTCAAGAGTCCTCCTCTCCGAGAAACCTTTCTAGACCTTTCACCCCACCAGCACTCCAATTTGAGCCTTCAAACTGCACTCAATTCATGCCCCTCTGAAGCGCTAATCACACTGGTTAGAATTCTCTGTCTGAAACCCAAGACAGTGACCTCCCCAGGGGCAGGGACGGTGGCTCATTCATCTGTGGACCCTGAACACCCAGGACACAGAGGCTTGACCCAGGAGTGGTACTAAATAAATCCTGATGGAATGAACGGGCTCGGCCGTGCTGGGTTTGTAATGTCACACGAAGCTACAGCCCCACCGCTCAAGAACTGCCATCACACTTGTTGAAGTCAAGGTCATAGCCCATCAGTGAGAATAATGACCACGGGAGGACGCTACTCTCCAACAACCAAGTGTGGCTGAAGAGACATCACCAGGAGAGTCCCACCTGCCCCCGCTGCTGGCAGAGAAGGCTCGCCCACCAGGCCCGCAGCCCCAAAAGCTACGTTCGGCTCCGAGCACAGCTTTCCCAGGGGCCTGTGGGCCGACGCACATCCCAGGCTGTTGGGTCCGCTTGCCTCTCCAAAGGCCTCACCTCCTTCACTCCAGCTCGCCATACCTTGCCTTGGCCAATCACCCACCAGTGGCACAACACCCACCGTGTCTCGAGTACTGCCTTCGAGAGGTATGCTGGCGTGTCCATGGGCCTGATTTTTGACCTTGACATTTTCTTCTTCGGAACTCATCTTAATATCAGGGATGGGGCACAGTGCCACAGAAGGAAAGCACTGGACTTGGAGTCAGAAGACCCAGGTGTTACTACTGGTTCCCCCACTTTCCAACTATGAGAGCCCTGGGCAGCTCAGGCCTCAGCTTCCTTATCTGTAATTTGGAGACGATAATGTTACCAGATCGGAGGAAGTGAGGAGACCACGGGAGTGAAAATGCTCTTCTGTCCAGGAACTAATCATTCTCAAAGGACAGGAATGTGGCCCCTCTCCCGGGAAGACCTTTCCGTCATCCAAGGGGCTCTCTCTCACAAACCATATCCAGCTCTGGGAGGATCTGGAACGTGGCCTTCCTGTCTTGAGATTCAGAGCTGTGGTGAAGCACCTTGCCCCCTGCAAGGGGGTCGTGACTCAAGGGCCCGGGGCCAGGAGAAGGCTGAATGCCACGTCTCTGGAGGTGACCGGACGGAAGTGGACAGGACCGTCGGTGCCGAGGGGAAGGCCAAGAAAGAAGGGGGCTCCAGTGACGTTCCACAACCTTTTTCATGTCATGGCATGTCCACCTCTCTCTCTACCTCTAGATCGCTCCTCAGCCTCGACTCGCAGGCACCTCTCTACCTCCACGTGGGTCCCAGCCTCTTCTCAGTTGGGGAAACACAATTCGCCCAGGGCAGGCACGTCAGAAGCTCAGCTCCAACATCACCCTCAGGACTGGGCCCCGGCTCCAGTTCTTACTGCTGGGGCGACGCCTTATTTCTGAGAGTGACACCCCGCCTTGTCCCCCAAATCCAGTCACCTGTTTCTTGTCTTGTCCCACTGCATTCAAGGCTGATGGTGTTCTCCAGCTCCTCCAGGTCTGGGCTCCTGTCTTATTCCTTCCCTATCTCTGAGGGCCTGGAATGAATAGTCTCAGTCCTGACCGGGACTCCCAATCACTACCTACAGCCACAACTGCCAGTCACCAGCCCCACGGTGGCACCCCAGGTACTATACTCTACATTTTCTCCAGCACTTTGCTGTGAATTATTCTCCCCAGTGCCCGTGCGGTCCCGCCTGGGGTAACTGCTACCTGCGTCCCTGTGCTTCCTGACCCGGCCCCTGCCTAGTCCACGGACTGGAAAGGCTCCTCCTGTCATGTGGCATAACTTTTAGGGGCTCGGGCTTCAGAATGGCAAAGACACGAGCGACAGCTGCAGCCCTACTGCTCACAGCCATATGGCCTTGAACACATCAGCCTACTTCAACTTCCTCATTTATGAATGACCACCTTAAAGGGTCATTGTGAGAATTGATATAAAAAAAAAAAAACGTTGCTTTCGTTCCTTAAATAGTTGAGCGCTCACTGTGTGTGAGACACTGTGCTCGTCAGCCAGTGGGGGATACAGTGGGACCACCTAGTGCTAACATCCTAGAGGCAATTAGCAAATGCCCTGTAATTGTTAGTTATAGGAAGGAAAATGCTGGTTAGGCCATCCCATGGTCACTGCTGACTGGCCCCTGAGGTACATTCCAGCACCTGGAGCATCTATGTGGGCACAGCAACACAATACAACCACCGTGAACACTGTACCTAATTTACTCCGTTCATTCAATAAATGTGGAGGGGGGGGGCTCCCCTGTGGAGATACTCTGTCCGAGGCTACGGAATCAGTCTTTCCAAACCTGGTTCTTAAGCAAAATAATCTGGGAACTTTACACATATGTATGTATGTATATACGTGCATATGTGCAATGCAACAGAACATATAATGCAATATATTCATCGTCTATTTATTATACCCCTAAACCTACTGACTCTGAATCACCAACATCAGGGATATCTGTGTGTGTTAAGGCTCAGGTGATTCTAAGAACCAGCCCAGCTTCAGAATTGATGTGATGGAGAAAAGAGAGAGAGGGGGGCCTAAATCCTACCCTCAAGGAATCTGGTGGGGAGGCATGCCTAGATGGGATGAAGTTTAACACGGCCCTCTTTAGGCTCTCCGCGGAACAAGTCAACTATTGCAGAAGCGTAGAGCATGTTTGTTGGGGGCTTCTGAGAAAGATGGTTTCACACCAGCGACGGACCTCAAAAAATGAAGGAGGATTTCTTACACCTGAAGAGTGGAGGAACCGGACCCACAGCAGCAGCAGGAAGCAATGAGCTGCAGACTGGTCCTCGTGTCCAAACTTCTCACGTTTCTTTATGAACACGGTGATTGATGAGCGAGGTCTCTCCCAAGTGCCACGGTGGCACAGTCTGGACACTCCACATGCCGAGGAAAAGCCCAGGCAGAGAGCTAGGAGGCAGATCCCTCTTCTGCTTGAAAACTGGCAGCGGGCAGGCTACAAGATCCTGGCACGTTCTCCTCTTCTCTGACTAGGACCACTCCTGCCTGCTTGCCTAAAGATGAGGCCAAGTCACTAACGTTCCATCTCATCAGCTCTCTGACACCCTGGAGAAAGCCACTAGTCGGTCTCTAACTCATTTTCAAAGCCCATATACAATAAGGACCCTGCCCCCTCTTCTTCCAATAATGTTTATGGACGACCTTTCATAAGTCAGGCACAGCGCTAGGAACTGGATAGATATGGAAAGAGAGACTAACTCAAGATTGAACACATCACAGAAAAGTATGATATCCAATGATCATTTTGAAAACTGTTTAGTACTTCTTCCTGCTTGTTTTTCTAGACTAATTTTGCCAGCAATGTGTCCCATCTCAAGAAGTAGCCCACCAGGTCTTTAATTGGCATGTACCGATACGCCATATGCACTCAGAGAATACTGTAATCGTTCCCATGTTTTGTCTTTCCAACTGGAGCAAGGTATCTCTCCATTCATTTATCCAATGCCTTCCATTCCTCCCTTTAGGATGATATCATTTCATTTAAATAAATCTCACGTCCCAAACTCAATCAACGTCCAAGAATTTAGCGTATTTTGTCTCCATTGCAAATGAATTCTCTTCTTCATCATATTCCTTAGTGTTTTTGCAACCAGGAACATGACTATTCGTGTTCATTGGCCTTGAATTTCAAGATGTTGTTAACCTCATGTATACCAACTGGTATGTGATGACCCTGTATGTTCGAGAAATGCAGTTTTTCTGGGGTATGCTCCTGGTACCCATCACAATGCCTGGCATACAATAACTGCTAGGCCTAGTGAAGAAAAGTATGGTTTTCTTTGCTGATGGTGCTCATCTAATTCCTTTTTCCTTACTAATGACTATGGCTCATATTTCTAGCACAGTGTGAAAAAAACCTGTAAGAGTCCTACCTTGGGCACCTGGCTGGCTCAGTCAGAAGAGCATGCGACTCTTGAACCTGGGCTCGTGAGGTCAAGCCCCACGTGGAGCATAGAGATTAAATAAATAAAAACTTAAAAATAAATAAATAAATAAAAACTTAAAAAAAAAAAAGGAGTCCTACCTTCATCAACTGTAATTTTTCCTATTTGTATGGAACTCTCTTCTCTATGAGTTAGACATAATATTTAAATATATGAAAACTCTCCTTTTTGCGTTGTTAAATCCACTGTCCAAGAATAACTGCTCCATTTGTTAGATGCCTTTTCAACATCTATTGAGATATTACTTTAACTGTGTTTTCATATTAACATGATGATCTGTCACATTAATTTTAATTTTATCGGCCTATCCTGTGTTCCTGGATTAAATCTCACTTGGTCAGAGACAAATTTTTAAGTGGAATTATTTCCTGTTTATAATTGTTAGAAAATATGGGGCGCTTGGGTGGCTCAGTCAGTTAAGCATCCGACTTCAGCTCAGGTCATGATCTCACACTCCGTGAGTTCGAGCCCCGCGTCGGGCTCTGTGCTGACCGCTCAGAGCCTGGAGCCTGCTTCCGATTCTGCGTCTCCCTCTCTCTCTGCCCCTCCCCTGCTCATGTTCTGTCTCTCTCTGTCTCAAAAATAAATAAAAACATTAAAAAAAATAAGTATGTTGTAATTGTTAGAAAATAATGGCTATCTATAAGAGAAGTTGCCCTATAATTTTCCTTTTTTGTTCTTTTTACCAACTTGGGGGTTGCAAGCATATTTCCTCACAAGGGAACTTGGGAATTGAGCAAACCAGCATTAATTCGGCTTGAAAAACAATTTAGGGGAGGCAGGATTTTTTTACACTTGTAGAAAGGACAACATGGGGAAAGATGATAAACTTGTTAGCCAGATAGATCTGAGTTCGAATCCTAGCTCTACCAGTTACATACTGTGTCACTCAGGTAAGTCATTGAACTTTTCAGAGCCTAGTATATGAGCTGTAAATCGGTGTTACCAATAGCTCCCATATATAATCATTGTATGGGTCAGAACTTATAAGTGTGTGTGTGTGTGTGTGTGTGTGTGTGTGTGTAAATGATCTAGTCCAGGTGGTCAAAAAGTACCATGGCTTTCAACCCTTGGGATCTTCCTATGTAGGTAGTAGGTCCAGATACCCACGGTTTGTGTGGGTTTCACTGTAAGACTTTTAATAACTTCTTGTTTCTTTCTCTGCAATTGGTCTGGTCATGTTTTCTGGTTCATCTTGCATGAGTTTTTATATTTTGCAATTTTGTGAGGCGTCACTCATTCCCAGTCTGATTGATCTGATTCATTAGCAGACAGGAAAGAGTACTTTTTATCTGCAGATTTCTAAATCTTTTACATTTGTTGTCAGCTCTCCTGTCTCATTTCTAATTTAATGAATGTGTGATTTCTCTTTTAATAAATTTGTGATGAAACTACTGTTCATTTCTTTTTCCAAAATCAGCTACAGGGTTTATCGGCTTTTTCTCCAGCTTATTTCTACTTTTAAGTTTATGAATTCTGCCCACTCCTTCTGGCTTTCTGACATTGTTCATATTTATGTTTGTTTTGCTTATTAAAAAGTCTGGGTTATTAGGTTCTGCACTTCCCCCAGGAGGTGTTATTTAAGAGACTATGTTATTCATTTCCCTTATTTTTTTTTCTCATTTCATTATGGCTTCATAAAGTGTTTTTTAGTACTTTTGTCTTCTTATATTTTCAAAGTATGCATCCAAATCTAGGCATACCATTAGTTTTTATGAATGATCCACATGCATTTGCAAAGAAATGTTATCGCTCCCTTAAGAGTAAATAATGTGATTAGTTTGAAATTTATGCTGTCATTTTTAATTAAAGTAAGAGCAAGAGGACCCTGAAAAATGTGCATTTTCTTCTGTAGATTCTAATCTTAGTTATGGGAATTCTTCCAAAGGAAAATGAAATGCTGTTAGTTCATTTCCTAATGTTGCCACTTAACGTAAGAATGACAGTCAGTCTGAACAAAGTACTTTAAAGTGTTAATTCTAACCAAACGTAGTAATTCATGGTATTTAAACTTGGGAACGCAGTAAAATGTCATTTTAGTAGAAACTGTGCTCCTCTTCTAGATAAATAGCCGTTGGTTGGTGGGGGGGTGAGGGGGAGTGGGAAATCCACATAACTCTTTTCTGACAGTTGACTGGAACTTTCCAACGTATAGCCACAGGCTCTTCGGAAGCAAGTTCCCCAGGGAAACACCAATGTCCCACTAGGAGGCCCAGGGAGGTCAAGCCGGGGATAGATAGTTCTCGGCAGAACCAGGAGGAAAATTTCCTCACCAGGAAGCTGGGGCAAAACAAATGCAGAGGATATGAGGGCAGGTAGCGAAAAGAGTGCATTGGTGACTGTTCTACAGATTTCAAAGGGTGTCCGTCCCTTAGGATCAAGGCAGAGACTGTCTCCAATCAAACTGAGCTTTAGATAGCAGAGGAAGAGCAACCTCGTGCTAGGAGAAACGGGTCCCTTCTCCTTGGAGGTTCCCAACCATGCAGTCAGAGTGCCCTCTCCCACTCCTCATCACTGTCACCCCAGGCCTCCTGAGCACTCCCTCGCATTGGCTGGGGGCTCCCGGTCTCCCAGTCCCCCTTAAGTCCCACCTGCACCCAAATGACTTCAATGCGCATAGAGGTAACACAGCCAACCTCTGGCCCCTCGGTGTCTTGCTCTCCTCATCTCCAGAGGTCACTTCCGTTTATCCATATGGACCTCTAGAATTTGTACTCACCCAGAACAGTTCAACTCTGATATCTGAAGTTCAAACTTGAGCCAATCTTCTGGCCACTAGAAAGTAGAGAAGTCAGAAGACCAGGAAGCCTGCGTGAAGTCCATTAGGCCACTCTTGGTTCCATCTTAGGTATGGGAGTCCCTGACTCCAATCACTCTTTGCCAACATCCTTAACTTCTCTACCTCCTTTTCCTTCCATTTCTCCCACCTGGCAAAGCCCCAACTCCAGATCAGCACGGCAAGAACATATGTTCATGCTGTCCCACCCTTCTTGAGTCTTCACCCTGGACAACGGCTTTTCTAGATGTTCTGCTCCAGTTTTTCTCCCATTCCTCAGTACAGCTCATTTCATCTTTCTACCTGTTTCCTTACACTTGACCTTACTACCTGTAAAAATATAGCGCCTGCCTGGGGCACTTTGGTGGCTCAGTCGGTTAAGCGTCCGACTTCAGCTCAGGTCATGATCTCACAGACTGTGGGCCCGAGCCCCGCGCGGGGCTCTGTGCTGACAGCTCGGGGCCTGGAGCCTGCTTGGGATTCCGTGTCTCCCTCTCCCTGCCCCTCCCCGGCTCACTCACTCTCTCACCCTTTCTCTCTCTCTCTCTCAAAAATAAACATTAAAAAATGTTAATATAGCTCCCGCCTACCACCCTTTCATCTGCCTCTCTCCAGATACACTGAACAACTAATTGTTCTCAGGAGACATCATGGTCTGTCTTGCCACTGGGACTTTGCACATGCTGTTTCCTCTCCCGTGTTAGCTGAAGCTTCCCTAGTCTTCCATCTCGACACTGCCCCTCACAGAAGGCTTTGCCTACCCCCAGGCGAGCTTACGTGTTCTCATCATCACGCGCATCACCTTGCATCAAGATTTCCTCCAAACCCGACCATCTCGACCCATGAACTGCCAGACGTGCCGTGACACCAGGAGCCATTCTTATTCACTCCTGGACCGCTAGTACACAGCACAGCATAGTCTAAGACAGTCCTCACCCCAGGTTTGATGAATGAGCGAGCATAGCGCCATTAAATGATACTATTAAAGAAAGGGGTGAATCAAATCTAAAGTGATTTAGAAGAGCATGTTGGACTTTGAAGGTGTATAATGCCTTTTCCTCATGCTTCACATAACTAACTTCTACCTACCCTTCAAGATTCAACTCCCATGTTAACTCCTCCAGAAAGCTCTCTAGCCCCCGGGGCCAGAGTCACTGCCCCTCCTCAGGGCTACCACAGTCCCATGCCACTAACCTCACTCACTATATTGTCATTAAATACTTACGTGATGCATTTTGTATCTAACAGTGTGAGTCTTCTGAGGGCAAAGAGTGTGCCTAACATTTACATCTACATCCATGTGTCAGAGGTCCCCAAGACCCCCCCCCCCAGGTTCAAAGACCAGCTAGAAGGACTCCCAGGTCTCAACAAATTGTTGCACTCACAGCTATCATTTATTGCAACAAAAGGATCCAAAGCAAAGTCGGCAAAGGGTGAAGGGTTGTCTACCAGGGACGCTCATTAGACTAAAGGTCCCAGGTTTTTCTACCGGGATGCTCACATAGGCCCTCTGCCAAGCACCTATCAAAATTTCAGGCTCCCTAGGGGTACCTGGGTAGCTCAGTCGTGATCTCCCAGTCATGAGATCGAGCCCCACATCAGCTTGGGATTCTCCCTCCCCCCCCCCCCGCCCCTCCCCAACTCGTGCTCACTGTCGACCCGAAACTGACCGAGAGATTAAACAACACGGCCGGGAAGATGCCAAGACTGGGACCTGATCCTCTGGCTGCCTGGTCCGGACCTCATGCCTTTTGTGCTTTCCCCACAGCTGCCTACCCGGTGGGGATTATACAAGCGGCAGCGAGTGGAGTGGGGCAGGAAGAGAGCAGTGCCTGTCAGGCTGAGCAGGCAGAAACCCACCAGAGGCGTCCACCCACCGGCCCAGCGGTGGGGAGTTGGCCGCAGCCAAAGCAGGCCCTACTTCAGGAACATTCATTCAGCTTTGCCAGTCTCCTCACAAAAACACAACCCTCGTATCCGCGGACGGAGCCAACTCTGAGGCCTACAACAGCAGGCCAAGCGCCATCCAATGACTCACCTACCCAGCTGGGATGCGGGTGCGTGTTTAGGAAAACCCTTTCAAAACCACTGTGAAGCAACCTGTACGCATCCGGTTCTAGTTCAAGTTCTTTGCCTTGTATTCAGCGCCTGCTCTGGCCAGAGCGCTAGCCTGGGCCTTGGGAATACAGAGATGAACGAGTTCTAGTCACTGGCCTTGAAGACTATGTCATAGATAAGGGTTCAAAAGTGGAAGTGTCTTTGCTCTCTTCTCCCAAGATTGACTCTGGGGACTGTCCTTTGTCGATGCAAAGTTGAAAGGACCCACTGGAATCGATAGCAACAATAATGACAGGGGCAACCAGCATTTATTAAGCACTTACTGAGCACATTACATGCATCATTTCTTTTATTCCCCATAATAGCCCTGTGAGGTAGGGGGTCCTGCCAGCCCCACATTGTAGACGAGCAAACTGAGGCTTAGAGGGGTTAAGTAGGTTTCTCAAGCCCCAACACCCACAAAGTCGCAAAGCTGCGATTCAAACCCGCTTCGACTCGACCACAAAACCCAAGTCACTACCCACATCGCTCGCTGCCTTAGAAGAGCCAGTGTGGAAGTCGAGAAGGCCAGCTGAAGGAGAAGGACAGCAGCCCCTCCCAACCCAGGGGCTCTTTCTGCACTAAGCATAAAACGGTCTGGTCACAGGAGGTGCGCACTGGGCCCAAAGAAAAGGTCTGTGACCCGCGGCCCACCATGCATTTTCCTAAGAGCACCTCCCTTCATACAGACCAAGTGCACTCGGTAAGGGTCCTGTCTCCTAAGGCCTCAGAAGGCTCTGGCTGGGGTTCCAGTAATAAGCACCCCTTCCACAGGGGACCGATTTCCAGGTTCCAAAGCACTTTCACGTGCACGACCTCCCTGGAGCTGACACGGAGTTTCACGGATGTCAAGTGACTGGTCCACATCGAGCTGCTTAGGAGGCAGACAGCAGACCCCGACCTAGGTCTTCTGGTTCCAGATTTGGAGCTTGTGCATATGAAATTGCCTTTGGTACTAATTAATATAGAGCCGTCACCATCCCACCACGCAAGGTGGGTAAAGATTTACTGAGCGCCTCACTGCCTACAAAGGACTGTAAGAAACACCCAGGAATCCACAAAAATGGGCACGAGCTATGTGCCCAGGTGTGCATACAGAGACACTGGAGAATGGTCAGATCACTGAAATCACCCCAAAATGTTAGCGTAGTTTTTAAAGAGCGTATTCAATAAACTGTCCAATCCCTTCCAGGCCTGAGAAGTAGACTAAACAAAGGAGGGTAGCCAATTAAAGGTGCTAAGAACGTTCAGGCTTCCAGAAGTGTACAACGGTGATTGGAAGGGGGAGAAATTGGTCGTTCTGCTCCTCTGAAAATGATCTGCGTGCACCTTAATGAAAGAGGCAACCTAAATGCAGGGAGACCTGTCATCGCCGTGGCCCTCTACAGATTCACCAGTTCATTTTCTCAACAAACACTTAGGTGGGACTACATGTCAGGCACTATACCGGTCCCTAGGCCCAAGAGGTAAAATAGGGCACAATGTGGGAGAAATAGGCAGAGCAGGCTGGGGGAGGGGGTCAAGGTACTAGGAACAGCATGTACAAAGGCACTGGAACAACAGGAGTGAGGCTGTTGACCAATCCCTCCTCCTTGAAACACCTGGCTTCCGTGAAGAACATCACTCTGATTTTCCTTCCACTCCCTCGGACATTCCGTTTCTATCTGTCTTACTGATTTTACTCTTTCAACTTTTTTTTTTAAGTTTATTTATTTTGAGAGAGGGAGAGAGAGCGCCCACGAGCAGGGGAGGGGCAGAGAGAGAGGGAGAGAGAATCCCAAGCAGGCTCTGCGCTGGCAGCGCAGGGCCCGATGCGGGGCTCGAACTCACGAACCGCGAGATCGTGACCTGAGCCGAAATCAAGAGTCGCACGCTTAACCGACTGAGCCACGCAGGCGCCCCTGACTCCTCCAAACTTTAAAAAAATAGTGTTCCTCAACTTGGGTCATGCCCTTTCTTCCGGACCCTCTAGTCTTGTACAAGCTCATCCATAATCCATGGCTTAACGGCGCATTCGTATCTTCCGCACAGTCAACCTCCAAATCTACGTTTCCAGCACGGGTCAGGCATCTGAAATCCAGACTTGCCCATCCAATGAGCTACTCTTCTTCTCCCCTTTCAGGTTTTCACAGGTATCTCCAACTTAACCCCAATCGAAACTGGAATCATTCCCCACCTCACTCACTGCTCTGTGTCTAGTGAGTGCTTCCAGTAAATGACATCATCCAGGGGCTGTAATGAGAACTCCAGGAGTCTCACCCCTCCCCACTCCCCACCCAGCAGCAAGTCCTGAGGTCAGCTCTGCACTCTAACTCTCTTTCAGACCCGCCCGCCCCGCTCCATCCCCGGCGGCCCCATTCAGGGCCAGAACACCTTGGCTCTCTCCCAGTCTCATGCAGCACCCTGCTCCCGGGTCTCCCCACTTCCCTCCTTCCCCTTATACAAATCAGTTCTGTACTGAGTCATTCTGACCTAGCCTCCTACCCACCCAAATCCCTGGCCCAAGGGGTCATCTCCTTCTTGCCACGACGGGGAGGCCAGGGCAGCAATCAGACTGACCTGGTCAAGCGATCACGCACCTCTCCTCATTCCTCTGATGGCTTTCCTCTCACCGAGCGGGAAAGCTGAAATCCTTACGCCAGCCAGCAAGACTTTCCACCATCCGGGGCCCTACTGCCTTGGGGATTTCGACTCCCACCACCCTGCCTGGCTCAGTCCATTCCAGCCACACTGGACTTGTCACGGGGCCTTGAGCACCCCCATTATCTTCCCTCCTTACGACCTGTTTACCTTGCTCTTGTCCGTCTAGAACACTCTTTTCCCTCATGCCTTCTGTCCCTCCCTTCAGGCCTTTGCAGAAACGCCGCCCTCTGCTTGAGGTCGTCCATCACCTCTCTATGTAAATCGGCACCCTTTCTGCCACCCCGCACTTCTGGACCACGACTGCCCTTCTATATGTACTTGCTTCTTTTTTTTTTTTTACCAGCCCCACCACCACCCCCAACACACGCACGTAAATCCCACAAGGGCAGGGACCCGCTACTTCTGTTGTTTTCTCCGACTTATGCCCAGAACCCAGGACAAAACCTGGAATGTAGTAAATGCTCATTAATCATCTGTGGAATGAATAGTAACCGCACTGGCCTTTTCCACAGGTAAATGCAAATCGGGCCACGTGACCCCAGGCTGGCACTCCTTTAATGACTTCCCACTGCCATGGAAACAAGTGCAAAGCCAGCATCACCTCCGGCCACCCTCCCTTCCCTCTCCTGCCCCAGCCCTGCTGGACCTCCTTTCTCTACCACGCTGCTGTTTCCTCCACTGACGGGCCTTCCCATCTGCTGAGCCCTCCCCCCACAATGCTCTCCTCCCTTCTCATCAGAGATGAACCCCACCACAGCTTTCCCAAGCCAGCTGCAAGGTCACTTTCTTGGGGAAGCCTTCTCAGACTCCCTAGACTGGGGCGTCTTCTCTGCAGCCTTTGCCCACATCTCTTACGTCTTTCTCTTTAGCTCCTTGATGTTCTGTTTCCCCTAATGAACCACGAAAATGGAGATCATCCCCATCTTATTCGGTATTCTGGTGCCTGATATGTACACAGTAGGTGCTCAGTAACTATCTGTGAACTGACAGCGAAAAGCAGGTGCCTGATAATGCAACGCCAACCGTGTTCGCTTCTGTACATGCGAGGTCCCGGGTTTAGTGCGCCCTGGGACCAACACGGTGGTTAGTCTGAGAGCCACAAACACGAGGTCCCGGGAGCGCAGGCCAACCTAAGCCTTTGCAGGGCTCAAGCACTCAAGGTACCGGCTCTGCTGAGGAGGGCACAGGATAAGCGAGACCACCGCATTCCTTCTGTGACATAGAAATCGGTGCCGCAAACACCGGCTCTTCGCGAGTGTATCTGTCACCTGACTACAAAGACAGATAGTACCCACAACGCAGTTATGATAAATGTGCTTCACCACCTTTTTTTTTTTTTTTTTTTGTCGAAGCTGCAAGCGATGATGGAGATGTTTACTGTCGATAGTTCAGTTGTCGCGTATCTGCGAAACTAGCGCAGATAATCAGCTGTAGGTTCTCTAGATAAAACTGGCAGCTAACAGAAAGGGGAAGAGAAAAACACCACCACATAAAAGCATCATAAATGGAACGGCACACAATAAAAATAGACAAGGTGTAAACTTCCAGAGAATAACCATAGTCCTCTCTCCAAGAAAACTTTCGTGAAGTGCACGGATCTTCAAAATCTGCCACTGATTCTTAGCGGTTTGGGGAAAGAAGTGATTTTTGGCTTTTAGGTATAGGACAGAGGGTGAGAAAGAGGATTTGGCAACTCGCAAGCCACAGGACTTCGGGCACATGGTGATACCACTGTGAGCCCTGATTTCCTCTTCATATGTACCAAGGAACCAAAATAATGCCTCCCTCATTTTCATGGGTCTGCTGAGAATTAAATGCAGTAATCTATGAAAAGAACAGAACGCGCGCTCATCAAAACGTTACTTATTTTCATCATGGTGCTGGGGGTTGCCATCATCCACACAGAACTAAAGGCTAACGGCTAAAGAGGTATTGGCAAGTAGAGGTCCTGTTACGCTTCCTTCAGTGGAAAGAAGAATGAGCATTTGGAGAGCAATCGAAGGCCAGTCGACGTAAAAATGTGGTAACAACACACTGCCAAAGGTAGGACGCAGCAATGCCAACACTACCTTCCCCCTAAGTTTGATAAGCCGGACGAACAAGACAAGGGAGCCAGGAGATGAAGAGGCCGATGGGGGCCTTCTTGCCTCTGAGATCCGTGCTATGAAGATTCTGATAAGGGAGCCGGGGTCGTTAAGCACATTTAGGTTTGCATATGTATTTGCTAGTCTGGCTGCTGGTGCCACATTACTCATGTCCGAGTAACAGGCCTACCAGTTCGGAAAGGCTGTCACAGTCCAGCCAGAAACCTTGGGGACAAGAAGCTGCTTTCCTCTGAAGGACTACCTGAGGTCCTCCCCTCTCTGGGGGGCCAGTTCACTTCCACATCCTCTGAGAACAACGTCCCGGGACTGTACCTTCTGTCCTGACGGCCCTTCAAGGCTGGAGCCTGTCACTCCCCTGCTCGAAAGATCTTCAATACATCTGCACCACTTAGGTAAAAAAATAAAATAAAATAAAATAAAATAAAATAAAATAAAATAAATAAAAATCCCACAAACCTTAGCACAGCATTCAAAGCCCTCTATAGCCAGCCATCCTCAAATGTTCTAATCTCAGAACCTTAACAAGAATTGAGAGGGGGCAGGGGGAAAAAGGACAATTTCTTGAAACCAAAAATAACTGAGGATGCCAGAGCGTTTCTGTTTACGTGGGTTATATAGCTGTCAGTATTTATCGTAGTAGAAATTAAAACTGAGGGGCACCTGGTGGGCTCAGACAGAAGAGCGTGTGACTCTTGATCTCAGGGTCGTGAGTTCCAGCCCCATGCTGGGTGTAGAGATGACTTAAATGAATAGATACCTTAAAAACTTAAAAAAAAAAAAAAAAAAAAGAAATTATGGGGCACCTGGGTGGCTCAGTCGGTCAAGCACCCGACTCTTGGTTCCAACTCAGGTCACGAGCTCCCAGTTCGTGGGTTTGAGCCCCTCTCTCTGCTCCTCCCACACTCGCGCTGTCTCCGTCTCTCTCAAAATAAATAAACAAACAAACAAACTTGACCATTTTTTTCACTTAAAAAAGAAATTAAACCCAAAAGTTTATAAACTATTCAGGTACTGATGCGTTTAAAGTGAGCCATTATAAGCCGACTAACTACGCGTTAGCGTAAATAATAAAATTGCGTGGTGACATCAGTGCCACTCTGTATGAAAAACAACCACGCTTCACCAAAAATAGCCCTATTTGCCAAAGCAACCAGAAACTCAGGCAAGAGTACCAAGGATCTGTCATTTTGCAAATCTCTGGAACGTCTGGTCTAATAGAGGACAGCCGGATTTTCCTATCTGCTTCTGCATGCGATTCGTCGGGGCAGGTTGTTATAGCTGACGCCGCGACAAGACACGTCCGTCTTACACAGGTAGGTGATTAGAAAACGCAGGACTTCACAGACTCCCTATCTTGACTGTGGGGATGGTTTCAAGGTGCACACGCACATCGAAACCGCACATGTGACAACACATGCTGTTTGTTTCCCGTCAATTATACTTTATTTCCATCAGGCCGTTAAACACAGGAAAAATAAATAAATAACGGTTCCTCAAGGCGTCAACCTCCCTTTCTTCCTCCTCTCCCTCCACCCCGCAAGGCCACACGACCGACACGCCAGCGGTGCGGTACTGGCACCCAGCCGGCCCGGCCCCTTTCTTCCCACCCCTTCCTCCGCCTGAAATGCCTTCCCCACCGAGGCCTCCATCCTGGGCCTCCCTCCCTTCTCCCACTAGACAAAGTCCTCAAAATCCACATCGGACGTCCCGAGCCTGAGAAACGTTCCTCGATCCCAACACCCTCTCCAAGGAAAATTAAGCTGTCACCGCAATTCTCGTGGGTGAGGAAAGAATCAGGTGAGAGCAGCGGGCAGAGGGGGCACGTCTCCATCAGGATTTCCTCAGACTGGCTCATCTGCCATTCGTCTTCTTTGAATCAAGAAGAGACACCCAAAAAAGGGGGGAGGAGGGCATCACAGAAGCCTAGAAGCAAATGAAGGCAGCCCAGGACTAACAGCCTAGGGTCACGAGGTCTCTGAGGAATATCGATCTCTGTTTCTGGCCCCCACCCGAACCCAGAAGAAGTGGTCATGACTCCACATACACACTCAGGGAGCTTCCTGGGGGCAAGGGCCACACTTGGCCACCTGCAACCCTCCAAGTGCCCGGCCCGTCACAGGTGCTCACGCAGTATCTGTGCTGCAAGCCAGGCAGAACGTCCTGAATCAGACTCCGTTCCTCAGTCGACAAAAGGCACCGGAGAGGATCTACCCACACGGGTTGTCCGAAATCCTTACTTACAGGGTGTCTTAGTTTCCTAGGGCTGACGTAACAAGAGAAATTTACTCTCTTTCTCTTTCTCTCTCTTTCTCTCTCTCTCTCTCTCTCTCTCTCTCTCTCCTGGAGGCCAGAAGTCTGAGATCAAGGCGCCAGCGGGGCCTTGCTTCCTCCCAAGGCACTTCAGGCTTCTTTCAGCTTCTGGTGGTTTCCAGCAATCTGTAGGGTTCCTTGCCCTGTAGCTGTGGAACTCCAGTCTCTGTGCCCATGTTCACACGGCCCTGTAGGTCTCTGTGGATCTCCAATCATTTCCCTTCTGAAGACACCTGTCACTGAACAAAGGGCCCACCCTAATGCTGTATGACCTTCACCTTAACTTGGTGACATCTGCAAGGATTCTATTTCTCAACAAAGTCCCCTTCTGAGGTTCTGATTAGACGCAAATTCTAGGGAGAATACACAGAGCACGTGTGGAAGCGCCTGGCACACGGTAGGTACCCAGCTCTTGTAAACATCCTCCCGTCCTTCTGCAAATGCAGAAAAGCAGCCAAGTGCCTCCGGTCACAGGAGGACGCCCTGGGCTTGCAGAAGGCTTTCTACTGACACGCTTACTTGCAAAACGTGAGAGGCTGGTGGAAGTGAAAACAACAGTGGCCTGTTTTTCCTTCTCAGCTCCTCCCTCCCTCCCACAACTGCTCTGGCTCCCTGTTTCCTTATTCCCTCACCCCATCCCACCCCACCCTGGTCAGTCCCATACAGAATACACACCTGCCTATTCAAATGCTATCCAGGAATCCCCTCCTCATAGTTAGGGACCATAATTTCATGCCAAAATTTCTCAGCAAGAAGGATAGAATTTCCCAGTGAGAGAATAGGTCTCGTGTATGCAGGCTGCACAATAAATCCTAAAGGCCAGCTTTTTTTGAATGAATAAAAGGGGGAAAAATGACTCTGGATACAATTACCCTAAACATGCCTTCCCAAATCAGCTCCGATCCAGACTGCTTCAATGCAAACAGGCTCTCTAATGTCAGTGGCCACTGGTTACAACAAAGCAGGAAATAGTACAGTAAAGCACCACAAAAATCTGTTGAAAGAAACAAATAAATATGGCTTGTCCATCTTTACCACTGAAAGGCCGGGAAGGTTCAACCACACCCACACTGGGGGACCCGTAATTGAACCGTTGGCAGTAATGAGCGTGTACCTAATGGCAGTTTGGCCATCAGTTCACAACAGGGCTTGCCAGCCCCCAGACGCTTGGATGCCTAGAAAGTATTCTGACATTCATGGGGACAGTTCCCCTAGGGTGCTGACCCCCTTGCCCAGAACACAAGAATCTGTCAGACCATGAGGTAGCGGGCCGCAAGTCCTGCTGTGATTCCCTTTTGTCCCCCTTTAGAACAATTTTGAGTAACTCAAAAACAGCGTTACTTCTCAAAGGCAACCTGGACTTCATCTCCTGCAATGTTCAAATGGCCTTGACCTTTTCGGCTGTCAGTCTTGGCGATGCGGCAATGTATTTGCAAAACCCTATTACTCCCCTTGAGGATTCGTTTTCTCTGTCTGTCTTCCTTTCTTTACTCTTCCTCTATTGTTTCCGGATGTTTTCACTGCCGTCTTCAAACTGTGATACTTAATACATCATTACTTTGCACCATTTCAAAGGTTTTCCATTTCAAGACCTATCTACGTAATATATACTGGTGTAACACATAAGATTAAAGGTTTAAAAATTAAACTAGTACCATGGAATTGACATCAAGAGGGACCACGTACTGTGTTACCCTGAGAATACTTTGTTAAACAGACACAAGGTCAATACACAAGGACTCGATCTTTACAAATGCTGAAAATTTAAAGTGCTCACACATACAGGGGCTACGAACGTTATGTCTTAGTGTGTTCAGTGAAAGAAAAGTGTGTTTAAGTTTAAGATGTCCTAAGAATAGCTGAGTGTCTGGATCAAAAATCCCCATTCAAGTAATTACATCTTCCCAACCAAATGTTAATTAGCACTTCTTAAAAACACCATCGGATAGTGCTACTTGATTAGATGACTTGAGCAGGTACATACGACCACATACAGAAAAACCTAGCTCTCCCAGGGGTTACCTTTTTTAGGAATTGGGAACTTGCAGCCCCTGATTCAAGGCTGAACTCTCTCAAAAGTAGTCTTGAACGGCCCGTTGACACAAACTTCTTCATATGTACACTTTCTAGAAGCTCTTCTGAGAAGACATTACACCGATCGCTTGCTTATCCAGCACAACCCTAACTACGCGTTTCGCCAATCCAGAACTCGGGACAGCTCCTCACTGAGACCTTCCCTTCTCCTACGTTATACAAAGTTCTTACAGGATTGGCGACTGACGGCCATGAGAACATCTGAGAACCATCAGATGTCAGGGAGGAGAAAGAGTGCTACCAGTAGGCCACTCACAACAACTCAAAGTGACAGTTACTGGCCTGCCAGGGAAGGAGACACAAACAAAAACGAAACTCAGAAACATCAGCCCAAGAACCCAGAGTGGTCTCAGACCGTTTGCTAGACAAACTGCTCCTGGTACCTCAAGAACTGATTCCTCTTGGGAAGATTTTAAGCCTCCAATAAAAGCTAAGTTATATTCAGCAGTATTTGCTTCAAGTGGTGACGGAGTACATTTCAGAAAGGTATCCACTCAAGCTTTCCACCTTAAAACTACTTGGGTACGTAAGGGGCAAACAGTCAAACTCGGCTATCCAGTCACTTCCTCCCTTGGGCTCAGGCAGATGAGGTGAAGTGGAAAAGAAGCCTTTGTCTGGAGGTGGTGGCTTGGGATTCTTAGCAAACGGTGCGTCCCCTGGGTTCCTGTTGGATCCCGTCCTCACCTGCCCGTGAAGGAGGTAGAGTCCACCTGTTTCAGTACCCTACCTGCGCTGCCCTCCCAGACCAATGGTTCATGCCCTGAATCTGTTCTCGTCTTCTGCCCTATATCCTTTTAATCTCCAGCTCTCCTGGGCCCTAAATGTTAGGGAATTAAGACTCTGAAGAGGATGGGTACCTGGGTGCCTTAGTCGGTTAAGTGTCTGGCTCGCGATCTTGGCTCAGGTCGTGATCTCATGGTTTGTGAGACCAAGCCCCGTATCCGGTTCTCCGCCGACAGTGCAGAGCCTACTTGGGACTCTCTCTTTGCCCTTTCCCCGCTCTCTCACGTGTGCAATCTCTCTCTCTTAAAATAAATAAATAAACTTAAAAAAAGACTCCTGGGGCACCTGGGTGGCTCAGTCAGTTGGGCGTGTGACTTGGGCTCAGGTCATGATCTCACCATTGTGGGTTCGAGCCCCGCATCGGGCTCTGTACTGACAGCTCAGAGCCTGAAGCCTGCTTCAGATTCTGTGTCTCCCTCTCTGCTCCTCCCCTGCTTGCACTCTGTTTCTCTCTCTCAAGAATAAACATTAAAATTGTTTTTAAAAAAAAGACTCCTTGCTGATGTATAGGGGCACTTGTACCCCAATGTGTAGAGCAGCACTCTCAACAATAGCCAAATTGCGGAAAGGGCCTAAATGTCCGGCAACTGACGAATGGATAGAGAAGATGTGGTTTATATACACAATGGAATACTACTCGGCAATGAGAAAGAATGAAATCTGGCCATTTGTAGCAACGTGGATGGAACTGGAGGGTATTATGCTAAGTGAAATAAGTCAAGCAGAGAAAGACAGACATCATATGTTTTCACTCCTATGTGGATCCTGAGAAACTTAACAGAAGACCATGGGGGAGGGGAAGGGGAAAAAAAAAGTTACAGAGAGGGGAGGAGGCAAACCATAAGAGACTCTTGGATACTGAGAACAATGTGAGGGTTGATGGGGGGTGGGGGAGAGGGGAAAGTGGGCGATGGGCATGGAGGAGGGCACCTGTTGGGATGAGCGCTGGGTGTTGTAGGGAAACCAATTTGACAATAAATTATATTTAATATCTTTTTAAAAAGACTCCTAAGAGGATATAGTCAGATACACCGTGCGGCCTCTTGGAGGCCACAAAGGCTCTGAGAGGGTGAAAATTGTTTCCTGGGGAGGGAAGCAAGAAAACCTTACATATTACAATGGTTTGTGGTCCTCGAGACCTCACCCCACCTACCAAAATCTTGTGCTTAGAATTTAATTTCTCCTGTTGGGTTCTCCTAGCCATCATATGAACAGCATTGACAATGAATTATGGATGATCGAAAAAACGCATCCAAGATCAGTCCTACAAAACTATGACCAACACACAGCTTGACTGGAAGAACTTCTTTGGATTGAGTGTTCATCCTAGAAATTATATGACAAGTGGTCACATGTGTGTGCCTATTAGCTGCCATTGGCTGCCTTGGGAATGTTATTTACATTTGGTCCTCAATTTATATTTTATGACACTATTTAATTCTAAAAATATCATTCAACCATCATTAATTACATCAACTGCAAAGAAAGTGTAGGTAGGATCTGAATAAATATCTAGCAGCTAATTAAACTAGAAGTTATTTTCCCAGGTCAAGCAATAGTTACCATTGCACTAGAAGTGTTTTTAAGAAGTTAATTTGGTTTTTTTCCATGTATTTACTTTCACTAGAAAAACAACAGTTTTGAATTTTTACAATTTGATCCCATTGCTACTATTATTATTATTATTGATCCCATTGCTACTTCTATAAATTGGAAATCTGCATATGCAATCTAACCCATTGCAATTTTCAAGTAAATAAAAGTTACTCTGCAAATACAAATGAACAAATATGTTTATTGTTAGTAGCTTTTTTATTTTAAACTTGACTTTTATCTTTAAAATGTCATTCTAGGGGCGCCTGGGTGGCTCAGTCGTTTAAGCGTCCGACTTCAGCTCAGGTCATGATCTCGCGGTTTGTGAGTTCGAGCCCCGCGTCGGGCTCTGTGCTGACAGCTCAGAGCCTGGAGCCTGCTTCGGATTCTGTGTCTCCCTCTCTCTCTGCCCCTCCCCTGCCCATGCTCTGTCTCTCTCTGTCTCAAAACTAAATAAAACATTAAAAAACATTTTTTTAAATGTCATTCTTGGGGGCGCCTGGATTAAGTGTCTGACTCTTGATTCCAACTCAGGCGATGATCTCACGCGTCATGAGATGGAGCGCCATGCCGGGCTCTGCACAGACAGTGAGGAGCCTGCTTGGGATTCTCTCTCCCTCTCTCTCTGCCCCTCCCTCCCCGAACGCACATGCTTTCGCTCTCTCAAAAGAAATAAACATAAACTTTAAAAAATAAATAAATAAAATAAAATGTGATTCTCAATCCTGCATGTTACAAAAACGTAAGTAAGCCTTATGCTTTTTATGTGTGAAGCACAGATATACACGTAATACCTAAAGAGAAATACAGTGTATCTCCATATTAAAATTTCACAGGGGGCTTTAGGGGGAAAAGTGGCTACATGGGCACTTTAGGGGAGCAATAAGTGGTTGCAAAGGCGGTGAACTCATCTCCATTGCCTCAAGAGGATCTAATTGCAACCCCGTGAACGGTTGGGAGACGCGGGGTGCTCCGCGTACTTGAATTTGAAGAATTCCCTGGAGATGGAAAGCACATAGGCTCAGATCGACAGGCAAAGAGGAAACCACAGCTCGACTCCTGTGCAGGAAGGTAAGAGTAGATCCAGAGGAACTCTAAGCTCAGAGTGAACTATTGCAAAAGGACGAAAGAGTCCCTGGGGCAATTACCAAGGCAATTAAGCTAAAAAAACAAGGCCAATGTGTACTAGGCTTTAAGTGTTCCAGTGTGGGCTAGCAGAAAGGTGCACACACACACACACACACACACACACACACACACACACACGCCCACACACAGAGAACCGAACCACAGACTGAAACCCGTGCACTCCACTCTAAAGGGAACTCTCTAGCTCCAGGGCCTGTGGCAGGTGCTGTAGCTAATTCTGAACTGACGTTATCTGGAGAGTAAAAGACAGGAAAGGTGGCTCTACCCAGAAGGGAGCTATCCTGATGCTTTCTTTATTCAGAAGACAGCTCTGCTCGGCCTCATCTGGGGGTTGGAGTCCCCGTCCGGAATGCTTCCTCCACGCCCAGATTCCCCTGAAAAGACTTCCCGCTGCCTCAGGGGAAAAAAACCAAATGTCTGAAATAAAGTCTACAAAGCTGTTGGTAATGCCCCCCTCCCCCCCCCCCCCCCCCCCGCCAACACACACACCCTGTACTTCACCCAAACTGAATTCCATTCACTTCTTCCAACATGCCTTCTTTTTGCTCACCTCCAAGCCCTCAAGCACACGTTCCCTTCGTCGGGAACACTCTCGCACCTCCAACCCTTCTCCACTCTTCCTTTTCCCGATAACTCCCAATCATCTTTTGGGTCTCGGCTCCCCCCACCCCCAGTTGACCTGGGTGCCCCTGTCAGGTCCTTCTCGTCTGACAGCCCCTGAGATACATGAGTGGCCAGTCGAGTCTAGCACCGTTTCGGCCCTCACTGGACTGCGAGTTGTGTGAGGGCAGGGACAGCAGCTACCCTTCTTATCAGTGAATCCCCAGGGCCCAGTTCGGGTGAAAAGCTCAATAAAAATACCGACGGGTGGAGCTATTTCTGGTTTTACAGGAATTTGCCTCAGCGCACCGTTGCCACGTGAAGGTTGTCAACCACAACTGTGAACATCTTTATCAAGAGGGAATGCAAAAAAAAAAACAAAAAAAAAAAACCCACAAAACACAAAAACCTGACCTGGGAGTTGGAAAACCCGAGGAGTTTGATGACTGGTTCTACCCCTGACCAGATTTCTGATCTTAACCCAATACTCTCCTCCCACTAGGCCTCAGTTGGTAAAATAAAAGAAATGGACCGTATCTTGTAGTTTCTCCTCCTGCTCTAGCAGTCGATGACTTTTCATTCTAATTCACAAAGCCAGTTATTCCTGTACTATTAGCTAGTTGGGGTTGAGGGGAGCTTTACTCTGTTTAAGTAGAAGAAATAGGGGACAGAGAAGGAAGGAAGGAAGGAAGGAAGAAAAAAAGAAAGAAAGATGCCTACTGTTGTGGGTCAAACTGTGTCCCCCCAAAAACATGTGTTTAAGCCCTAACCCCCATGCTACAGACAGAATGTTTGCAACATCCCCAAATTGATATGTTGAAGCTTTAATCCCCAATGTGATGGTATCTGGATGTCATTTGGATGGGATGAGCTCGTGGGAGTGCAGTCCCTGTGATGGTGGTGGTGTCCTTATAAGGGAACCTCTAGAGAGGTTCCTCTAGGGAACCCTAGAGAGACCCTAGTTCACTCCCTCTCCACCATGTGAGGATACAGTGAAAATATGGCCATCAATAAACCAGAAAGAGGGCCCTTATCAAGAACCTAACCATGACGGTGCCCTGATCTCAGACTTCCAGCCTCCAGAACTAGGAGAAATAAACGTTACTTAGGCCACCCACTAGATGGTATTCTGTCAGAGCAGCCCCATCTGAGACATCTCAGTACCTGTGAACATGATCTTGTTTGGGGACAGAGTCTTTGCAGATGTAAACAAGGTAAGATGAATTCGTGGGGTGGATTAAGGTGGACACCCAATGACTGGCGTCCTTCTAAGAAGACAGAAATTTGGACACAGAGGAAAAGGAGACACACACACACACACACACATACACACATCTTGGGAAGATGGGAGCCAAGACTGGAGTACTAAGGGCTACCAACGATGCCAGAGGCTAGAAGAGGTGAGGAAGGATGTCCCCCTTAGAATCCTCAGAGGGAGCACGGCCCCACTGACACCTTGAATTCTCGACATGTAGCCTCCAGAACTGTGAGAATGAATTCCTGTTGTTTCCAGCTACCAAATTTGTGGTACTTTGCTATCAATCCTCGGGAACTAACACGGGTGCCATCTTGAGGGGAAAACAACAAACAGACCCAGGAAAGGTCTTCTCGCTTTACCTACGACCTAATACCCTTGACCAACCCTGGCTGGCACGTCCTTGGGTCCTGATGGCAGGTCCTTGGGTCCCGACAGTAACAGGGTCCCGGCTATCCAGAAAGCAAGCATGCATGCAGGCATGCACGAGGGGGCTCAACATCACCCTTCTTAGAGTTACCGTGAGGTTTTCTATTCAGAACATTTTGTGCTGCTCACAAAGCACGCAGTCACTCACCATTTTAAGAGCAGCAACAAAGCAATGTATTGACCAACCCCAAATCGGCAGGAACGGGTTGGATGAACATATAACACGACCACGGAAAGAAACAGTTATGAACCAGGGCTCTCCTGCACTTACTACCTGAGAGGAAAGCGCCCAGACAATCGCTGCCTGTCGGTTAGAGAGGTCCCCAGCATCAAAATGCGGTCTAAATAGCAAGAGGTCCTGAACGACAACAAAAACAACAAAAAGTTCTGGGTTTTTTTCATTAAGTGAAGGCTCTAAGAGACAAAAGGTAGGGACTGCCACAGCAAAAAAGATGTCGTGACTATCATCAGGAGCCCTGCCTGGATCCCATCCCCAGCTCTGTGTTGACTCAAGGACATGACAGCAGCCGTAGTTTTAGCGTCTTTTGATTGAGGACGCATGAGCCAGAAACAGCCAGAAGGCACTAGAGCAGTTCTTTCCGTGTGTATGTCAGCGGTAACACAGGTTAGCACATACAGCACATGCTTTGCACCAGGCACTGCTCTAAGCACCTTTCTGGAATATCTCCCTTTAAGCCTGACAACAACCTTGTGAGGTACATATTACGGTTGGGCCCATTTGGCAGACGGCAACGCGGAGGCTCCGAGAAGTTAAGCAATTTGTCCAGTACTGTCACGCATCACACAGCGCCGTGTGTTCTACGTGGAGACTCTCAAACCAAGCGGTCGGATTCCTTCACCTGCCATCACGGCCATAAGCACGCACACGCGAAAACCAGGGGCGCGCGTACGGAGCATGTTAATCGTTTAGAGCTAACCCTAGCTGTGCAGAGCATCTGAACCATTCAGGTCACCCCCCTATCATCCTCGGGGCCCAGGACTCACAGGTTGGGACTCTGCTGGAGATACGTGAAAGCCTGGTCCAGCTCTGTGTCTCCACGGAGGTCCCAGCCAGGTCAGTGCTGGTCAAGTAGCTAACTAGAAGAAAAGCCCCTCAACTCCCACCTCAGGCAATGAAATCCCCCGGCACTCAGATGGCAGGAGGTACAGGGACACAACTTCTTTGACACGTTAGGTTGTCCTCCTTGACTTACGTTCACGAGACTGACTCACCATCCCGGGGTAAGAACCGGTGAGGCCCTGGATGCAGAAAGACATGCCGAAACCTTCAAAGGCTCTTTGGCCACCACGTAGGAACCTGGGCCCAGAGGCACCTTTGCCCTGGGGATGCAGACATGGTGCCTAACAGGCAGGGAGAGACAACTGTGGCAAAGGCTTGCCTGAGACTTCGAATTTCTCTTCTCTGCTTAGTGTGAGCTCCCAAGGAATGCTGGACAGTCTTCTGGGGATAATGATTGAGGGACGTCCCCCTGCTAATGACCACCTCCTCGGAACCACTGCTAGGCCAAGGTGACGCAAGCCACAGCTAGGAGCTGTTGGTCATGGTGAGCTCTGGGCAGCCAAGACCTCTCCAACAAGACCCAAGAAATCACCCGGAGCTGGGCTCCAGCGACGTGCTACGCTTGGTGGTAAGGGGCAGCTTTCCCATGACTGTCATCGGCTACCCGTGCACTGGGTGGGCGCTGACTGACCTTTCTGCTAAGCTGCAGACCCAAGAAGGTAACTGCCTACCTGATATCTCCCACCGGCAGGGGCACATCTACGTTTTGTGAGGCCTAAAGCTTCCACAATTCGAGAGTCTTTTTAGAAAGAGAATACAGGGTCGCCTGGGTGGCTCAGTCGGTTAAGCGTCCGACTTCAGCTCAGGTCACGATCTCGCGGTCCGCGAATTTGAGCCCCGCGTCAGGCTCTGGGGCTGATGGCTCAGAGCCTGGAGCCTGCTTCCGATTCTGTGTCTCCCTCACTCTCTGCCCCTCCCCCGTTCATGCTCTGTCTCTCTCTGTCTCAAAAATAAATACACGTTCAAAAAAAAATTAAAAAAAAAAAAAAAGAAAGAGAATACAAAATTATGGCTATCAAATTATCCCTATGGCCTTGTAACGGGCCAAGCAAGTACAGGGCCCTGAGGCTTTCTTTAAATTCACAATAAATCCACCTCTGCCCACAAGTACCTTCAAGGTCACGTGTGAATCCCCCCCCCCCCGACCCCTGGTGTCTTGCCCTCGTACGATCCCTGCCTTTGCGACAGGCGTTCGTGATTACGTGTACGTGATCACACTGCACTGGAGTGGACATCCCTCCTGCTAAGAGACTCTCTCCCTTGCTGGCTTTGAGGAAGCAAGCAACCACATTGGGAAGGCCCATGTGACAAGGAACTGAGGTGGTCTCCGGCCAGCAGCCAGCAGAAAACTGAGGCCCTCAGTCAGACAACCCACAGGCCTAATGGCTCTCCAACTTTAGTACGCGCAGGGGGTCTTACTCGGCGATGTTGGGGAGTAGGGGGTGTGAGACTCTGAATCGTCTTTTACCAATCAGAGACTCTGATGCTATGCTTCGCCAAACAACGGATCCTAATTCCTGTTCATTTTCCTGCCTGGAGTCCTTCTCACCCGTCACCTCTTCTCCATTCAGTAAGCAGGTGGCAAGAAGAATCTCGGTTTTCCGGAATGATCGTCCTTAAACTGAAATGGGATCATATCAACGCCTTTCTTCGAAAACCTTCACTGACAACGCAAAGATTAACAAAGCCATTCGTCACAGCCCTCGTGTACGTAATTATAAACTTCTAAAACGCCCAACAATAAAAGCACGATCAGATAAAATGTAACACACCCGTATGATTGGACAGTACGCAGTCATGACAAACACACTTGGAAGTTTTAATCACATCAGAAAACGTTAACGTGACAGGTGAAAAAATGTAAGGAGTATAGAGGGAAACACGCACGGTCCCCGCTTCAACACTGGAAAGAAACTCAACAAAAATTTCAGTGGTTTTCCCTCGGGTGAATGATGCTGAGCCGGGCCTCTGCTCGCACTCGATAAAAGGAATGTGGAAGTGAAACTTACAGGGTATTTACAGCATGTAAATCATTATGTCTTTTGGAAATCGGGAAGTACGGTTTGGACCCGATGGGGCATCCACCCCTAGGTAAATTCAGCACTTTACAGGAAGAACAGTGCCGTCAAACAAATGTCCAGACTACAAATATCACTGGGCATCGCCATGAGGAACATACTTAAAATCGAAGGCAAGGCAAGATACCCTTCAGTCCTCAAGGCAACGCCTTTGAGCTTCACAGGCCACAGTAAATGAAGGTGATGAAAAAGTAACAGGTCCTTAAGCTGCTATTTACGTCAAATGCAAGTGAGGAGTCAAAAGCCGAGTGAAATAAAGTTAACACCACAAAGCCATTTGAGGAGAACAAGACCCAGACAGACACTGCTGGGAAAGCATCAGAACGAAACAGACTGACTACTCTGGGCATCATCTGAAGGGTAGGAGTGCAGAGACCAGAGGCGTCTAGGGAAGGAGGTGGCATTTCCTGAGCAGCTACCATATACTAGGCATGTGATACAGGTGGTACACGCCTGATATCATTTAGTCCTGACGACGGCCCTGCAAGGGAGGAACTGTCCTCACCACCTCACTGATGGGCAACTGAAGCTGACATGTTACATCGTTTGTCCAAGGTCACACAGCTAGTAAGTGGGAGAGCGTGGACTCAAACCAAGGTCGTTCTGACTTAGCCCCAGGTTCTTTGCGTCAGACCAGATCACAGGGGAGGCCCTGCCTTCCACCACCGCGATCTCGGCTGCCCACCAGCGAGCTCTTCCTAAAACCCAATGTGAACATGCCACTTTCCCACATAAAACTCTCCCCCAAGGCCCCACTACCTAAGAGACAAGGTCCAAGTCTCTTAACATGACACAAGGGTCGTTTAGGACCTGGCCCGTGCCTGTATCTCCAGCCTCCATCTTACCCCACACATGCTTCCCAAACTCATTACCCTCTTGTGCTTCTGTGCCTTTGCAAGTAGTATTCTCCTTGCGTTTCAATTTGGCAAATTCCTATTCTTCCACTCAGATTCATGCCAAACATCACCCCCCCTGAGAAGCCTCCCTTGGGCAATTACCCTTTGTAAATTAACATCCCCTTCCTCTTGTGTTCCTCTAATACACTGCACAGAGCTCAAATGAAGAACCTGCCGAAGTGCACACCCTTCCTAGATTATGGGCTCGTCGAGGGTAAAATAATCTCTATACACCTTGCACTTGGCATAGTAGCTGGCATATAGTAAAATGTTTATGGGAAAACGGCAGGTCTAATCTAAACATTGGGCCAAAATATATTCTAATTATAGAGATGAAGACAAGCAAAAGTCAACTCAGCAATTACATTCGTGCGTGCACACACGCATACACACAGACATCAAGCCAATACGTCAACATTGCATTAATTATAGCAAATTAGAAGCTCAGTCAATGTCAATCATCTCCACTCACGCTGGGCAACTTTCTATTACCAATATCTGAGATATGAATGGTGGCGACACCTCAAGAAGGAAGACACCTCACTCAAGATCGGGGGAATAACAGTTTCCCAGAGGAGTTCCATCCCACAGCACACGGCCAGGTGTCAAAACCTCCAGGGGCCCTGACCTTCCATGTGTTATACATAGCAATGCACACTCTGATCGCCAGTGTCCCTGGAGTCCCAGCTGGCAATCTCAGAACACATACGCAACATCTGCATTCCTCAGCCACACGTTTGGTCCCGAAGGTAAACATGCAGCAAAAATGAGGATCAATGTCAAACTGTCCGTGCCATCTACTGCTTTTTAAATAACAGCGCAGAGATCGCCTCTCGAACACTAAAGTGCAAATACTGCATGTCAGCGCTGTCAGAATTTAAACTATAAATAGCGATCTCTTCGAAAACTATACGACGACGCTTAATGAGGAAGCATCATACTTCACAAATATAAGGTGCTGGAATTCAAACGGAAAAGTAAGATACTATTTCATGCTCAAATAACGAAATGTGACAGCACAGTTTACAGATGCATGGCGTTTCGTTATAACCACTTGTGAACTGAGCTGCTTTTCATATTATTTTTTACGGAGGTGTTATTCTTAACGGTCAAAACAGCAAGTCTCTAAATCCAGGCGAGCACCGTAGAAACAAAATTCTGGAAGTTTCATCAAAAAAGCCATCTAATCAAGGTTTCGTAAGGTGCAGGCGTTGGCACACTGGACTTATGATTGGCCTGCAGGTGTATCAGCTAAAATTCCAAAATCTGAGTTTCTTGCTGCCTAGAACACGCAGAAAGCCAATTTCAAATATCCTTCCTCTTTTACAATAAAAAGGTAAGCCCTAACCCCCATGCTACAGACAGAATGTTTGCAACATCCCCATGTACTACAAATATACATATTTGTGACATCGTGACCGGAGCCGAAATCAACAGTCAGACGCTTAACCAACTGAGCCACCCAGGCGTCCCTACAACAAATACATACTGTATTAATATCTCTGTTGGATAAATGTCAAGAGGAAAAAAGTGAGCTGTGGAAGAATAAATGCAGTCAGAAGCCTTCTACATAAAGTAAAAAATAATGAAAAACAAATGATATATTCTTTCTGGATCCTTCCAAATGGAATCACAACACAAAAACATGCACGGAAGTATGCCAAACTCAGAATCTTGGTAACTTCCAGGCAGGAGGGAGGGCAATATGATCATCGAGGGATACACAAGGGGCTTCAACTGTATCCGTAATATTTCGTGATGTAACATTTGTGTTCACTAGATTATTCTTCATACCATTTTTATAACTGAAGCGCTTCCCAATAATTTTCAAAAACCAGGGCTGGTGTTAATTCCTTGAATTCCCCTTATGGGACATAACTAAAAATAAACGATGCTCACATTGGTGAACTGAGACGCGTTCTTTCCTAGTAAAGAGAAATTTCTCAAGGCATGAAGGCTGAAGCCACTGGCGTAATTGAGGAAAGTCTTCTGATTACATATAAGAATATCAATAGCCAAAATGTATCCAACACTTAATATGTGGCAGGCCCTGTGTGAAGCACTTTCTACAAATTATCTTCATAAAGCCCCTCTGAAGGAGATACTAGTATTATTTGTGTTTGCTCGGTAACGCAGTCGATGCCCTAAGAGGTAAGGAAAGTTCTACAAGGTCACACAGCTAGTAAGCGGTGGGGCGGAGATTTGGATCCAGCATATATATTTCCTACTGTCTTCCCAAATATCCAGGCCTCGAGCATAACATGTCCTGGGGAATTAGAAAAAGGCATCCTCTCTGGAAGAGCCCAAGCCCTTGCCAGGCTGCCAGGCGCTGTCTGGATTTCAGCCCCACTCACCCCAAGAGCCAGGCGCCTTTGTGCCGTGACCCTGCCATCTGCTCCCCTTTGCTGACCTCTGGCCGAGGTACGGCTTTCACCCTGCTGTCTACCCAGGGCTCCAAAAACCCCTGCACAAATTCAGCCTGATCGGAGCACCAAATATCGTTCAGCGTGCCTTGGCATCTACGATGACGTGGGGATCAAAGGAGACCCCAGATAACCCACCGGGGAGCCACCAGGGACAGAGAGTGTCTAAAAGAGACCATGCTGATTTGTCCCTAGATAAGCCGGCATTCTCGGTGCCCAAACCGTCCAAAGAGTTTATGTAAGATTTCCTTTGTACAAAGGGTCCTATTGCTAAAACTACAGTATTTTTTTAAGTTTTATTTTATTTTCTTTTTTGAGAGAGAGAGAGCAGAGGAGGGGCAGAGAGAGAGGGAGAGAGAACAAATCCCAAGCAGGCTCCGCCCTATTAGCACAGAGCCCCATGTGGGGCTGGAACTCGCGAACCATGAGATCATGACCTGAGCTGAAACCAAGAGTCAGGCGCTTCACCGACTGAGCCACCCCGGCGCCCCTAAAACTATAGTATTAGCAAATCGTATAAAAACCATTCCCTTAAATCCTTTCAGTCCATCGTCCCCATCTACCCCAGACTCTAAGGCACCCAGCAAGCCGAACTTTTCTCATCTGTGCTCACACGCCCTGCTTCCCTCAGCTGGAGCGCCGTTCCTGAAGCATAGGTCTCATCGGGCCTCTTTCCAGTTCAAGTTCAAGCTGCTGAGCCAGGCCTGCCGGGCCTGCTGTGATCTGGCCCCTGCCCTCTTCCTATATCCCTACACCGTCTATACCAAAGTAACCACCGGTCCCCTGCCTGACAACTCTCACAGACCTCTGGGCCTTTGCAGGTACTATTCCTTCTGCTTGGAAGGCTATTCCCCGCCTCATCCCCCGGAGACTTCTCATCCCACCTCCGAGACCCAGCTGAGCATCGTCCCTTACGTAAAGCCTTTCTTGAGTGTGCCACAGCTTCCACGCCTCGGCAGCTTGTATCATGCCTCTTGCCGTAATATGCTGTTAATATCTGTCTGTAATGCCGTCTAGCTAATCCTCTGGATGAGTCTTAGCACTGCCTATAAATAAAGTCCAAAAGACGCTGTTGGCCTGACATCCGAGGCTGTCCTTACCAACCAAGCTTCAACTTACGTTAGTAACCCGAGTCCCCATCCACTCCCTCTCCCAAGCGCTATACTTCTCGCTGTTAGCCCCCACGTCACATGCCCTCGCAAGCTGGCGACTGCTCCCTCTGCCTTCCCCCCTCTTTGTGGATCCAGATCTAAGCCAGCTGTCAAGGACCAGCTCTGATTGCCCTCTTCCGTGAGGCCCCCGAGCAGGAATCAATTTCCTCCCCTGAATTCCCAGACGCCCTTGCTGGCGTCTTTATGTGGGTCTCAGCCCCTGGGACCTACTAGACTGTGGGCTCCCGGCAAGCAGGACATGTGTCCCATTCATCTCTGTGTCCCCAGAGCGGACAGTGGGTGCCCAATGCAAGCTTCGGGAAAGAATAAGGATCCATTCTCGGGGCTATTTTTAAAAGAAGAATCCTTATTAGGAACGTGTGAAATGCAAATTCTAGATTGTGCTCCTTTTTCCTCCTTAAGAAAACTATTATTAGATGCCTAATTTCTCGTAGGTTGGACAACAGAGTACCCAAAGAATACTGAAAGAGCTTGTTAAGGAAACAAGTACAAGGGAGTAAGGGGGGTGGGGAAGGCCTATAAATACCTTCTGATCTGAGGTTCGAATCCAACCCCTTACCGTACGCTCGTGGACTAGAATCTCCTCTCTGCAGATCTGGGGGGTGAACAGACCCTCCACCCCAATCGGAGCCCTGCTTTACTGCCTCGTTTGTCTCCCTGCTTGTCTCCGTTTGGCCACCCATACTGACTTGTATTTTGTAAAATGAAAAACATTGAGGGTCATATCTAAATCTGATGCTTTTTCTAAAATACACAAGGCACTAATAAGAAATCAGCATGCCCCTTAGTCAACAGCTTCCTGAGTGGGAAGGCCTTATCAGGCGTGCTAATGGTTTTCTTTTCAATGTGTGATTTCCAAATGAACGAATACGTTAGAATGTTAATGACTTTATACAAGAAAACAATGGATTATCTTCTCTGCGTTGTGATTATGATATTGCTTTGACATGCAGCTGATTCATAAACTTTTCAAGAGTAAAGAATATGCATTGTTCTATTATTTTCCTTTATAAACATTCAAGTCACTTCAGTGCGACTGGTTCTGTCTCTTTGCTGAAAAAAATAAAAGCAAGCAAACCGAAAGGCATACGTGGACTGTGTTTTGCCCCGAGTGGGTCCTCAATAAATATCGTTGTTTAAAATTAGGTTTGTCAAGACAAGATTCCAACATAAAAACTCAGACGTGACTCTGTGTTTCTATTTTATTTGTAGTGCATACAGTTTCATAAACATTTGAAGTGGTTATTGTTTTATTCCTTAACATCAGGACCCAAATCCAATTTGAAGAGAAAGTTATATGTGATTAATCGGATAGTTTTTCGGCTAGTTCTGCAGCAGGGCTCGAAGGCCAGCCTTGGTGAAGGAACACATACTAACGCCGGCCAGCCGGTCATGTGGGGAGAAGACAGTCACCCAGGCAGTCCCCCCAAGGGCCTGGTTTCCTGCTGCCAGCGTAGGCTTATGCCAGACCTCTGCTCACATCACTTACACTTTCCGTTTCTTCCTTCCTCTCTCTCTGTTCCCCGCCCTTGCCTAACCTGCCTTCCTCTTTCTTGGCTCTTGGCACAAACCAGGCATTTGATCCATCGTAGGTTTCCGAGGTCTCCTCACAAAGCTCTGGACACAGACATCTTTAAAGGAGAAACGAGATCAATTTGTTTTATCTATTGGCAGATACCAGAAGGCTCTGAGGATGATTTAGACAGTATTCCTTCCACAAGCCCAACGCCAGAACTCTGCAACCACAAATTAATCTGTATATTCACGTTCCAACAGTCAGAATCTGCTGGCAAACACAGATTTTCTCAAATCAAGATACAAATTTTACATAACACCTGATTAGGCTAAGAGACTTGCAGATTCTATTACCCGTGGTTTGTTGTTTTTTTTTTCCCCTGAGCCAAGAACCAAAAGACACTTTAATTTTCAGATTTGTGTTAGACATATGCCCATCCCCCCAGTTGAATTCAACAAGAATTCGTCAAGCATATATTATGCGGCTGGTACCACAGGGGATTCCAATGCTGTGCAAAACCCACCTGTCTCCAATCTTCAGAGAGTTTCTAATATGGTTAGTGCGATGGTCTGAATGCCTGTGTCCCCCCCCCCAAAGCCCACGTGTCGATAACTGAATGTTGCAGGGGCCGGTTTTAGGTGAGGCCTTTGGGAAGGGATCAGGTCATGAAGGTAAGCAGTCACGGAGAGCCCCCGGGGCCCCCAGAAGAGGACCCTCCCACAACCATGCCCGTGCCCTGATCTTAGATTCCCAGCCTCCAAAAGCGTGCCATGGAAACATCTGTTTTTACAAGCCACCCAGTCTGCGGCCTTGTGTCGTGGCAGCTGGAACGGACTAAGACAGAGACACAAAATATCAACCAATTTAAAAAGTTAATTACAATCTAAGGCAGTTTACAAGCACCAGTGAATAATGGTGTCAAGACACATGACAGGCGGTGCTCTGACGAACTCAGCACGACTCAAGAACTGTCTGCTCGGCAAGAAAAGGGTTCGGATGCGTGACGGTGTCCTACCAGAAATCAGAAGGGCTAGTCCCGGCTCGGCCACTGGCTATCTCTGGAGCGTGGGCCAGCAATTTAACTTCCCCTGGCTCCCAACTGTCCCATCCATACAATGGAACCAACAAACAAACCCACCTGCCCCACCTAGCTCATCCAATTGTTCTAAAGATCAAGTGACAGCAAGCATTTCCAGGAGCTGTGTGTTGCCGCACTTTAAAAACACCTTCAGCAACGATCCCATCCCGTCCCAACCTCGAGCCACAAGTTCACACTTCACAACACCGTGTCACACGAGGCAGTGTCGCACTCCCGCAAAGTTGGACACTCCCCATGAAGCTCTCGAGGCAGGGCAGGCCGGGAATGTGATTGCCAGAGACAGAATTTCTCAACTGTCAGCTCTATGTCTAAGGGCTGTAAAGAACGGGTGGTCCCCAATCTGTACAATTCGGGGTCAGGTCTATAAATCATAATTTTGGCGTGAGGTCTGTCATCACAGTCAAGTTCTTTCTTTCTTTCATTCTTTTCTCCCTACTTTACCTTCTGATTGCAAGAGAGAGTAAGGGATTAAATGGCACATCAGTGTTCTAGACCCTTTTTAGATCTCCTTCCTTATCTGAAAATTATGGACTCAGCAAAAGAAAGGAGAAAGGAAGGAACGGGGGAGAAAAGCCAGAAAAGGAGAAAAAGAGAGATCACCCTACCTAACAAAGTCTTTCTTTTAAAAAAATGTATTTATGGGGTGCCTGGGTGGCTCAGTCATGTGAGCATCCAACTCTTGATTTCAGCTCAGGCTGTGATCCCACGGTCGTGGGATCAAGCCCCGTGTCAGGCTATGTGCTGAGCATGAAGTCTGCCTAAGATTCTCTCATTCTCTCATTCTCTCTCTCTCTCTCTCTCTCTCTCTCCCTCTTCCCCTCTTCCCCACTCACGTACTCTCTAAAACACAGATGCATTTATAAATTACAAGCCAGCCAAGATCAAAAACTGACACTTGCAGGTGGTGAGGTAACACAAGTGACTTTTTAACAATAATTTTACTTTACGGAACATTTCACTCTACGGTCAATATTCCATGATGCCAATCGATTCATCTGCCAGCTGCCTCCCACTGCTTCCTCGGGAAAGGAAGAGATCACAACAACCCCAAGAGTGGTATGAAGGGGAAGAATTCTGACATGGGAATAGCTCGTGTCTGGTTAAGTGCTCAGTTTTTAATCAAAGTCCTCTCCAAATATTAAGACTGCCTCAGTCTTCAGGAGCCGGTCTGGAAGGATTCCACAATTGCATCCGAGCTCCTAGCCCAAAAAGAACAGCACAGAATGTACCACAGATCATGGCAAATCCAAGGTGAGGATCTCACCGCGGAACAGGGAAGCAATGTACCCAGATGTGGTCCCTTCTTCTTTTTAGTACTTCTGTTACCCTCCCGTGACAGGTCTTCAAACTTTCCCTGAGTGGACAGCAAATTTTCCCCTTCAGAGATGCATCTGTTTCCACAGACGATCAATTTTAAGCTTTATTTCCGCTCACGTGCTCCTGAGTCGGGTAGTCTTATGATTCCAGGACATACGGAAGAACTGGGTTCGAGTCCCAGCTCAGATGCTTCTTAGCGGCATGATCACAGGCAAATCGCTTAACTGCTCTGGGCCTTAGTTTTCTAATCTGCCAGATGGGGATGACAATGGGAACAACCCCACGGGATCAGGCCTGCCTCGCGCGTGAAAAAGCACTTTGCAAATAGCCGACGGCCGATCACAGGTTTCGGTAGATGCATCTGCCTAGAGCATGGATCTGATTTATTTCTGTCTGCCCAATATCCTGCACTGAGACTCAAATGACACACACATTTGGTGTATGATGAAGGCAAGAATGAGTGATACGTGAAGACAGACAGCCCCTGTGTTCCCACAGCACCAAGAGCAGGGGCCACGTCCCCTGCATCTCCGTTCCCAAGCAGCCAGCACAGGACAAGGCTCAACGTCGTTGATCAAGTAAATTTCGCCTAAAGAATGAATGAATGAGGGGCGCCTGGGTGGCGCAGTCGGTGAAGCGTCCGACTTCAGCCAGGTCACGATCTCGCGGTCCGTGAGTTCGAGCCCCGCGTCAGGCTCTGGGCTGATGGCTCGGAGCCTGGAGCCTGTTTCCGATTCTGTGTCTCCCTCTCTCTCTGCCCCTCCCCCGTTCATGCTCTGTCTCTCTCTGTCCCAAAAATAAATAAACGTTGAAAAAAAAAAAAAAAAAAAAAGAATGAATGAATGAATGAGTGAATGATGCGGCCAGGCCGGGCACGTCATTCACACCCATGATCGTTTTACGCACATTCCTGTCTCCCCACTGCCGCCACCTGGACTGCACTTTCCGCTCCCCTTACTGCTGCTGTCCAAAGAGTCCCTCCTTTTCACGGTCCTCTCTGGTTCACCCGTCCTCAGCATGCCCCCTCTGAACACCTGGCACAGGCACAAAGCAGACACCTCAGCGTCACCGTTCATATCCTTCCAAGTTGCTCGCTGCCCTTTCAGGTATGACCCCTTCTGAGACCAAAGCAAACTCTTTGGGGACAAAGACCAGGCCTTACCGATCTGTAGAAGTGGCCCTGCCCTCGAGACACTCAGTCTAGCTGGAGTGACGTCCAGAGAGGGCAGTACCCCCCGGCCCCCCCACCCCAGAAAGGGAGAGATGTCCTTACTGTCCTGTAACTGCCTCTTGTTTTCCCTTCTGCCCGAGCAATTGCCACCGCCCACCTCGGCTGCGATGACTACCTCTTCCGGCTGCCCGGCTGCCCACTGCACAGTGCAGGCCTCTGGCCAGGCAGTGAATCGAGCCTCCCTGGGGCTGGCTCTAGTCCAGTCTTGTGGGGAAGGCAGTGACCACGAGGAAGGTCGGCACTGAAAGAGGAATCTCCTGCCCAGCGATATTCTGCTATCCCACAAGCACCAACTGAGTACCTACTGTGTGCCAAAGCACTGTGCCTGAATTACACCCGCCCCTGCCCACAAGGAGCCCACAGTCTAGTGAGGGAGACAGACCCACAAGCACCTAATATAATGCTGTGCGCTAAGTGAGGTAATCCAGGAAATCCAGGAAATCCAGGTAATCCAGATAAAGTGTTGAGATTACAGGAAGAATTATCCACCAGGTTTAGGGAGAAGGGCGGGGAAGTTAAGGAGGGTGGATGTTTGAAGCGGGCCTTGAAGAGACTTGAAGGGGCTTTGCCAGGTGGAGGAGGTAGAGAAGAACATTGGTTATTCACTGAACAGAATTGCTTTACCAGCCCCCTTTCCCTCTCTAACAGACCCCGGACTTTGGCTTTAGACAGACATCCTCTGGGCCGATAATCTTGGCAATGAGGGCTTCAGTGATAACTCTACTAGCAAATGCTTATACGATGCGCACTGTGTGTCCGACCCTATTCTAAGTATCATATACGGTAACTGATTTAATCCACACGGCAACCCACTGAGGTAGGCACTGTTGTTATTCCCATTCTACAGATGGGAAAACTAAGGCACAAACTGCGTGCTTAACCACTGCACCATACTGTCTCTTTGTTAACGAGATGCTGAAGCTCCACATGGCGAAAACGACATTAGTGAGCAGGCTCAGGGGTACATTCGCTTAAACAGCAAAGGGTACATGAGGCGCCCGGGTGGCTCAGTTGGTTCAGCGTCCGATTTTGGCTCAGGTCATGACCTCGAGTGGGTTCAAGCCCCACATCAGGTTCTCTGCTGTCAGCACAGAGCCCGCTTTGGATCCTCCGTCCCCCTCTCTCTGCCACTCCCCCACTCACGCCCCCCCCCCAAGAAACACTTAAAAAAATTTTTTTAATATATCAAAGGGTAAAGCCCAAAAGGGGACACCGTAAGGCATATCCTAAATATTTTAAATATTTGAAAGTGAAAAATTTTTAAACCGAAAACCTTCCAATCTTTGAACTTCAATGGGACCATCAGTCTTTTATGGTAAATCGATGGAAGGGTCATAAGGTTGCTTCTTCGAAATTGTGTACTGTTCTAGGACATAGAGTATTAAATGTTCTACACTATTTCCATCACTGAATGACAGCAAGGCAGCAGAAATGCAAGTTCTCCTGCTGATTCGGCCTGTCACTTGCACAGTACATTATCCTTATTTGTCAATAGTAAATTGTCCACTTGTTCCCTTCGCGTGGGGTGGGGAAGGTATGAAAAATGAAATTACCTAAGTGATGAAATCTTAGGAACCAACATGTAAATTCAAATGTGAATAATGCAAATTTGGGGGAATTTCCTGATAAAAGGCCATGTGTTATTTGTAACAATCTTCCACCAATACGGGCTTTCTGGAAAAGCACGTCTATTCATTTGTAAAAGTCCCCTTACCTGGATAATGCTATGCCAAGTGCTTTCACATGCCATATCGCACTGTATTCTCCAACAAGCTCGGTAAGTGCTTAAAAATATTCCTCTCATGGGATGCTGGGTGGCTCCCTCGGTTTAGCGGCCGACTCTTGATTTTGGCTCAGGACATGATCCCAGGGTCGTGGGATCGAGCCCCATGTCGGGCTCTGTGCTGAGCACGGAGCCTGCTTAAGATGCTCTCTCTCTCCCTCTGCCCCTCTCCCCTGCTCGTGCATGTGTGCTCTCTCTCTCTCTAAATATATATATATATGTATATGTATATGTATATATGTATATATACACACATATATATACACGTATATATAATAAGATATAAGATATAGATAAGATAGATGAGATATACGTATATTTCTTCTATAAGGTAGAATATACGAATAAGAATATACGTATCTTCTATAAGGTAGAAGAAATATACGTATATTTCATATATATATTTATTTATCTCATCATTTAGGTTCATGATACTGAGACCCACTGAAACAGAAAGGCTCACCCAAAGGCACCCTGTTCCTGTCCTCTTTCCACAAATACACACAATTCCCTCCTCCCCACCCCCAGCTCATTCAAATCTTTATATAACAAATGAGCACTTAAGTGAAGACAAGAGGGGAAGGTCTATCTGTGGCTCCAACCCAACTACCTATCTGTGGATGTGGCCCATCCACTCCAACACTCCGGCTGTTTGCACTGAAGAAGCAGGCAGGTTGTAGAAAGAGAAAGCATCACATGCCCAGATCCTGTCCAAGGGAGGCCACGTTTTTCACTTTGGGTCTGTGGTCTCCCCAGCATACAATCAACTCTGCATTTCCGTACCTAGTGGGCCTTCCCACCTTATCCACGTGCAAGCGGCAAGGGTTAAGCACAGCACTGTTGAGAGAGAAAAAGAACCCGCATCTACTAATTCTAGCCTTAATCCACAACAAATACTGAACAAGAACCTCTCCTCCCCATGGCGTTGACTCACTCACTGCTCAACACTGCATTCACCTGCACCTTTCACGTCCTCGGGACAAGCTCATCTACCTAAACTGATACTCCCTCCTTGTTTCAGAAGGCAAATGGTCCAAAGTAGCTCAAACTGAAACTCCCATACCAGGGAGATGCTCATCCTTCCGAGATATCAGAATGGTTCATGCTTTCTTTCGCATAAATGAAAATGCGGCATGCTTGCGTTTGCAAATCGGCAAGCGGTTTTCAACACCGAAGCAGGTGCATACATGAGTACAGACCAAGTTAGTACATGCAAATGTTAGGTGTACGCATATACACAAATTTCAGGGAATGCAACAAAAAAAACTGCATTTTTTAAGATTCAAATAACTGTAGACTGCATTTGAAATTCTGCCTTGCACAATTTATACAGGAATGCAGAAAGGACGACTTCACTCTTGTTCGCTTTAAAAAAAAAAAAAACGCTCTGACTGCCTGACTTCTGGGTAATACATTTTTAATTCTCGGACGCTTTTTTTCCCCAGGCAACGTGCAAAAGTTGGCAATGCGCTTCCCCCAGATATCCCCACAGCTGTCTCTCGGGTTTTTGCTCAAATGGCATCTTGGTGAGTTCATCTCTGACCACATGCACGACACCGCGGCCAATGACCACCGCTACCACACTGTCTTAGATCTATTTTTCTCTGTAACACTTGTAGGCAGATAACGTATCTTTTTACCTATATATTTTGCTTCATCGTATGCCACCCACATACACATACACACACACACACACACACACACACACACACACACACACAAACGTAAGCTCAGGAAGACGGGGATCTTAGTGCTATTCATTGCTGTATCACGTAGATCTAGAATAGTGCCTGGCATGTAGTAGATATTCAATAAAGATTAGTTGAAGGAATGTTATATGAAAAAACCCTTGGGGCGCCTGGGTGGCTCAGTCAGTTGAGTGCTCAACTCTTGATTTCGGCTCAGGGTTTCGTGCACTCGAGTCCTGTGTCGGGCTCTGTGCTGATAGCCTGATGCCTACTTTCAACTCTCCCCCCCTCTCTGCCCCGCCCCTGCTCGTGCTCTCTCTGCCTCTCTCAAAATAAATAAATAAAAGAAATTTTTTTAAGCCTTGTATTCAACATTGAAATCAAATTTTCCCAGAAGAACTCTGTCTAATTTCAGAATGAACGATCTTTTCCAGTTCGTATTTAGTTACGCACTTCTGTCTTAACATGACTGTCTTCTTCAGTTAGAAAGCACTCGAATGCCTATTCCGGATCAGGACAACTTCCACTATCCTACAGCCTCAAATACAAACCATTTAGTTCTAGCTCACGCACAGATGAAACCAGCCCTAGGCAGTACCTGTATTAACTTTGTTTGGCATCAGAGTGGAACTCATTAAAACAGACCCAATGGGGGGTGCCTGGGTGGCCGGGTGGGTCGAGCTTCCGACTCCTGACTTTGGCTCAGGTCACGATCCCCGGGTCGTGGGATCGAGTCCCACACCGGGCTCCACACTGAGTGTGGAGCCTACTTAAGATTCTCTCTGTCTCTCTCTCTCTCTGTCTCTCTCTCTCTCTGTCTCCCTCTCTCTCTCCCTCTTCCCCACTCTCTCTCCCTAAAATAAAAAATAAATGAAAAACAAAATAAAATAGACTCAATGATAACAGAATCCACTAATCCCACAGGGGCCAACCTCGGGCGACCTCCAAGGAGAGCATATTCTGAGCACATTGCAACATTTGGCCAAGCACCCTAGCAGTGACTACTTTCTAAAAGCAATAAGAAGACTTTTAAAGATACGTATTTACACACTGCAGCAACATCACAAAATCCCTGAAATCTATACAATTTTGCGAGCTAGAAGTTCATGCTGCTGTGCATGCTCGTGCGTAATAAAGTAGTTCTTGCAACCCATTATGCAATGCCAGCTTCCTCTTCTACCATTCAGAAGACACCAATCCCCGGCTGCAATGATTCCAAAGCTGCCCTTAAAAATCTAGCCTCCGTCAATTGCAATACCAGTCCTTGTACATTTCCCCCTAACTGGGATTGGGCTCTTCCCGGTGGTACTCTGGGCTTTTACACTTGGTGTTCCGGAAACAAGAAAAGACCCACCCTGCACAGGACTGTGCACAGCCGGGCCTCTCCCCTGGAGCGAGCAGAGGGATTCCCCCCCAGACAGCAGTAGCCGCTGTGCGTATCCAGCCCACACCTCCACGGCAGTCTGTTTTCTGGAAAAGAGCCCCGGGGCTTCTACTCTCTGCCTTGGCCCACCTTCGGTGACAACCACCCTTAAGTTCTTGGGAGAACGGTCTATTATAAACGCTAGCACCCCTTAAAACACAAGTCAGAATCCGGCACGGTCATCTCCATTTGCAGACACGAATATCGACGTAAACCTCTTAAGTGATTTCCTCTTGCACTAAATAAAGGCAAGATAACAGCAAAGGGGGACACAAAACCTGAGTTCCCCGGTATGAGGACCGTTGTAAGACACTCACCGAAGGTTCGATTTCCACTTTTGACTGGTTGAGCCCTCGTTGACAAATAATATTCCCAGCAGTGAGCTCTGGATAAGGGAGGCTGCATATGCTTATATGTACCTAACCAAGAAAGGTACTTCTGTAAAATATGAGGGGTGACTGGCTCATGTCACTTCATTTGTTTGACCAACACTTACTGAGGATCTGCGGCATCCTTTAGAAGCGACTGATACCAGGGTTATTATCAGTCACCAATGATAATCTCCTAAGTCACCCCGGTATGATAATAACCCTAGTATCTCCTAATATTCATTTCTGCAATGAAACCGTCTGCCATCACACCCCATCACACCGGGGCGACTTAGGAGATGAATAGAAGGAGACGCGGAGAGGAGAGGAGGTACTGCCCGGTCACACGGCGTGTAAGTGCTAGAGGTGGAACGGAGTTCCAGAAACATGACGGTCATGATCCTCGACTCCTCTCTCCCCCTTAATTGAGATGTAAACGGGCCACTCCTGTGATTACTAGCATTGAACTCAATATCCTCCAACCCCTGAACTGTGCGCTCAAATCTGAAGACGCTGACCTTCATTCCTGCCACACAGGACTTTGTAAAATGTACACCAGAGCACGGGGCTCCCCACCGTACAACCCCCTCTAAAGGCTTCCCAAATGCACGTAACATGAAATTCAAGCCCCTCACCCTGACCAAGCCCTCAATGCCCAGGTGAGGCGGCCCCTGCCTACCAGAGGCGTGTCTCGTGCATCTCCAATCACAGCAAGTGCGATTCAATTGTCCACATTTAGACTCATATTTGCAATCTCTCTCCTTCTCCCTTGCTCTTTCTTCCTTCTACTCCTCACATTTGTCTTCAAATGTGGTGTTACGGAAATGCTAGAAATGCTCTTCCCCTTCCTCTTTGCTTGCCCAGCTCTGAACTCACTTTTCTGATCTCAGTTAAATACCCTTCCCTCCGGAAGCCTCCCCGGACCCTTCAGAGCTGAGTTCCCTGCCCTCCTGTGGCCTCACACAGGGTCCTAAGCTTCTATTACCGCAGTGCTCACACTGTGTTTATCCCAACAGACTACTTCCTTATCTGACCTGCCCACTAGACTGTGAGTCCCGTGAGAGCGGGGACCATCTATGGTTTGTTTGCCTCTGTGTCATTGGCAGCTGGAATCAAGCCTGATGTGGAGCTGGCACCCAAGACGTGTTCAGTGCATGAACAAGTGATAGGAATGGAACCGTCCTAGAAGTTCTATGTGGCGGCGTCTGGGCAATATTTGTGAAAGCACATTTACTTTCATGCCACTGCTAAAGTCAAAGATGAGAGACAACAGGGGCTCCTGGGTGGCTCAGTCGGTTAAGCATCGGGCTCTTGGTTTTGGCTTGGGACATGATCTCACGGGTTTGTGAGTTCGAGCCCCCGCATCAGACTCCATGCTGACAGTGTGGAGCCTGCCTGGGATTCTCTACCTCGCTCTCTCTGCCCCTCTCCCACTCCCACTGTCTCTGTCTCTCTCCAAATAAATAAATAAACTTTAAAAAAAAAAAAAAAAGATGAGAACCAACAGATGTAACCTGGAGTCAGAAATGAGTTGGGTCCTGCCTGACTGTACCCCAAGCTCTCGAGAATGATATTATCTATAAAATATCAATTCGACTTAAGGAGTCTTTTTGGTCCTAGCAGTGAAAAAAAGGAACATCAGCAACAAGCAGGATTCCACTTAAAATCTAATGAGTTGGGGCGCCTGGGTGGCGCAGTCGGTTGAGCGTCCGACTTCAGCCAGGTCACGATCTCGCGGTCCGTGAGTTCGAGCCCCACGTCGGGCTCTGGGCTGATGGCTCAGAGCCTGGAGCCTGTTTCCGATTCTGTGTCTCCCTCTCTCTGTGCCCCTACCCCGTTCATGCTCTGCCTCTCTCTGTCCCAAAAATAAAAAAAAAAAAAAAAAAAAAAAAAAAAAAATCTAATGAGTTTTGTTCACTGAAGAAGGTCATGTCCCACGGTTCTGCTCCCAGCTGGCATTTAAACATGTACATTACTGGGGCGCCCGGGTGGCTCGGTCGGTGAAGCATCCGACTTCGGCTCAGGTCGTGATCTCGCGGTTCGTGAGTTCGAGCCCCAGGCAGGGCTCTGTGCTGACAGCTCAGAGCCTGGAGCCCGCTTCGGATTCTGTGTCTCCCTCTCTCTCTGCCCCTCCCTCACTTGTGCTCTGTCTCTCTCTCTCTCTCTCTCTCTCTCTCAAAAATCAACGTTAAAAAAAAGCTACTTTTAACACATGTACATTATTACCTTATCACTGAACCTGCTTCAATTCCGAGTAGCTTGTCTCTTCCCATATTGCTTCCAATGAGGGAACCTGCATGGAGAACTGGTATTTTTGGTATTCCTGCTTACATACTGGAATCAATGGAAATTCCGCTGACGTGAGAGTGGCACAATTCAGCACACGCAAACGCTGCCCCTGGGACCACAGTGGCTCGCTCCTCTCGAATAGTCAGCCTCCTTCGGGTGGGTAGGTAACCTGCGTGCTCTGCGCGTGCCGCTCCCACCGTCCGGGACACGTTTCCACCTTCTCATCAACTGGCAAACCCTTACCCATCTTCGGGTGCCGGGTTAAGGTTCCCACCGCGGCTCCCAGCCGAACGAGGTGAGTTCCCTTTCCCGCGAGCTCCCCGAACTCTCCATCGACGCGCTCCGGGTACTACTGCCTTGTCTATTTCTCCTGCCATCAGCCCCGCGCGAGCCGAACAGGGATTCTCTTCCTCATCGGTTCCTCGGGTGCCTGGCACCGAGCCTGCCATGTGGCTCGTGCTCTTTGAATGAACGGTGTCCAGGTTCCCAGGCGTGTGTTTCTAAAGCGTTGCCTATCACCTGAGGTAAACGCATCTGCACACTCTCTGCCCGCCGCCGGGAAACAGAACATATTAAACACCGTGAGGGGCTTTGTAAGAAAGCGGAGTCCGCTTTGGGAGATTTCTATTTCTGGAAACGTACAAAGATGTTAGGAAGCTAGGAAGCGTTCAGAAGGTGGGGGGCGGGGGCATGAAAACCACGGCTTAGGAGCCAATAGGTGTGGTGGGAAACGCGTGCCCTGATACAAATACAGCGCTCACAGCACTAGCTGCACAACACAAAGGTTCACACGACACCTGCGCACACCGTCTTCAGAGGTGGCTGGGAGGAGGGAGAATGCACAGCGATGGTGATCAGAGGGGCCTACACAAATCAAAACTGAAGTCCGGGCTTGGCTATTTCCCCTATCTGATGCCAAGTACTCAGCAAGTGTCTCTCCCATTCCCCAAAAAGGATTGAGAAAAGAACTTAAGTGCCATATATTTAAACCTAATTTGTGCTCCTGAACATAAGCCATGTCTCACACATAAAAGAAGCAGAGAAAACAAATAAAAATGTCAAATTGTTCCAAGACCAACTCGGAAGTTAAACTTTTCCAAATGACAGAATGAGTCAAATTTCTATTCAAACCAGCATTTATTGCGTTTGCTTTGCAGGCCAGGCTCTGTCCCAGGGACGGGGAATCCGGAGACAAATGATAGCATCAGGAAGTTTACAGTATAGTGGGAGAGACATACAAAGCAAAAGGGAAATGGAAACAAATTGCAAAGGGTGCAGGAAGACACGATCCACTCCAAATGCAGGGATGAAGGGTCTGGAGGCTATCACAGAGGAACTAAATTATTTCTACAAAAAAAATCACTGTACAAGAAAACACCATAAACAATAAATAGACCTAAGAGGACCAAGAAAAGCCCTATTCACTCTTCTCATGGTTCTCAAACCTGCACATCATTGCATTAAGACCTCAATTCTCTGGGTCCCTGAGGGTTTGGGCTCTTCCTTCTCTATACTCACCATGTTACCTTGATGACCTAGGACTAAAGACTGAAGAGACAAACTATGTTAAATTTTTAAAATTTTTTTAATGTTGATTTATTCTTGAGAGAGAGAGAGAGAGAGAGACATAACGTGAGCAGAAGAGGGGCAGAAAGAGAAGGAGACACGGGATCCGAAGCAGGCTCCAGGCTCTGAGCTGTCGGCACAGAGCCCGACGCGGGGCTTGAACCCACAAACCATGAAATCATGACCTGAGCTGAAGTCGGACGCTTAACCGACTGAGCCACCCAGGTGCCCCCCAAACTGAATATGTCAAGACAACTTCACCCATCAACTAAAAAAATAAAAGAATCAACACTCACGTTCACAGCAGCATTGTTCACAAAACCAAAAGCTGGAAACAACCCCAATGCCCATTAATAGCTGAGTGGATAAAGAAAACGTGGTATACACGTATGTGATGGTTACTTTTGTGCATCATCCTGAGCGGGCTAAGGGATGCCCAGAGAGCTGGCAAAACATTATTTCTGGGTGTGCCTGTGATGGTGTTTTCTGGAGGATATTACCATTTGAGTCAACAGACCAAGCAAAGAAGATGGCCCTCGCTAACGTGGGCAGGCATCATCCACTGCGTTGAGAGCTCCCGCTAGAACAAAAAGGTATGGGGAGGGCAATTTCTCCCTATCTCCTCTCGAGCCGGGATGCCTGACCTCTCTCCTGCCCTCAAGATATTGGAGCTCCAAGTTCTTAGGCCTTTCAACTCTGGGACTCCCGCCAGCCCCCTCCCTCGGGCCTTCGGCCTTAGACTGGGAGTTACGCCACTGGCTTCCCCCTGGTTCCCAAGTATTGGCTTCATACTTGGACTGAGTTATGACACCGGCTTTCCCAGTTCTCTAGCTTGCAGACAGCAAAGCATGGGACTTCTCAGCCTCAATAACCACGTGAGCCAATTCCTGTCATAAATACTCTCTTACATGGGGCGCCTGGGTGGTTCAGTTGGTTGAGCAACCGACTGCGGCTCAGGTCACGATCTTGCAGTTCGTGAGTTCGAGCCCCGCGTCGGGCTCTGTGCCGACAGCTCAGAGCCTGGAGCCTGCTTCGGATTCTGTGTCTCCCCCTCTCTCTACCCCTCCCCTGCTAATGCTCCGTGTCTCTCCATCTCTCAACAATAAATAAACGTTAAAAAAATTTTTAAAAATACTCATATATATCTTTATCTATCTATCTATCTATCTATCTACATGTGTATAAGCACATATATAGATGTAGACAGGTAGGTTCGGTTTCTCTGGAGAGTCCTAATACAAATGCATTGAAACATCCAGCCTTTTAAAAGGAAGGAAATTCTGACACACACACTACCACATGGATGAACCTTGAGGACATTATGTCAAGTGAAATAAGCCAGCCACAAAAAGACAAACACTGTATGACTCCACTAATATGAGGCATCTAGTCAAACTCTTAGAACCAGAAAGTAGAGCTGCTTAGGGGGCTTAGAACCAGAAAGCCCCAGCTGCCAGGGGCAGGGGGAAGGGTTGGGGGCGGGGGGTGTTGTTTAATGAGTACAGAGTTTCAGTTTTGTGAGATGAGAAAGTTCCAGATACAGGCTGCACAACAATGTCAATATACTTAACAGCACTGAACCTTAGGCTTTAAAATGGTTGTCAAGATGGTAAATTCTACGTTATGTGTATTTCACCACAACTGGAAATAAAATACTAAAAAAGGAACATGCTATAATGATACTTGGAAGAGTGTCCTGGACCTCTACTCTAAGAAAAAGTGGTTACAGTATACAAAGGCCCCAAATGTTTAACTTGTATAGAAATACTCTATTCCTTCCAATGCAAGTTTCTTCATTTAATGCATAAATACAAAAAAAAAAATGCAATGCCTCAGTTCTTTTGGTCACGGTAAGTCCAATGAGAGGAGATCAACATGCTTTTTAAAAATGTTCTTGCCTTCGTGGGGGAAAAACAATACAAGCAATCTTATTTAGGTCACAGTAGTTACTGTAAACATCCCAAGGAAAGCTTATTAATAACAGCCACCCACAAAGGACCTGGTTTCAACCATGGATGCCATGGAGTCGTTGGAAGAGAGAATTCAGAGGAGAGCATTTGCCCAGATTTTAAAAATTAGAATGTTAGCATCTTTTTTGTAGTTCAATTTGGATTTAGAAATAGCAAATAGAGCCAATATTTTAAATTAGGAATCTGGACTAGATGGGCGTCTGAAGGGCCTTCTGGCTCTAAATCATAACAATTGATTGCTTACTTGATTTTAAAAAAGTCAGCAAGCATCCTAAATTATGCATGCCAATCCTTGATTCTGCTATCAGTCGGGTAAAGGAGGCCACCTGCCCGGGCCTATCGGTGTGGTTACGAGGAAATGCACCAAGCTACGACCTTGCCAGTAACCTGCTCTATGACCCTGGGCCTGGGCCCTGCCTCTCTGTGAGCCTGACTCCCTCTTCTCTGCAATGGGAAAGTTGGATCACATGGCTTTTATGGTGCCTTCCAGCCACTATAATCCCTGATTAAGAACCTGTGAAGCAATGGTAGTGAAGGCTGGAGAACATAACGCCGCACTGGAACTGCACTTAAAGATCACTGGGGCGCCTGGGTGGCTCAGTCCCTCAAGCATCTGACTTTGGCTCTGGTCATAATCTCACGGTTGGGGAGTCCGAGCCCCGCCTCGGGTTAACTCAAGCACTGTCAGTGCGGAGGCTGCGTGGGATTCCCTCTCTCCCCCCTCTCTCTCTCTCTGCTCCTTGCTCACTTGCAGTCCCCCCCCCCAAAAAAAAAATAAATAAATAAATCATTAAAATGGTAAATTTTATGTTGGCTCTCCTACCACAGTAAAAAAGAAATAAAGAGAAATAAAATTTTTCAAAAACAACCGGGGAAGCAAAAACGGCCGCTCTGGACAGTAACTTAGAACTGTGGGAGACCCAAATGCTTCAACGAGAGGCCTCCAGGCTTAGCTTTTCTTTCTTTATTTTGAATCAAGTAATCCTTGATCCCCAAAGAAACATTCAGATACGCCCGAGATGGTGCTATGAAAAGAAAAACTTTTCATAAGACAGGGGCTCCTTCAATACTGTAACTACCCTCCCATTCGCCATCTGGGTCCAATCTGCGTATGTACAGCTTCCATGAACGGAGAATCACCTATATACCGTATGGTCAGGAGCCCCGCGCCCTGGCGAAAATCTCACTCTTGGTTGGTAAGGCAACTACTCTTATCTCCTCCAGCCACGGAAACCGGAAACGGAAACGAAGCAACTCAGCCTCGGGCTCCAAGCAGGGGAACAAGTTCATTATCTTCTGTCAGGAATTTCAGATCCTAGGGAGATCTCCGGTGCACTGAGAATCAATACAAGATTTTCCCAGGGATTCAGTTTTGTGGCTCGTCTGGAGACAATGGCCTCAGAAAAGAGGATGGGCTCTCTTACTTCCTTTCCTCCCTTTTAGGGCATGCTGCCCTTTAAAGACATGCTCTTTGTTCTGTAAATTCAAAGGTTGCTTTTATGGCCAGTGGGGTGGAGGGAGAAAGCTGCGTGTTTCTGAAATGGTGAAATCTGTCAAAGTCCCAAAGGCTCCTGTGATACAAACCAGGTCATTCTATACAGCCCGAACCCCCAATTCCAGCAGGGGAAATAAAAACCATTTATAACTCAAAGTAACTAACAGTGGTAGGTCAATGCACTTGATTGGTCATAAACCAATTACAGGGACACTGCTTGGACCTAGCCCTGACTCAACCCTCACACTCCTCCCTCACACTCCCACCTCTTGCCAGATATAGACGGGAAAGGGGCATCCAAGACGGGGAGCTCTCTTGCCCACCTGCTCTGGACTGGCAAACGGATATCTGAGAAGCCCTATTCTCACCCCCTTTAGCCCACCACACGAAGATCCACTGAGGTTCAAGCCACCAGAACGGTCAAATTATTTGAGTATTCACTTCTGCCATTCTAATAGCACCCCCAAAGTTCCCTCCCAGCCCTGCCCTCTCTGGAAGGGTCCGGGCTGTGAAATTCTCTTCCTTCCTTAGTTTCTCCTGCAAAGGAGCCAGTGAGGAAAAGAATGGATACTGCCAATAAGAGAGAGAAGCCCGGAACAAAAAGAAGAGGCTCTCAAACGGAACGTTTGCATGCCCAAGGTGAGTAGGGCTGTGGGGAAGTGAGAGGTTATTTAATTCAACCCAGGAGGAAACGGACAAAACCCCATCACACAGTTCATGAACAATGATGGGCCGAGGCCTTAGGGCTCCAACTCACTTGAAAGTTCTGGAGATACTGAGCCCTTTGAGAAGGAGTTGAAAGCTATGGACCCCAATGGCCAACAAGTGCGCATTTACACCGAATTTCCAGGGGTCCTAGACACTTGTTTACAATTTAGATTATCGAGCTCTCTTCCTAAGGTTCTGATTTAGCAGATCAGGAGGAAGGAGGCAGCCTGTTTTTTGCTAGCAAACCCTACAGGTGATTCTTCGGGCAAGCTTGAGAAACAGTGCTCCGAAGCAGTAAACCCCTAAACTGGCTGTGCCTGAGACTCAGCTGAGGAGATTTATTGAAAACTACAGGTTCCTAAGCTTCTCCTGAATCACATTCTCACGGTGGGGGACGTAGGTGACAGGAAGCGAGGCCGATGCCCAGGCAGGTTCTGGAAGCTCTTGTCTAGCGGTCCCTGGACTGAAGATGAGTAACGTGTGTCTGACCCCCTGCAGGCTACCCCCTTGGCAGTCTGGCCTGCCCGGGGGCCCCGGTGGCCACGACAGGCACCAGGTCCTTCACTGTTTGACATAGGACCGACACGGAGCAGGGCACTTGGTACAAGGATAGCTCGGTTTCTTCAGAGCAAACTTGCAAAATGTCAGCTCCCCGAAGGCGCAGACCGTCATCTATTCTGCTCCCCACTGTATCCGCAGTGTCTATGGCATAACACAGGAAGTCCAATAAATATTAACACATGAATTAGTATAACTAAAATCCATTAAACTGGAGAGTGACTGTCAAATGTGTGAATCTATAGATTTGTTTCTACGGCCAACAAGCCTGCTAATAACAACCCTTGAACTCGAATAATCAATGTGAAAATCGCTACTATCTTCGTCGTGTAGGATCAATATCCCCATCAACCAAACTCTATGTAGCTGGCACTGTCTTTGATGTCTTCCACACATCTCATTCCATCTTTAAAAGAGGCATGTGAGGAGTGCCCGGCGGGCTCAGTCAGTCAGTCAAGCGTCCTACTCTCGGTCATGATCTCATGGTTCGTGAGTTCGAGCCCCACGTCAAGGCTCCGTGCCGACAGTGTAAAGCCTGCTTGGGATTCTCTCTCTGCCCCTCCCCCCACCCCACTTCTCACAATCAATCAATCAATCAATCAATCAATAAAGTTAAAAATTTTTGAACAAAAAAATAAATAAAATAGGGCATGTGAGAAAAATGTAACTGTCTCCCGTTTTCGAGAGGCTTACAAAGACTATTTGCCCAAGATCACACGGTGAATAAGTACAGGAACTCACATGTGAACCCAGATCTCTGAAATCCATGCTTTTAACCGTGTAGCCACTTTTACATGGAAGATGGCCTGCTGTAAAGTAGAAATTATATCCCAAATTAAACTAGCAATATTAAATCCAGATGGAGTGATGCTGCCATTCTAAGGGATTTGGGTCTGGTTTGGAGTTTCAAAGTAAAGGAACATTTAAAGAAACCTAGGAAGCTATGCTGACCACTGAGGTTAAGTAACACACTTACTGAGCCAGTGTTTTGGGAAAAGGGCCCTTGAGGAGGTTACAATCTAGTTGGGGAGCTATAACACAAGCAGGTGAAAAGTTCATCATGAGATTTATCCAAAATAGCCCATGGACAGAACATTGCCAGAAGCCCAGAGCAGGGAGTGAGCAGTTCCTGCAGGGAGGGCGGAAGAGAGGCTTCCTGGAGGGTGTGGCGTAAGCTTGGACGTGAAGAATCATAACACGAAGAAATAATAGGTAGAGCATTCTAGAGCAAGCAACGGTAGGAGCTGGGGCAGAAAAGGCAGCTTTTAGACAAGAATATGAGCAATAAGTTGCTTATATTATTTTTATTATATGATTAGTATCATCACATATGTTCACTGTAGAGACAAAGTACAAATAAAAATAAACTATAAATATTCTATAAGCCAACCACCCAGAGATTCCTTTTGGTGTCTATCCTTCCAGGATTTATTCTAAGTATACTGCGTGTCTATTTATTTAGACATATGCCTGTTTGTCTACATGCATTTTATATTTACAGATGTACACATGCATATGTGTATCTTTACACATGCACATTCATATATGCACATTTATGAAATACCAGTAAGGTTTGTGGAGCCCAGGGAGATGGCTCTCTGGGTGGTGCAGAATGACTGTTCACTGGCACAGGGCACAAAATCACCTTCTCTCCTTCATCACCCCCAAGTCCACACCCAGAGTGCACACACTAAAAGAGACGGTGTGGACGATTATTGAACAACACAGAAAAACATTCTAATATGTCGTTGAGAGAAAAGAGCAGGTTATATAGTATATACTGCATGATCCCACACATACTTAAGGAGAATTACCCACGTATATGCATGCATGCTACAATTCAAAGAAAAAAGACTGGAAGGAAAGTCTCAGAAGCCTAACCTAGGAGGAGGAACCCTTGGATGAGATTTTCTGATCTATGCCCCTAAGATTTTCCAAACTGTCCCCTGCAAACGTGCATTCTCTTGTAATCCGGAGGAAAAAAAAATCGGTGCGATGAAACATAGGCAAGGCAAAAGCACACAAATGAATTCAAATCGGGCCCCGAACGAACGTACTGCTCAAGATGCATCCTGGGTTTCTGAGCAGCTAAAACCGAATTAGCATTGACCATCAGCCTGAGAAAGCAAAGCTCTCGCGTTGGCCGAGCCCCCGACTTCAAGGCTTTGATTGGGATCTGCCTTCCGCGTCCGCCCGCGGGGCGTCCGGCCGGTGGGTCGGGCGCGGCGAGGGCGAGGACGGCCCTGACGGCCGGAGGGGGACCCGCGGCCCCGCTTCCCCGGGCCCCGCCCGGCCGCCACCATCTTAAGGCCGCCTCCCACCGGCTGCAGCGCGCCCGCCGCCGCCGCCGCCGCCGCCGCCGGGACGCGAGGCCGAGCCCTTCCCCCGCCTGCAGCCGCCCGCGCCGCCGCGGCCCCGGGAGCCGGAGCCCTGCCCCGGCCGCGGCTCGCTCCGCGGCGTCCCGACGCCAGCCGGCCGGGCCGCGGGCACCCGGGCCGGGGGGCACGGCCGGCCGCCGCCGCCTGGAAGGAGCTTCGTCATGCCCGGCGCCCGAGCAGCGCCTCGCCAAGTTTCACCTTCGGTGACACAACTTTTCCGTGTTTCTTTTTTAGGCAGCCGCCACATCACGAGGCTAATGAGCACACTGAGGTCTGTAATAAAGCCGCCGGCCAGGTCCGCGGCGACCGAGGGACGCGGGTAACCAGAACGGTCAGGGCTACGGTCTGGGCTCTTCCCCCTCCCCCCCAGCTAGTCGCAAAACAAATACTCCCCGGACCGACCGCATCCAGGAGCGTCCGGCCCTGCTTCCAGCAGAACGGCTCTCACATCGTTCCCTGCGCTCGGGAAACCACGCGCAAATCCAAGAGCTCTTGGAAGTCTTAACGTTCAACCCCCACCCCCACCCCGCCAGGGGACAGGCAGGCACACACACACAGAATCAAAGGCAAAGGCAAAATAAGCAGGTCAATTCACAATACTTTCAAAGTCATGCTTGAAAGGAGATTCTGAAAATATCTATAGGCATATTCAAGAACTGAGCTCAGCCTGCCTGCTTTGGGTTGTTTACTTCTACTTTTAACAGCAAGCTAAATATTTTAGGAACTCGATCTGTTTACTCACCGCCCCCCCCCCCCCGGTTCAAGAGCAGTAGAAATGCTACCTCCACAATTCGGAGGAATTTTTGAGAAGCGGGTTTCACGTTTGTTATTCAACTTACCTATAACCACGCAATACACAGTTAATTACAGCTGTTAAACACGGGTTCCGCAGAACAGCAACCACATGCTTCCGAACTTTGAGAACTATAATTAATATGCTCGTTCAAGGCGTGTGTCTCCATTAACGAGATATATTTTTGGAAATATTATCTAACTGAAGGCAGCATAAATAGTATAAAAAGTAAAGCTCACACTTTTTTTGTATTTTTTCCATTTAAAATGAGTTACATAATAAGTAGTGAAAAGCCTCTTCCACGGAGCTACCCTTTTAAGGGGTGGATTTCTTCACTCAAGTCAATATAGCTATCAAGGGAGAAAATCCAGAAATGAGAATCCTCCAATGCGCCCAGCATCCCCTAAGGAACCTCATTCAGTTAATGAAACCACTGACATCTGTTGACAAGAAAAGGAGGGGGGAGAAAAGAGGAGAGGGAGGGAGGGAGAGGGAATAGGGTAGGGGTGAGAAAGAGAAGGAACTGAGACAGGATTCTGACAAGAGACAGGCTGAAAGCGTACGCCATGTAACAGGGGGAAAAAAATAAACAACTGCGAGTTTTACCCAGCAGCGAATTCAGAGGAAGTGTAATCTTTAGAACACAGGTGAAGCAAGTTCCCAGACGCAGCTCTGGAGCAAAGCACCATTATTTTCAAACTGACAGCTGCTTAAGTCTGAAAACCCGCAGTCAGGACCAACTGAAGGAAGACACACAATGAAAAGTAAAAAGGCAGGATGTCCAAGGCCAAAGAGAATGAAGGGCAACCCCAAGGCAGGGCGGGGTTTCTCTCATCTCTGTGCACCCAGGGCCCAGCACAGTGCCTGGTAGGGAAAAGTCACTCAGCAGATGTTCAGCGATTCATGCAGCTGCACAAAAACCACAGCCCTGGAGCAATCATGCGTGCACGTATAGGCACACTCTTCCTAATCATGTCCACACTGGCCAACAGGAAGTCATTTTGTCTCTGTGCAAACCTGTGATTAGAAAAGAATCACCTGTGATGCCTAGGGAGCGCTATGACACAGGGTTTAAGAGGTGGATTTGAAGTCGGTCAGACCTGGCTCAAACCCTCTACCGTCTTGCTAAGTGACCTCAGGCTGGCCTCAGTCTCTGAGGCTCAGTTTTCTCTTCTGTCAAATGGGAGTGATTATAGGGCACATATCTATCCTGGATAGACTGTTACGAAGAATGCAGGAGATTTCGCGTCAAATCCCTTCGTGCTTAGAAAAACTGTTAAGACCCTAACCAAAATTATGTCTCCAACCAACCAAGGTGTGAATTCCTTAAGCTCTGCCTCTGGCAATCCTTAATGAAGATGTAAGTATCCCCAGGCATCTATCGGATTAAGCCACAGTGAGACAGAGACAGGGCCTTTCTCTAACACACAGCTTTCTGATCTGACAATAAACTGGAAATGAACATAGCACAGTACCAAAGAGTTTTGGTACCTGCATTGCACCATCATTCACTAATCACTACAACGCCAATCACTGTGTCAGGTCCCACCCGCGACCTATGTGACCTCGTCACGCTATGTTCGATCTGTAAGCTTCACTTTCTCATCTCTGAGTCCGCAAACACTAATCACTACTTTGTTTGGCTGTCGTGAGGATTAAATGGGACATACGTAAAAATAATACATGGCTACTAAATAAGCACTCGGTAATTTAGAAGCTACTATAATCGTAACTGTGATCAGTACTGGCACTGCTATTAAATGCTGAATCAAACCCACCCCTGCTTAAAGGAAATCCTCATCTGGCCAAGACCATTCCACAAGTACTCCTCATGGGCCTGCCAAGTCCAAGACCCTGTTGAGTGCCCTGGTGGGGGGCGGGGGAGGGGGGGGCTCCCAAGAAACCAGAGAAAGGGTGTTAAGTGGGTCCTGAAAGGAGAGGTGACTAGGTGGCAGAAACAAAGACTGCATACTGCTTGATTCCATTTATATGAAATTTGATAACAGGCAAAACTAAAACAAAGTGACAGAAATCAAAAGAGAAGTTGCCTCTGAAGAGGGAATGACGAGAAAAGAACACGCGAGAACCCTCTGGGGTGCTGAAAACCTTCTAGATTTTGATTTTGATGCTCATTACATGGGTGTAAACATTTGTCAAAGTTAATCAAGACGCACACTTAAGATCTGTGTATGGTACTGTGTATAATCCTCAATTACACAAAAGGAAATTGAGTTCATAATTTTTTTTTTTTTAAATTAACTCTTTTCCAGTTTGGCCTCTGACCAGGCCTGCCTTTCATCGGAAGATTTTTTTTTTTTTCCTTTCTTCCTCGGCCCTCCTGACAGGATCCAGAAAGAACACACATGCTGAGAATTCCTTTAGGCCAAAGAGGGACTGTGCAAACCAAATCTGAGGTCTGTGCGGAAGGGTGAGGGCAGGCGGGCCAGGCAAGCAACCGGACTCATGCCAGCCCAACTGCACCTCCTAGGATATCAACCCAAACCTTCCACCAACAGAAGCCGGGGGTGCTGCCAGAGTTTAAAAGAATCAGGGACACCTACTACCCTCTGCCCTTTGTCTATGGAGGTCATTAGCCAGTGGCACGAATACCATTTCCATTTGAAAATCAATACTAGGGGCGCCTGGGTGGCGCCGTCGGTTAAGCGTCCGACTTCAGCCAGGTCACGATCTCGCGGTCCGTGAGTTCGAGCCCCGCGTCGGGCTCTGGGCTGATGGCTCGGAGCCTGGAGCCTGTTTCCGATTCTGTGTCTCCCTCTCTCTCGGCCCCTCCCCCGTTCATGCTCTGTCTCTCTCTGTCCCAAAAATAAATAAACGTTAAAAAAAAATGAAAAAAAAAATGAAAATCAATACTAAAAGCAATTTCGAAGGGCAGAGGCACGAGTAGGGCGTGGGGACTGCCTTTACCTCCAGTAATCCCAACATACGGTCATCGTAATTGGGGCTTCATGTCTGTTACAAACCCAGGTCCTTAATAGAATAGTCCCCATTTCCATCATACCCCGAGAATCAAGAACTTCTCTCCTGTCTAATAGGAAACTCCCATGTTCAGAGTTAATACCCTGGAAAACACTGCTTTAGAGAAAAAATAAACAACCTGCCAACTCAAGGCGAAATTAGACCCGCAGGCCGGAGAGGCGGTCATAATGACTGCTATATACTATTTCACCTTCTGCAGGAAATTAACGCATTTACCCAGAAATCCACATCCCTGATGAATGTTTCATCAAGATATGGCATTCACCAAAGTGACAAGAATGCCGCATTAAAAAGATGTCAGAAATCCGATTCAAGTGCGTTTGTAGAACCAGTATATCGCAAACAGATAAGCTACGTGAGAAGTTGGCTCGGACTAAGATGAATCACGTTACTCAGTACAACAAACGTGAAATCCACTCCTCAGCCTGTGCTGAGAAATCCTGGGGCTAATGTGTCTTCTGGAGAGGCAAACAGAAATTGGTGACTATCGACAATGATTTATGCAGACGTCTGTCTCCTCTACTAAATACTAAAACCACAGTATTTGCCGAATCTTTACGTTTCAAAGAGCGTGTTAGGTTTGGCAAGGTAAGAGATGTGGGGGATGCCCTCCACCCGAAGTATTTTTAACTCATGGGGTTTTTTTTTTTTCTCTCCCTGAATTGTTTAATCGTGGCGATTATTTTCTATTCCTTTCAAATCTCTCAACTCCAAAAATATAAGCCATAACGAAGCAGACACTAGAAAGCCTTTTTATTGGATATATTTGAGGAGCTCCAACACATTCCGGTCGTTCCGTGTTGATTGTAATTCCCAGAAGGAGGCATTGATTTGAACATGAAGCAGCACAGCTGCAAAGAGACCATGTCCCAACTTGAAGCTGCTAAGGAAGAGCACTGGGGAGCGTGATGTGTCTTCTGCACCTATCCCCAAGAAGAGACGGACATTCCTGATTCGAGATGTCCCTGGCCACACACCCTCACCGAGGCGGTGATCACTTTCGGCATAGAAGAAAACATGGCGTTTATGACACTCCATAAAACCACTGGTCCGTGATGATTTTATTCACAAGGTGAAAAAACAGGTCCCTACACAAGCAAGAGGTAGATTATGGTTGTTCGTTTTTCAATAAGAGGTCACCAACGTCATGACTTCTTGTGGGTAAGATACCTCTAAACACCTGCTTCGCTGGGCCCACATCCGAGAAAGACACTTGACAGAAGTGATTACAGTAATCCACCAAGACCAAGATGATCTTTTGGAATGGCATTCGGGGTTCAATACTTGACATGCTGGCTGCCTGACCACAATGCCCTGTCCTTAGGAATGGTTAGAGACGCTATTGGAAAGGGCCAGGAAGGGAGGAGAAAATAAAGCCGTGCCTGTAAATGCACGCTGGCACCACAATCCATTATAGCAACAGCTGTGCAAGTGGCTTCTTGGACTATGTGTGGAATTGTCCTCCATCACCAGCCTGACGCCAGACCATCTCACCAAGAGAATCCACAGCCCACAGCCCGTGGCCTGGAAACTTGCCTGGCTGAGATGGCTCTCCATAAGCACAAGGGGGGAAAGGTGGTTCAAAAACCACACCCAACTCCCGGCAGGTAATTGCAAGCCAAATGGCACTTTGGAAATCAAGAGTTGGCTAGCACTTTTACTCAGCCCAGGGATGATTTGGTGTTATCTGTAGCAGGAGGCTACATGTTTTCTGAATGCCACAGAACACAGTTGCAATAAACCAGACACAGCCTCGACCGAGTGCTTTTCCAACAGAGAACTGCCGAAAAGATTTTATGCGACAGGGTAGAGAAGGGTGAGTCAAAGCTAAGTGAATATCCACTTCCACAAACAAATGTTATGCTTTCTTCTTCCCTGAAATGGAAACAGGTCCTCCTGTTCAGAAGCTGAGTGCTACTAGCTATATACACATCTGCCAACGTAAAACTTCATGCAAAGCCGAAATAAATGCGGGAAAGGTGATATGCTACACAAGAGGCCATTTTAACAGTTTCAAACAGAACCGAGATTCCCCCCCCCCCCCACCACCCACAAAAGAGGACAGACTATCTTGTCTGGCTACGTCAGGGAAAAGATTATGGAAAAGATCATGGCCCATCACTGAGACTGGTCTTAACCTCAACGAGTTGAAAAAAACATCATTTAAAGACAATTGGCAATTTATGTGCTCTGAAAGCCCTATTTCATTCAGCAGCACAAAATAACTTACTGATTACCTACTATCTGTGCTTTCAAAACTCTGGAAACACTATAATCTACTATAATCTTCTATGTAGTCACGATAGGCTGTGGGCATGAACCCCAAATGATGGGGTGGGAGGCTGAATTTAAATGAACAGTAGGCTCTGAAAACAGATTATGAAATTCATTCAAATGACTGACTTGATTCCATCATCTGTCACACTGTTGTTCGAAATCAAATGTGTGTATATTCAAAGTATCTGTTAAATGTTCAATCCTACATCTCGCCATGTTGCAAAGGGTGTGCACGTGAGTTTCCTAAACTTAAAAAAATTCAAAAATGGCCCGTACGTAGGAAATTTGTAAATAACCAAACCTCTTTATGAATATGGTCAGAAAACTTTCTCGGTTAAAAATAGAAATAGAGCTGGTATGTTTCGTCTCTAACAGAAAAAGTAGTCTTCAAAATCTGGTAGGGTAAGGCTTTTAACATACTTGAAAGGAGAAAATACTAACGAGTATTACGCACTGGCTATTTTCAAAATGCTCTAAATTCAACAACCAACGGAGGCAAAAATGGGACTTCTGCTCTCAGCAGCCATAAGATTCCCATCTCCTAGGGAAAGGTAACTCCCTTCTTAAAAGTTGCCTTATCAAAGTTACTTTAATTTCTCCTAATTACAACCATAATTCCAACTGCTAATTACATAATTCCTGCAGAGAGGTATTCGGTTTCAAATGTGGTGAGTCAACATGAGAAAATGTTATGACATACGCCTAGTAAAAATTTTCACCATGGAGTTACAAAAACCTGTCCTAATGTTTCCAGACCTGTTACTCCATTCTGGACGATTGGAAATTACATTCCTAAACCACCAACTCACTTTCCATGAGTGAATTTGGATTCAGGGTCCTCCCAAAGGTCACCTGAAATAAACCTGAGGTAGTAACCACCTGCTGGAAATCAGGAACCAAAGTTCCAGAAACAAACCTGAAATACTCCCAGCTTCAGAAAGGAAATCACTTCCCTAGATCAATGTGGTGCTACAATCTTCTTCCATTGTGGTTATGTCTCTCTGGGTCCTGGTTACCTCCCTGGGTCCTCATAGCAAAACAAAACCTTTTAACAACTCTGAAGTCATTTTCTCTTAAAGGTACAAATGCCTGTTTAAGACAAACCACAATTAGGAAAGCTCTGGAAATGCACACTCAAGAGTTCTACTTTCTAAGTGACTGTTTCAATTCATCTGCGCACCTCCAACAGCCAGCAGCTATGAGCGGGTCCGAAGGGGCTGAACTCTAGCCTTGAGCCAGGCCAGTGGCAACACAGACCCTTGGGACAACGGGATCTATACTCCCTACAAACTTCCGGGCCTTTCTTCAACGCTTCCCCTAGTGGGAAGAGATCGACTCCATTTAGAAACAAGGATAAAGGCCCTGAGCTGAAGACTTTGACAACTTTCAGCGGGGGAGGGCTGGTGCTGCCCTAGAATCTCCCGGGAAAGCAAGCTCTGAGATGGGGAGAGGCGAGAAGGAGGAGATGAGAAAAAGGAATAGGGACAGGAGTGGGAGGGAAGGGGGGCCCCAGGGTGCAGGGAGGAATTAGGGCCCCGTGAACGAAAGGTGGGGCTCCCTGGCTGCAGCCCCACTTCCGCAGCGTGGACTCTGGACTCGGTGTGGGTCGCTGCGGTTCAGCGTGCCTGGGGCCCTCAGAGCCGGTCCGACCCGCTCCAGTGTCTCCTCTATAGCCATTCCGGACACTTGAGTCCAAGGCACCTGCCTTTTCCCAACTGCTCTTACCACACCCCTCTCTGCGCCTCTCCCTGCACGCGGGTCTCCAAGGATGCTACCTCCGGTTTACGTCCCTGAGCTAAGCCGGGTCCTTAGCAAGGCAACAGCTAACGCTGGCGGGGGTCGGGGCGGGCGGGGGAGACCACCCCCCCCTTCCTTCTGAGTTCTCCCCAGTGTGAGCCCTTCTCTGCTGCGCCTCCCCAACCCGCCGGTGGGAGGCCCCAGGCCAAGACGCACACTCCGGGGGACCGGCGGCCGGGAGCCCCGGGCCAGGTGGCTGAACCCCAGACAGCGGAGGGAGGGGACTCTCCCCTCCCGCGGAGGCCCGCTCCCGCTGGGCACTAGTGGCAAGGGGACAACAGCCTTTGTTCTCCCGGGGCTTGGCTAGGCTGCGCTGCCGAGGCGCAGCGCGGGCGGCGCCGGGGCACCCGGATTGCTCACTTTTGCACGCGGCGTGTCGAAGGTTGCAAGCTCCCGCCTTCTGGGGAGGGGGTAGAGACTTGGGGAGTAGGGGGTGTGAGGGGGAAAGGAGCGTGGGGGGAGGGGTCTCGCGTCTCGGCCAGGCTCTTTGTTTGCATTGGGGGCGGGGAGAGGGGGTTGGAGGTGGATTGGAGCTTGGGTCTGTGAGAGTGGAGCAGATTCCTGAGTATGTCACCATGTTGCACCCGCGCAGCACACATAATGCACACTCGCGCACACGCACACACAGGCACTCGCACGGATAGGCGGCCGGCCGGCAGCAGGCAGCGCTGTTCCCGGCGCTCCGGGCTGCAGCAGCTCCGGCCGCCCGCAGCGCCACCACGGTGCGTCCAGAGGGGGAGTGGAAGAGGCTGGAGGCACTCGCGGGGCGACAATTCCACGAGGAAGGAGGGAAAGTGGTGCGACCCCAGCCCCCCTCCCTCGGCGGCCCGGCCCCCCTTTCTCGCCCGGGGTCGCAGAGGTCACGGGCAGCTTAGGCTCCGGCACGGAGGCAGGGAGGCAGCGAGCCGCCGAAGGGCGGCGCGCACGCGAAGGGGCGAGGGAAACCAAGGGAAGGGAAGCCGGCGGGCGGGCGGGCTGGCTTACCCTTAGAAGCATCTTTCTCCTCTTTGGGCTTGGTCACCTTTCCACTCATAGATCCCAGCTTGCTTGACAAGGGTCGCCCAGGAGACGGAAGTCCTCGCCGAGCGGGCCGGACTTCGGAGAGTGCTTAGGGCGGCAAGTCGCGACCGCAGCCTCCCCTCGGTGTGGCTCGGGGCGGGATCCGCTTTTCCCCCACCGCTGCCGCCGCCGCCGCCGCCGCTGCCTACGAGAGAGTGGGGAGGAAAGGAGAGGGGTGAAGGAGGAGCCGCCGTCGCCGCCGCCGCCGCCGCCGCCGCCGCCGCCGCCGCGAGCCCGATCGGCCGGTAGCGGGAGGAGCCGCTCGCCTGGCTCCAGAAGTGAAGAGACAAAGCGGCGCGGCGCTCCCTCCGCGCCCCGCGCCCGCCGCGCCCGCCCAGGGCCGCGCTCGCAACCCCCGGGGCCGCCGGGAGGTGCGGCCGGGACTCCCGGCTCCGCCGCCGGCCTCCCCGGGCTCCGCGCGGGCCGCTCGCCGGGCCGGCGCGGGCCGCGCGGGGAATCGCCCGGGTGGGCTGCCCGCGCGCCGGCGGGCTGCTCTCCCCCGCCCCCTCCCCCCCACCTCCCGATCCGCTGCGGGCCGCCAACTCCATCAAAATAAAGACCCGAGGAAGGCTGAAAACAATCAAAACAAAGACGAAAATATTCACTTAAAAATAACGAGCCTCCCCGAAAGGGAAATGTTTGAACATGTGATGAGCAACGTGTGAGCCTGTTACACCGCAGAGCCGCGCAGCTCGTCGCCCGCGGGGAACCGAGAGGGGAGGGTCGCCCCTTTCTTTCTGTTCCGTCCGTCTGCAGGTTGCTATTCTTTTGCCCCCAGGGGGGACCCGAGCGGCTCGCGGGCGGAGGAGCGGGAACCGATGGCCCTTACCTGCTCTCTCCCTTCCACCCACACCCCCTCGGAGCTCGCCCGCTCCCTCGCTCGCGCTCTCCTTCCCCAGAACTCTCCGGTCCCAGAGAGCCGCGAATTCAGCCCGCGGCGCCTTCTATATAAACGGCAAGGTGTGGGCACGCGGGGGGGCGGGGGCCGGCGAGGGCGGGGCCCGCACGGAGCCGCCTGCCGGCTGTAGTAAAAGGAGAGCTCGGCAGGGGCGCGCCGACGTCAGCCGCCGGTTGGCAAAACCCCGGCGAGCCCGGCGGAGAGCGGGCTAGCGTGGCGGCCGGGCGTCCCCGGGCCCCCCGCCCCGGGCGGGCAGGGCCTGCGGGCGCCGCCGGAGCGGGCTCGCGCTCCGGGGCCGCGGACATCGAAGCCCGGCGCCCCCCGCCCCACCCGCCGCCCCGGTTAGCCCCTCTGCTCCCCGGGCCCGCGCTAGTCGCCACCTACACTTTGGGGACTCCGGCTGTCGGCAAGTGCCCGCACCGAGCGGTGGAATCTCAGTCCGGGAGGGAAGTCGGCGACTCCTCGCCTCCGGCCGGCCGCCCAAGTTGAGGCAGCCGGGCTCTCCCCGGCTGGGAGAAGGGCGCGCTGGGATCTGGGTGTCACTGGGGCAGAGAGTGAAACTGACCGCGGCGGCTGCCACCTCCCACCCCCACCTCCACCCCCACACGCAGGCCCCTCCTCCTAGGGCTGAGCGCTCTGGTTGGCAAACTGGGCGCAAAAGAGTGCCCACCATCCAGGAGAGCCAGCCCCAACCAAACGGAGTGAGGTGGCAACTGGGAGCGAGTGCTGGAGAGGGAGGAGTGGGGTGGCACGTCGCCTGGGGCACGCCGGTGACAAAACGCGGGGAAGGTCCCCGAAGATTTGAACTAGAAGGGAAAACTGCCCGGAAATTGCACCAGAGGCGGCGATTGGGGTGGGAGAAAGACCCAAGGAAAGGGATGGAGAGACGGCGAAGTCTGGAACGAGCCCTAGGGCGAGCTGGGAAACCCTTTCCGCCCCCTCCCCCACTCATGGCCCCTGTCCAGGCGCGCGGATACCCTGAGGTTCGGGGGCTGGGGTGGGTGGCCCAGCTAACACGACCCGGTCCTCAGAGCCGTCCATTAATCAGACCAGAGGCTCCAGCCTGGCGGAGGAGACTCGGCAGCGACTCCCACGCAGAGAATCCGTTTCCCCTGGTCCCACCCAACTCCACCCGATCCTTAATTCGGTTTCGTTAATGGCATTAAACCAGGCAGAGAAATTATATAGATGGATTAGTCCCACTGAATCCCAAGCGGTAACTCAATTACAAGAGCCTGCTGTGGCTTTCAAGACCAAGAGAGTGGGCTGCGGCCCAAGCCAGCCTGGGTCTAAAGGTCGACAACCTTCGAAACTCAATTTGCGGCCCTCAGTCCTGGGTCTGGGAGGAACTCCAGGTCTGTTTTTCCTGTAAATTATATCTAATAATCTGGAGGCTGATGACACAATGTGATTATCCACCCCAAGGTTGGACCATTAATTAATACCAGTACTTGGGGAAAGGAGGAATTTCTCTTCAAATGACCGGAAATCAAAGGGGGCGGAGACTTGGGGGAGTTCAGAGGAAAGGTCCAGGGGATGCGGGTAGAGTCCTTAGACCGTGGACACCCAACTGTCCGTTACCATGGATTTAGTGCCTATCTTGCGGCCAAGCCGCAGGCTAAAAGCTTTACATCATTATCTTCGTCTTCACAACAGCCCTAGGAAGTGTTGGTACTGTTATTTCCATTTTACAAATGAGAACACTGAGGCTCAGACAGGTTAAGTAAACTTGCCTGGAGGTCACACAGCTGGTAAGTGATGAAGTCTGGACAAAAAAAAAAAAAACAAAAAACAAAACAAAACCAAAGAGCCGAGATAGGAAACACGACGAGTCTTTTCAAACTCTCTTAACTCAGCACGGGCGTTTTCGCGCACCCACACACACACACCCACACACACACACACCCCCTACTGTGTACACATAACATTTTCTTTGTCCACATATCCCCAGTAAGCAAAAAGACCTTCTTTGGGGAAAAAGGTCAGTCTCTGTCTTAGGAGATATTAAGCATGATACTTGGGTCCATCCCTAATATTGCATCTCAGCTTTCCTGCAATATTAACATTTCCAGGAAAGGTCTTTGCACAGATAAGGCCTCCCCCTTCCCCTCCAAACCCTACCCACCAATGGCACCTCCAGCAAAGGTAACGTTCCTGAAAGTCAGATATATCACCCTGTTCCTCGAAGGACACGAAGAGTTAACATATAAGTAAACCTAGGTTAGTTAATATGACTCGGATGAGTTGAAGAGATGTCTGTTTCAGAGTGTTGGTGGAATCTGTCTATCCACGGACGCAAACGGGTAAAATAAAGTGTCTCTTCACCATAAACCACCCTGCAAAAGAAATAATCAGAAGATAAAGAAAACAGACACCTCATGCAAGAACCATATAGTGACGTGTGCCCATATGGGGGCAAATCAGGGACATTGTAAGTGCATGCATTCATGCCAGAGAGCAAGGATTACGAAGTGCCAGGATAAGCAATCTCATCTAAACGAAGCTAAAGACCCTACTAGGGAGGTCACAGCCTGCCTCTTTTGCAGAAGCCATGGGGGCTTTCCCCTTTTCAAAGTCCTGTGAGATGTTTCATATTAACAGAATGTTGTGGGTATTGGCTCAGAAAGGCACGCTCCAGTGCCCAGCCCCCAAGCTACTTGGTAACCCGGGCTGGTCAGCTGGAAGACGATCTGCCATCTGTGGGAGGGTGTTTAGGGTGTCGTCTGTTCCCCACAACCACCTGGAGTGGTCTTGACGCATCTCAACAAATCCCTGGCTTAGTCGCTAACACTTTCTCTTCCCCACCCAGATCCTTCTGCCCCTTCCCGCCACGGTAGAAGTGCCTTCACTTCTCAGCCTAGCAATTGGCAGGACCTGATCCCTTCTCGCTGTCTTGTCACTATGGTCACGTGGTCCTGTCCGTCTTGTTTCCGCCCATCCTATGAGAGAGAGCTCCACAGATCTGATAAAATATGGCGCACGGGGGTTATCCGGTGTAGTTGAGTAACTTGGGCCTGGAATGAAAGCAATACGCTAAAGCAAAATGCCGCGTGGCTACACCTCTATAGAGGGCTGGGTGTTTTCCAGACCAAGGGGCAGAAGCTTGAGTCTTTGGAAGGGAGGTGGAAAAGGTCCTGGGAGTCTCATTCTTTTGGCCCTATCATCGTTCTGGTGTCTGGTTCGTGCCAGTCCCCAAATGCCTCAAGACACCGACCTCTGGATTCCAGGTTTGCTCACTAGAGCTCCGAAAGGCATATCATTTCTGATTCAAACCCTACAGTGTTCATCTATATCACCATTCAAGATTGCTTTTGATCGGGGTGGGGGGAGGGGCGCCTGGGTGGCTCAGTCAGTTGGGCATCAGACTCTTGATGTTGGCTCAGGTCATGATCTCACAGTTGGTGATTTCAAGCCCAGCGTCGGGCTCCGCCCTGAAAGGGTGGAGCCTGCTTGGGATTCTCTCTCTCCCTCTCCCTCTGCCCCTCCTATGCTCTCTCTCTCACTCAAAACAAACAAACAAACAAACTTAAAAAAAAAAAAGATTGCTTCCAATCAGAATCTTGTTTCGAATTTCGGTGATGAAAGACTTAGGTAAGAATCTCCAAAGATGGTCACTGTGGCAGTTTTAAAACATGGTCACTGGACGCTATGACCTCTCCCCTTGATCCTGGGTAGGCTCGTAACTGCTTCGATCTACAGAGTATGGCGGAAAGCCAGCCAGCCACCGTGCATGCAATCTGCCTACTCTGGGCTCACCGGTTGACCCTGCTAGCTGACAGCCAGCGTTGATCACCAGCCAAGCAAGAGAACCACCCTGGGTATCCAGCCCAAACCACCACGTGACTGCAGCCCCAGCCCAGCCGACATCCGATTGCAACCTGGTGAGAGACCCCCTCGGCGGAGAACTCTTCAGTGGAGCCCTTCTCAAATTCCTAGCCCGTAAAGTTCTGAGCAAAATTAAATGGATGCTTTTGGCTGCTAAGTTTTAGGATATTAAGCTATACAGAAACAGCGAGCAACAATTTCTCCTGATCCCGTAGGCCTATGCCACTCCACCCTCTAGAGGTGAAGTCCCCTTGACTCCAGGCTGGCCTCGTGACTTGGTTTTACCCATAGCATGTGGCCGAAGTGATGCTGTGCCAGTTCAAGGCCTCGCGTGCCAGAGATCTGGCAGGTTCTCCTTTTTCCCTGGGGGAAGCCAGGCACCATAAGAAGGCAGATACCCCGAGACCTCTGATGTGAGGAAGCCCAAGGGGGTGATATGGAGACGTCACGGGACCTGAGGAACCCGGCCGATGGCGAGAACAGAACTCCAGACATATGGCCCCAGTCAAGCCAGTCCAGCCAGCTTCCAGCCTTCTGAGCCACGAGGCCCTAGACTTCATGGAGCGAAGAGCCATCTTGCCCCACCCTGTCCAAATTCCTGACCCACAGATTTACTTGCAAAATGGTTGTTTTAAGCCACTCAGTTCTGGGGTGAATCGTTACATACAGAAATAGATCACTGAAATGCAAATCCTAGAGCCATTTTGGGACCAACATGTCTCCGTTCCTTGGTTTTCTTACAGACTAGAATGGGTTTTTAGAGTGGGTAAAAGTTATAAGACAGAGGGAGGTCAATGATTTATCCAAAAACAGCTTAATACTAAGACCTTTCCAATCTACATAAATGTGGTTTTCTGCCTCTCTTGAAATCGAACATTTGGACCGTTATGACGCAATATTGGGATGCCACTCAAGAATGAACACCTTTAAGGGACACCCGGCTGGCTCAGTCAGAAGAACACGCGACTCTTGATCTCAAGGTTTCGAGTTTGAGCCCCACGGTAGATGTAGAGATTACTAAACCAAAAAAAAAGTAAATAAACTTAAAAAAAAAAAAAAAGAATGAACATCTTTAAATGTTTTATCACTTTCCCGTCCAGCGAAGGAGGAAACAATGAGCTACAGCTTGTTCAAGGATTCGCTCTGGCTCCCAAAGAAGGAACATCACCGGGCAGCATGAGTTTTCCACCCAGGATCTCTAGCATTCCATAGCACTCGGAATCTGCCGGGTCAGGAGGAGCAGGTGCTCTTGATGTTCTCTACATCAGAGATCTCTACATCAGAAACGGAAGACCTAGCCATCATCCCTCCCAGCAAATAACGCACCAACGACTTTGGGTCACGTCAGTTTCCAGAAGATTTTCAAATAGCCTCATGGTTGTAAATACTGGGTTTCTTGTTCTGTGGTAACGTCTATCCCCATGAGGCCACGCTATACTCAAGGCGACCCTGAGTTAGTGACTGTTATTATCTCCGTTTTCCAGATGAGGACACCGGCTCAGAGAGGTGAAGGTTGCAGGGAAAAGGGACACACAGGATTGAGACGCGAGGAGCACCTTCTGCTTCCAAAGCCCCTATCTTTCCACCGTAGGACCCTGCGTATTTTGTAAATGCTCTGGAATAATTAGTGCCTCTAAAATTTCCCCAAAGAGAAAGCCAAGCGTTACGGCAAGAGCAGAGATCTCGGGGCCCTACTGGGCTTTCATTCATCTCCTGTCAACACCTGCCGTCTGTGTGGTAGACGGGGACAGACGTGTGCCACCCAGTCCCTCCGCCGAAGCTTTGCTGGGCCTGCTTTGTGGTTCATCTGTACCCTCTGCCCAACCCTGCCTCCTCCCGCCTTCCTTGCACGGCCACTGACCCCTAATGGATATTTTCCGTCACAAACGTCACCTGCTTCAGAGATGGCAGCCTGGGACTGGTCTCTTTTTCCCTCCAACCCTGTCTTTTTTTTGTCCAGGCTTTTGACAGAGAGATTCTGAGCATCTTCCCCTTCCTCTGCCAGTTTAAGTGATCCTTTGCCTCCCACTTCCCTATCTTCTTGGGACGTGGCCTGGAGCCTTCTTTGGAGCTCCAGGGTTTGGGGCTTGGATTTCTACCTCCCCGCAGAGCACTGGTCCCCAGCTGGGACTGTAAATAACTGTGAACACTTCAGGGAAAGGGGAGCAACCTGCAGACGGTGAACAAATGCCAAGCTGAGTTTCTAATGAGGAGACCCTTGCACCTGCCCTTTCCTTCCCTGGAAACGATTTGTGACCCAGTTGGTGTGACGTGACCTGGCACAGAATGGACATGCGCCTGGCACGTGGTTGGAGGGACTGTGCCTGTGACAGTGCATGTGACTGTACCTGCCACGCTGCAACTAACTGTGTCTTCTCTGACGGACCGCCCTCCTCAGTCTCCCACTTCTGCCAGGACAACTTCCCGTGCCCTCTCCCACCGCCAGGGACTAGCACGACTGTTCCCTATGCCTTTCCCCCCATATTTACCCCACTTTGTGACATAGAGCCCCCCTCCTCCTTACATCACAGCCCACAGGGATTTTCTCCTGTGGGCTTGTGGAGAGAGTATCTCAGATCCGTGATGGGAGATTTGCTCCACGGCTGCCAGGCCAGCAAGAGGAGCCCCTCTGAGGGTCCCCGCACACTGTGGAAGGAAAGAGGGAGCCGCATCATTTCTCTTCTTGGCGGGCAGGCACCAGAAGCAGTGGCATCGCAGCGAGACGAATGACCAAAAACAGAGGAGGAAATGCACAGACGGCACTTTATATAAACTGTCATTTCATCCCCGCAACTGTCCCCAAAGCCAGATATGGCCACCCTTCATTTACAAATAAGGAAAAGAACCGAGAAAGAGCAATTCACCTGTTCACGTTCCCACGGCTAGTGATTCGCACTAGCAGGATTTGAACCCAGGCCTTTTGGGTGCAAAAGTCTATGCACCTTGCACTGCCGGATGCTGACGAAGTCAAGAAGGCTCGGGTCCCTGTCTTGCCACTGGTTGGCACAGGCCACAGGATTCTGGAAGACTCCGTGTCTAGTGCGTAATGCTCTAGCTTTGGTGTTAGCGGACGGGACATCTGTGAGAGCTGTGACAAAGCATACCAGTCGCGAGAGCTACGGCACTGAGGCCAAGGGGAGAGAAGTCTCCAGGCACATCCACAACCCCACACTGTTATTCTTTGGGCTTCCTCTGGGGGCACTGGGCTACACTGGTGGTTTTCGGCTCAGCTACCACTGCCACTCCCGACTAGGCCGGAGCCAGGTTTCCCAGAGGCCCCTTCCCTATGTGCCTCTAGGTTAGCGTGTGCGGCTAAGACAAACTCACTGGAGACTGGGAAGGTGGGAATAAAGCAGAAGTCGCTGTTCTTGGGGCGCCCGGGTGGCTCCGGTGGTTGAGCGTCCGACTTCAGCTCGGGTCTTGATCTCACGGCTCAGGCGTTTGAGCCCCGCGCCGGGCTCTGAGCTGACAGTGCAGATCCTGCTTCAGATTCTCTGTCTCCCTATTTCTGCCCATCCCCCCCCCAAAATAAATACACATTAAAAAAAAAAAAAGAAGTCACTGTTCTCAAGAGGCTGTGATAGACAGCATGGCTTTACAGCTGTCTCTGTGAGATTTCACTTCCTGGTCACCTTCCTGGTGACTTCTCAGAATTCCAGTGAGTTCTGGCTTCCTCACGTCCCTCAGTGCCTCCACTTGAAGTTATTACAGACATTTGTCTGATCCTCTGGCTTGAACCTTCTGGAACTTCACTCTCCTAGCTCTTCCCACTGCCACTGCCACTGCCCCTGTGTGTGTGTGTGTGTGTGTGTGTGTGTGTGTGTGTATTTATCTGTTTATTTACTTAACCCCTTATTGCAATATTTTAGCAGCCCTGTTTTTACCCAGACACTGATAGAGCGTTCACCCTGAACCTCGCTACCGGCCATGTGTTATTTAAAAGCAATTTCTTGGGAAGTGAAAGAACTAAGGTTCAGTCATATAAAGGCCTTCTTTCTTTTTTTTATTTTTAAGTTTATTTATTTATTTTGTGTGTGTGTCTGTGTGTGTGAGAGAGAGAGAGAGAGACAGACAGACAGACAGAATGAGTCGGGGAAAGACAGAGAGAGGGGAGAGAAGGAGAATCCTAAGCAGGCTCCGTACTGTCGGCACAAGCCCGATGTGGGGTTCGAACTCACAAACTGAGATCATGACCCGAGCTGAAATCAAGAGTCAGACGCTCGACTGACTGAGCTACCCAGGTGCCCCATCTGTTTTTCTTTGTTTTAAAGAAACCACAGCATGTTCTGGAGAGATGGTGACCCAAGCACAGGTTAGTTCCCATTACCAGCTCTAAGCTGCCTGTTTCTCCTCAGCCACGTGGCTATTGAGGCCTCTGGAGAAGAGCGGGATGTGAAAACCTAGACATTGTGGGAATCTCGCAGCACAAAGAAATGTTGTCAGGCTTTCTTCCTTGAGTGCTGGGCAAAGCCTGGATCTGGTGCCAGAAAGGCTCCGCACAAGGACACCTGGAGATTGGGAAAACAATATCAGACCTGTGTTTCTGGTCTCCTAGGCCTCGGAGGAGTGAAGAAAAAATAAACTAAAGCAACAGACCAGGTCGGTGTAGAGAGGGACCATGTGAAGAGGCCTGGGAAGAAGGTGGCTCCCTACCACTTGAGAGCCGACTAGCACCTGAAAAGCTCTGGGAGATCCCTCCCAGCATCAGCTGGCCCATATGGGCTGATGACAAAATTCTTTACAACCATCTCTGTGGGTCTAGCAACCAACCAGCACCCAGGAAATGGCTGACTAAGCAACATGTGCCTAAAGTAAGAGACTGTGAGGAGGAGACACAAATGACAACTTCCACAGCAAGAATAACAATACAGGAACATGTACAGAGATTCAAGTGCAGCCTAAAACTAGACTTACTGGAACCACACAACGTGATTCCCCAAATAGCTCAGTAGATGAATAGAAGAGGATGATCGCTGCTGAAGCCCCAAAGAGCAACCTGGAAGGGAAAGGAGACGAATCACAGAGCACAAAGCCAAAACTGCCACAGGAGGGAAATCATGAAGGAAAACCTAAGAGATGCAGAGATCCTGAAGAAGTCTTCTAGAAGGAGAAGAGGGAAGAGACAAAGGAAAGGCAGTACTTTTTTTTAAGAGATAATAAAAAAGAGCTTTTCTGAGTAGAACATGTAATGAATTTGAATACATAAATAAATAAATAAAGAGTATAATAAATAACTATAATAAAAATTATATACAATTATACAAATATAAAATTTGAATAAATAATTTTTTCATGCAAAAAAAAGTCACCATTTGGAAGTTAAGGAATATACTCCTGGAGCACCACTGGACCAAAGGGAAATTGCAAACTATCTAGAAAGCAATTAAAAAGAATATTTTAATCCAAAACCTACCCGGCACAGTGAATGCTATACTCAGACAGAAAAAAAATTACATTCTTAAATGTCTTCAGTATTAAAGAACAAAGACGAAAAATTAAAGGAACATAGTACTCATCTTTGGATCTTTACGAATGAAGTACAAAGTGAACTAAAAAGAACCAGGAAGAGGCCTTTAACAATAGAAAAGGTGGAATTAATGAAATAATCAGAACTTGTTCACTGGGATGACCAATAAGAAAGGTAACCCTCTTCCAAGTCTGATAAAAGAAAAAGAAAGAATAAATATGGACAAGACCGGAAATGGAAAAGTATACATAAAATGGTTACATAATTAGAAAATGACCACATTAAACTCTACCTCAGCAAATGTGAAAACCTAGAGGAAAAGGAAGTTGTTTTGGGAACCAAATTAACCCAACAGGAAGTGCTGAATAGGTCAACGATCACAAAAGAGACGGAAAAAGTGAATAAACATCTACCGCGAAAAGTCATCATAACAAAGTGGTTCATCTGTTTGAATTCAACTTATCTTTAAAACAAGCAATTTCAAGATCATTTAAACTATTCCAGGCCATAAAAAAAGAAGAAAAGCCCCTTCATTCTTTTTTCTCCCCCAGCTTTACCGGGATATAATTGGCATGTAGCATTGTGTACGTTTAAGGTGTACAATGAGATGATTTGAAACACACATACTATGAAATGTTTGCCAAACTAAGGTTAGTTAACCTATCCTTCACCTCACATAATTACCTTTTTGTTGTTGTCGTTATAATGAGAACAATAAGGATCCACTCTCATTGCAATTTTAAAATATATAAAACAGTATTGTTAACCATAGTCATCTTACTATACGCTAGATCCCTGGAACATATTCACCTTACAACCTAAAGTACTATTTGACCAACATCTAAGTATTTGTCTTTCTGTGTCTGACCTACTTCATTTAGTATAAGGCCATCAACACCCATCCCTGTTATCACAAAAGGCAGGACTTCCTTCTTTTTATGGCCCAATAATATACCATCGTTTATATGTATCCATATAGAGAGATCTATACGCCATATCTTCTTTTTCCGTTCATTCATCAGTGGACACCTAGGTTGTTTCTATGTCTTCCCCGTTGTGAATAATGCTGCAATGAGCATGGAAATGCAGGTACCACTTCAGGAAAGTGATTTCATCTCCTTCAGGTATATACCCAGAAGCGGGATTGCTGGAGCATACGGTACTTCTATCGTTAATTTTTTGAGGAATTTCCATACTGTTTTCCATAGTGCCTGGACCGATATACATTCCCACCAGCAGTGCACCAAAGTTCCCTTTTCTCCACGTCCTCACCAGCATTTGTTATCTCTTGTCCTTCTGATACCAGTCTCTCTAACAGATGTGGGGTGGTATTTCCTTGTGGTCTTGACTTGTATTTCCATGATTATTAGTGATGTGGAGCGCATTTTCACACACCTCTTGGCCACATTTGTATGTCGCCTTTCAAAAAATGCCCATTCGGGTCCTTTAGCCATTTTTTAAGTGGGTTTTTTTTCTTTTTTTGCTACTGGGCTGTATGAATTTTTTTTATACGTGGTAGGTATTAACCCCTTAGCGGATCTATAGTCTGGAAAGAGTTTCTCCCATTCTGTAGGTTGCCTTTTCATTTGTTGATTGTTTCTTTCACCGTGCACAAGTTTTTAGCTTAATGTGGTCCCGCTCGTTAACAGTTGCTTTCGTTGCCTGTGCGGTTGGTGTCACATCCAAAACAATCACTACCAAGACTGAGGTCTTGGAGCTTTTTCAAGTTTTACAGTTTCAGGCCTTACAATTAAGTATTTAATCCATTTCAAGTTAATTTCTTGTGAATGGTGTAAGGTAGGGGTCCAACTGCATTTTTGCATAGGAATATCCAGTTTTCCCAACACTATTAATTGAAGAGACTATCCTTTCTCCACAGAGTACTCTTGCCTACCTTGTGGACTCTTGGTTTTGTTCCATTAGTCTGTGTGTCTGTTTTTATGCCAACAGCATACTGTTATGACCAGGAGAGGTTTGTGATACGGTTTGAAATGAGGAAGTGTGAGGCCTCCACCTTTCTTCTTTCTCAAGATTTCTCTTGGCTATTTGTGGTCTTTTGTGGCTGCTAGGATTATCTTTTCCATTTCTGTGAAAAATGCCATTGGAATTATTTGATAGGGATAGCACTGAATCGCCAGATGGCTTTGGGTAGTACGTGCATTTTAATAATATTAACTCCTCTGACCCATGAACGTAGGATATCTTTCTATTTATTTGTGTCGCTTATCAATTTCTTTCATCAATGTCTTATAGTTTTCAGCATATAGATTTTTGACTTCCTGGGTTAAATTTATTCCTAAGTATTTTATTCTTTTGGATGTTATTGTAAATGAGAATGTGTTCTTTCTTTTTCAGATAGTTCATTGTTAGTATAGTATATAGAAATACAAGTGGTTTTTAATGTTGACTTTGTATCCTGAAAATTTACTGATATAAATTATTGGTTCTAAAAGATTTTGGTGGAGTTGTTAGGATTTTCTAAATAGAAGATCATGTCATCGGCAAACAGAGGCAATTATATTCCTTCTTTTCCAGTTTGGATGTCCTTTATTACTTTTTCTTGCTTAATTGCTCTGGCCAGGACCGCCAGTACTAAGTTAAAGAGAAGTAGTGGGTGTGGGCACACTTGTCCTATTCCTGATCTTAGCGAAAAGTTTCCAATCTTTCACCTTTGAGTGTGATGTTACCTGCAGGTTTGTCATATGTGGCCTTTATTATGTTGAGATATATTCCTTCTATACACAACCTTTGAGAGGTGTTTTTTGTTTTTTTTTTTTTTACCATGGAAGAATGTTGAATTTTGTCAAATGCTTTTTCTGTATCTATTGAGATAATCATATGACTTTGTCTCTCATTCTATTAATTGATTTCTGTGTGTTGAGCCATACCTGTATCCCAGAGATAAATTCCACTCGATCATCATATATGATCCTTTTAAGGTCCTGTGGAATTCAGTTTGCTAGTATTTCATTGAGAAATTTTGCATCTATACTCATCAAGGATACTGGCCTGTAGTTTTCTTTTCTCATATTACCCTTATCTGCCTTTGTTATCAGGGTACTGCTGGCTTCAAAAAATGAGTTTGGGGGGCACCTGGGTGGCTCAGTTGGTTAAGCATCCCACTTCGGCTCAGGTCATGATCTCGCGGTCCGTGAGTTTGAGCCCCGCATCGGGCTCTGTGCTGACAGCTCAGAGCCTGGAGCCTGTTTCAGATTCTGTGTCTCCCTCTCTCTCTGCCCCTCCCCCGTTCATGCTCTGTCTCTCTCTGTCTCAAAAATAAATAAACGTTAAAAAAATAAAAATTGTTTTAAAAAATGAGTTTGGGAGTATTCTCTTCTATTCTTTGGAAGGGTTTGACGTGAATTGGCATTAATCTTTAAATGTTTGATAGAATTCATGTGTGAGGCTATCTTGTGCCAAGCTTTTCTGTGTCAGGAGGTCTTTTTAAAGTTTATTTATTAATTTTGAGAGAGAGAGAGAAAGGGAGAGAGAGAGGGGGAGGGAGGGAGAGAACACAATCAGGGAAGGAGCAGAGAGAGAGAGAGAGAGAGAGAGAGAATCCCAAGCAGGCTCCACACAATTAGCATGGAGCCTGACGCAGGGCTCGTACTCACACACTGTAAGATCATGACCTGAGCCAAAATCAAGAGTCAGACACTTAACCAACTGAGCTACCCAGCTGCCCCTATGTTGGGAGGTTTTTGATTAATTACTTATTCAATCTTGTTACTTGTTATTGGCCTGGTTAGATTTTCTATTTCCTCATGATTCAGAGTTGGTAGGTTGTATGTTTCTAGGAATTCATCCATTTCTTCTAGGTTGTCCAATTTGTTGCCATATAATTGTTCATAGTAGTCTCTTATGACCCTTTGGATTTCTGTGGTATTGGTTGCAATGCTTCTTCTTTCACGTATAAGTTGATTTACTTGAGTCCTCTATTTTTCTTGGTAAGTCCAGATAAAAGTTTGTTACCTTTTTTTTTTACCTTTTCAAAAAACAGCTCTTAGTTTCATTGATATTTTTAATTATTTTTCTATTCTCTTTCATTTACTTCTGCTTTGATCGTTATTATCTCCTTCCTCTGCTAATTTGGGGCTTCGTTTGTTCTTGTTATTGTAGTTCCTTGAGGCGGAAAGTTAGGCTGTTTGAGATTTTTCGTTCTTCTTAACGTAGGCATTTATTACTATTAACTTCCCACTTAGCACAGCTTCTGCCACATCTCCTAAGTCTCGGTATACTGTGTTTTACATTTTCACATTTGTTTCCAGATATTTTTAGATTTCCCTTTTAATTTCACCTGTGGCCCTACTGGTTGTTCAGGAGTACGTGGTTTAATTTCCACATATTTGTGAATTTTCCAGGTTTCCTCCTGTCATTGATTCCTAGTCTCATACCATTGTGGTTGGAAATGATACTTGGTATGATTTTAATCTTATGAAATTTGCCAAGATTTGTTTTGTGACATAGCACATGATCTATCCTGAATAATGTTCCTTGTGCACTTGACAAAAACATGTATTCTGCTGCTGTTGGATACAATGTTCTATATATGTCTTTTAGGTGCGTTTGGGCTAAAGTATAATTCAAGTCCAATGTTTCCTTATTGATTTTCTGCCTAGATGATCTATTCTCTGTGAAAGTGGGGTACTAAATTCCCCTACTAGTACTGTATTATTAGCTATAACATTCCTCAGATCTCTTAGAATTTGCCTAATAAATTTAGGTACTCTAATGTTGGCTGCATGTAGAATTGTCATATCCTCTCAACGAATTGACCCCTGTACCATTATATAATGACCTTCTTTGTCTCCTGTTACAGTGTTTAACTTAAAGTCTGCCCATTCTCTCTTTTGGAATGTCCTTTACCACCCGTTCCCTTTGAGCCTATGAGTGTCCTAAAACTGAAATGAGTCTCTTGTAGGCAGCATATGCTTGGGTCTCGATTTTTTTGTCCATTCATCCCCTCTATGCCTTCTGATTAGAGAATTGAATCCAATTCCATTTCAAGTAGCTACTGATAGGTAAGGAATAACTACTGCAATCTTGTTAACTGTTTTCTGGCTCTTATATAGTTCCTTTGTTTCTTTCTTCCTGTCTTGCCGTCTTCCTTTGTGTACTGATGATTTTCTTTTAAAGTTTATCTTATTTATTTTGAGAGAGAGAGAGAGAGAGAGAGAGAGAGAGAGAGCTGGGAAGGGACAGAAAGAGAGGGAGAAAGAGAATCCCAAGCGGGCTCTACACTGTCAGCACAGAGCCCGACACGGGGCTCAGTCCCACGAACTGTGAAATCATGACCTCAGCCAAAACCAAGAGCTGGATGCTTAACTGACTTAGCCATCCAGGCGCCCCAATTGATGCTTTTTCTACAGCGGTATATTTTCATTTCCTTCTCCTGTGTGTACCTATTATAAGTTTTTGTTTTGTGGTTACCCTGAGGTTTACTTAAAACATCGTATCGATACAGGTGATTTTGGAACTTCTGCCATCAGTAAGATGTACATTCCCCTGCCCCTTAATTTTGGAATAAGCCAAATGACTTTGGGTGAATAAAATGAGGCAGAAGTGTGCCACTCCCCAGCCTTGCCTTAAGAGTCTTTATGCATTTCCACCTTCCTTCCTGTGCTTCTGCAATCACTCTGACACTAACCTGGCCAGCCTACCTGCCCTGGTGGGAGAATGAGAGTTACCTGGCCCAGAGCCGCTCCAGCCACAAAAGCTGAAGCAAAGCAGCCTCGAGAGGCCGATAGACCCAGAGTGCCAAGCAGAGCCACTAAGCCAAGTCCACACCAGATCGGCCGGACCCCAACTAACTTGAAGAAAACATGAGCAATTACCAATGATTGTTGTTTTTGAAGCCACCGAGGCTGTGGCTGGTTTGTTTTACAGAAATTACTAAGTGGTATACAGGACTACATTTGGAAATGCAAAGGCAGTTTGGTATGAGCAGATCTATCAACAGAATTCATTATATCAGTAAACTGAGGAGGAATATCATAGGAATAATGATATCAAGAAAGGCTTAAAAGAACGGATAAATTCAGCCGCATTCCTAATACATCTTGCAAATAAATAGAATTAGAAGAGAATTTCTTAAAATGATATAGACTGTTGACCAAAAACAGATGCAAAATACTATTCCAAACGGCAAAACACTGACCTGTTAAATGAAATACTGAAGGAGACAAGAATTCCTCCCATCCCTATTATTATTCCACATTGTCTCAGAGAGTCTAGCTCATAACAAAAGACCCTCCCCCCAGAAATAAAGAACTAATATAAACATCAGAAAAGACATTGATTTCTTCATCTGCTACTGGTATATTTCTACAGCTTGACAAACCACTATAGTAAAAGCTGTGAGACTTATTTAGAGCATTTGGTATGGTAAAGGAATACAAGGTTACTATACAAAACAGTGTTTCTCTACTCAAGCAATCAAAACCACGAAACCAAAATAGGAGAAGTTATATTCAAAATAATGAAAAAGCCTATATAATACGCAGGACTAAATTTAACAGGAAAAGCATCAGACCAGTGTGAAGAAGACAGCAATAGCTTACTGACGGACATAAAGCGAAATCTGACAAAAAGGAATAAATGAAAAAACCGTAAGACTTTATATCATAAAATTTTAATTCTTGCAAAATCAATATTTTTAATCCAATTAAAATTCCCAGCATGGGGCACCTGGGTGGCTCAGTCAGTTGAGCGTCCGACTTCGGCTCAGGTCATGATCTCACAGTCCGTGAGTTCGAGCCCCGCGTCGGGCTCTGTGCTGACAGCTCAGGGCCTGGAGCCTGCTTCAGATTCTGTGTCTCCCTCTCTCTCTGCCCCTCCCCCGTTCCTGCTCTGTCTCTCTCTGTCTCAAAAATAAATAAACGTTAACAAAAAATTCTCAGCATGATTTTTCAAGAGAAAAAGAGGGCATTTATTTATATGCACAATCTTAATACTTATACAGAAGAATAAAACCCTAAGAACAGCCATGAGAAATGAGGATAATGAGACGGACACATCTCAGGCCAGATATCATAATATACCCTAAAGCCACCATAACCAAGTCAACACTTGGTAGTGGCATAGGAATAATAGGCAATTAGATCAGAGAATAAAATAGAGAATGCGGAATCGAATTCCATGCATAAGCATTTAATACACAGTCAAAGTGGTATTTCATTTCAATGGGGAAAAGCTGGACCGTTAATGAACACTATGGATGTAACTGGATATTAATTTGAAAAAAAATACATCATTGAACGTATGTTTTATGCCAACTCAATACAGTTTCCAGATAAAGACATATTTACGTACGGAAACAGTAAAAGTCCTACCAGAAAACCCGGGAAACGACATGCACAACCTAGGAGTAGGGATACCCTCTTAACCAATCCTTAAAACCCAGAAGTTAGAAGAGACACCGGACTATATACAATTGTTTTTTTACAACTTTGGCACAAGGCACAATGGTTAAAATAAAACAGGAAATGGGAAACATAGCTGCAGGCAAAGCATAGATGAGGGGCTTATACCTATACCGTACAGGGAGCTCTTACAAATTGACAAGGAAAAACAACCAATCCCAAAAATAGGCAGAGCACGTGAAGAATCACTTCACGGATGAAGCGAATCCAAATGGCCAACGGTTTTAAAAAATGTTCGAATTCCTGAGTAGCCAGAGAAACTCAATTTTGAAGTAACAACAAGATGACACTCTTCACCCGTAGAACTGTTAAAATTTACAAAGAATAGTGAAAAAATAAAAAAGAGTAGTAAAATCAGCTGTGGGTGGGATTGTGGGCAAAGCTATACGCCCATACGTTGCTGGTGGAATTATGCGTTTGTTACGTGCTTTTTAAAAAATTTTTAATTTTTATTTATTGATATTTTTTGAGAGAGAGAAGGAAAGCACACGAACACAAGTGGGGGAGAGGGGCAGAGGGAGGAAGAGAGAGAGAATCTTAAGCAGACTCCACGCTCAGTGTGGAGCCCGACGCGGGTCTCGATCCCACGACCCTGGGATCGTGACCTGAGCCGAAATCAAGAGTCAGACGCTCAACCGACTGAACCACCCAGGCTTTTCAAAAAGCAATGTGGCAATGTTTAGTGAAATTAAAAACAACATATATACACCCTTCAACCCTGCCATTCCATTCTTGGACATCTTTCCCGGCATAGGAAAAGCAAGCGCACGTAAGGTTGCATGTATAAAGGCGTTTATTGCGATGTTGCTCTCTAGTGACAAAATAAACGGAAGCGAAGTAAATGCCCGCTAAAAATCAAATGGTTGGATCAACTGTTCTCCATCTACATCACAAAATCCTGTGCCACCGTGAAAAAAAATGAAATGGAGCAAGCACGGCTGATTTGTAGGTTTTGCTGAACGGGAGTGGTAGCCACGGTGACCATAGCAAACACTCACATAGAGTCAGGTTTTAAGTGCTTTATGTGCCTCGACGCACCGAATCCTCACAGCAATCCTACGAGATAGGTAGTATTATCATCCTCATTTTCTAGAGGAGGAAACCGAAGCCCTATGGTCACATAGCTAGTAAATGGCAAGAAGCACAAAGTACAGAGAAGTGTAACATGATAGAATTTCCGTAAAATGATCTATATTTTAAAAGACCTGGGGCGCCTGGGTGGCTCCGTCGATTAAGCATCCGACTTGGACTCCGGTCGTGATCGCACGGCTCGTGGGTTCGCGTCCTACATTGGGAATCCCCTGCTTGGGATTCTCTCTCTCAGTCTTTCCCTGCCCCTCCCTATCTCCCTCTCTCTCAAAATAAATAAACGAGGTGTAAAAAAAAGTTTAAAAGACATATGCATATATGTATGTGTACATATGCGTGTTTTACGTAATTATCTGAGAATAAAAACGTGGAAGGACACATACGAGGCTAGTAATATGGGTTATTACATATGTTTTATATAACTATATATTATATGTATATAAGTAAATTAAAAATAATGACAGCAGACAATTCCCGAGGAGCTGCCGTGCTGCACCGGGTGAAGCAACGGAGGGAAGCCTGTCCCAAGTGAGGAAGCCGCGGGTCCCCATCAGCCAGTCTCTCCGGCCCCGCCTCCGGGCCCCCCTGGCACTGTGTGCATCACTCCCTACGACGCCACTACTGTATTTAGAAATGCCAGGTGCTTTCTCATCCTACCTAAGCCAAGAGACTCCCTGGAATCCAGTCATCGCCGTGCTCCGAGATTGCCCAACCATGGAAGCCTGCTCAGATCCTGCCCTTGTACAGAAATCCCAGGTTTGGGGCACAGACACAGAAAGGGCCTGCCTCACATCCGCACCTTCTGGGGAAAATGAAGCGGCATCTGGGAACAGATTTAAACTCTGCCATGCGCACCGACACTCTCCACACTCGTGCCCTAGGTGTTTCCAGGGGTCCAAGGACAGAGATCCCGCCTCCTAGGAAGCTTGGGTTCTTGAAGGAAACATACACCTTTTTATATTAGGTACTCGATGAATGTTTGTTGCGGGAGGGAAATGATGATGCGTGGCAATAATTCAAATAAAAGACAGAGAGTGAAGTTTGAGATGACAGGGCTCTAAACAAAAGGCTAGGGCTGCAAGAGATTGTTTTATAGAGACATGACATCTGAGGGGGTGCCTGGCCGGCTCAGTCAGTAGAGTACGTGACTCTTGATCTCCGGGTTGTGCGTTCAAGCCCCACGTTGGGCATGGAGCCTACTTTAAAAGGAGAGAGAGAGAGAGAGAGAGAGAGGTGGCATTTGAGCTACATGCACTGTTTCTGAAAGCATGTCAGCATCACACCTTCTGAGGTGCTCCAGACCTGCTGAATCAGAATCCCCAGGAGTGAGTCCCAGGAGCAGCATTTTATTTTTTTATTTTTTTTAAGTCTATTTATTTATTTTGAGAGAAAGAGAAAGCATGAGTCGGGGAGGGGCAGAAAGAGAGGGAGAGAGGGAGAGGAGAGGCGGAGGGGGAGGGAGGGAGGGAGAGGGAGAGAGGGAGAGAGGGAGAGAGAGAGAGAGAGAGAGAGAGAGAATCCCAAACAGGCTCCCGCAGTCAGCACAGAGCCCAATGCAGGGTTCAATTTCACAAACTGTGAGATCATGACCTGAGCCAAAGTCAGATGCTTAACCGACTGAGCCACCCAGGTGTCCCTCTGGGAGTAGTATTTTTAAAAATTTTCTTCTTTAACATTTATTCACCTTTGAGAGATAGATAGAGCATAAGTGGGGGAGGGGCAGAGAGAGAGAGGAGACACAGAATCTGAAGCCAGGCTCCAGGCTCTGAGCCATCAGCACCGAGCCCGACGCGGGGCTCGAACTCACGAACCGTGAGATCATGACCTGAGCCGAAGTTGGGCGCTTAACCGACGGAGCCACCCCAGCACCCTGGGAGCAGTATTTTAAAGAAGCCCTCCAAGTCCTTCTTATCACACTAAAGTAGAGACCATGAAAAATGGGGCAGGTTCGCATGTGCCGAAAAGTGAGGAAGGACACAGAAGCTTAAGGCAATAGCATTAGTCAAGTGCTCAGGCATGAAAGCAGAATGGGAAAGTGTTCGATTCAACCTGACTGGGGTGGGGTGGAGGTGGTGAAGAGGAACAACAAGATTCAAAAGGTGGGTTAGAGGGGCGCCCGGGGCTCGAGCTCACGAACCGTGAGCTCCTGACCTGAGCTGAAATCAAGCGCCGGATGCTTAACCAACGGAGCCCCCCGGGCGCCCCACCCCCATAACCTTTTCAAGCTGCATTTCCAGGGATGTGGCCCAGAAATTACATTCTTAAATAATCTTTCCAGGTGATTCCTGGGCACCCAGGCTGGCACTGGTTCATGAAATGGAGTTTGGGAGTCACTGCTTTACTGACAAACACGTTCCTGAAAAGCTGTTTATTCATGGAGATTTTATAAGTGAAGTTACTTGTGGAAAGTACCAGCAAGTGCGCTCAGAGGCAAGCTTCAGCGAATCACTTTCTCTAGGATGTTTCAATAAAACCCATATGGAATTTGAATGCAAAACCCCAGACAACTTTCGGTAAGATGTGACAGTGTTTGGCTGGACGAACGCAACACGGGGGAAATGATTCAAAAGGCTTCGTCTAGCTTTGCAGCCACATGAATGAACCTTAAAGCGATAATATCGGAAAGGAGAAAGTGCTAGTAGGATGTGATGCCCACAAAGCCATGGCTTCAAAATGGAAATCTCCACCATGTATCCATTTTGAGGTCACAGGGAAAGTTGAAGCAACAGTCTAAGGATAAAAGTAGACACGCATCCCAAATTATGTTCCAAGAAGAATTACACACCATATGACTGCCAAGATGCTTCTTCTAGGTTTAAGATTTTAAGTTTATGCTCTTTGGGCTCATCTACCTTGAAGACGGATGAAAGAAAACAAAGTTGGGGAGGGGGTGTAGTGCCCAAGCATCAGTTAGTAACCCGGTCTTCTACAAAATGCACAGAGACCGATGATTCTGCATCTGAAGATTTGTCTCTTCCAGCCATGTAATATTTTAAGATTATGATTTTCATTTAAAGTAAGCATATCTGTTACTGAAGTGTCTCCTCACTTACATGAAAACACCTTAGTTTGGCGAGCTGGAAGGTTGGCATACGAGTTTTCTCAGCACGGTGCTCTAAAGTCAACTTTAAGCAAGAAATTGGTAGTATTTAACCTTCCGACAACGAACGCAGCTTCTTTTTCTCTCTGAGGGCTCCTAATCTTACCCCCCAGAAATCTCCAGCCCCCCCTCCATTTCCAAAGTCCTTTTTCAAGGCCCACTGCTATAAACAGGCTAGAAATCAGAGATGAGTCCCGACAGCGGCATTTCAGGGTGGAAATGGAATCCAAGCAAATCTTTTGTGTACCTGCACTGGATTCCCTCTTTCACAGGGACGGCCTGAGTTATGGGAATCCCCGCTCTAGGCTGTTCTATATCACTCTCTGTCGCTGTAGAGTGGAAAAGGTGAACACAGATAACCACTGCCCTGAGCCAAATCCACATTCTCAGAGTTAAGAGCAGGACAGGAAGGACGAGGCATGTCCGATAAAGCAGCTCTAGGTTGAGAAGTTGAGAAAGGGTTAAATTTAACACGTGAGGCACTTGCCCGCTGGCTAATACCTTAGTTGGGGGGGAGGAGGATGCAAGAAAAGGAAATAATCCCCAATCATTACTGTGGCTTGACCTGTGTGTTGGGAGCACGGACTTTTACTCAGAAGCTACGTCCTGCCTTGACATTCCACCCCCCCCCCCCCGCCCTAGGCCGAGGAAACCCACGCAGGAGTCGCCCAAGAGGATCACAATCCCAGTAGCATTTCCCCCATTTGGTTTGCTTTCACCTACCTTAGAAGTGGAGACGCAACGGGCCTGGCAGTGAAGAGGAAACACGATGCCACAATGGACTAAAATCTTAAAAGGACCTGTCGCTATCAGTGCCAACAGTCACGCGCTCCCAGGGGGAGGAAGCTTCTCGGTCACATCGTCATCGTGCGTTTCTGAGATTGACAAGAGTCTGCATCTGAGTCAAAGTGCCTTCAGCGCCCTAAGCCCGTCCTGGTTTCAGGGGCTCCAGGCAGGGAAAGCAAATAATCCCAAGTAATGGCAGGGGTCAGTGGCCCCTGTGCTGTCCACATCAGACCGTTCTGAGGAGTGGTAAGTCACAGGGTCTATATTGCGGCTATTTTTAGTGAAACCGGATTCCTGCCCCAAGTTCTCTTGCTTCCAACTTGTTCTAAGTGTAGGAGACCAGCTGTGGTCAGATCATCTTACTGGACCAAGGCTCTGTCAAGGCGCAGGGACCTAGCGAGGGAGGCGGAGCAAAGAGCTGGCAACTATCGGCGCTTTGGTTTTTCTTCGCCGTCTCAGACATCTCCAGAGGAGGGGGATCCTTTGGAAAGTGTTACTACCCCGGGGAGTGGCCATTCCCCTCCAGTCCGACAGAAACCTGGTAGCTAGATGATATTAGAGAGAAAAGTTGAGAAGTTGGCAGTCATTTCCCTGTCTTCCCCAATTCCTAACTCTCTCTCTCTTTCTCTGTTTCTCCTCCTCCCTCCCTCTCTGCTTCTCCTTCTCTCTCTCTCTCTCTCTCTCTCTCTCGTATGCGTGTGCATGCGTGCGTGCGCGCGCGCACACACACACACACACACACACACACACACACATATTTGCGTGTCTGTGCCAGGTTCTGCAGCCAAACCCGGATACTGGCCTGGCTTGCTAGAAGGGTCTAGAAAAGAATGTCTTCATCCAGGAGCCAGACCAGTGGTGAAAGCGTGAGGAGGACTGATGTCCGATCGCTTTGCAGCTGTCATTGTTCCAACAGGTAGTTTTATTGGGGAAGAAAATTCGGGGAACATTTACTTTGGCTCTAAACCTTGGCCAGAGGTGTTAATTCCGAAGAAGACAGCTCTCTGGGATCACGAGGGTGATAAGCGCCCTCCCCAGATTCACCCAGGTAAGCATTTAACAGCCTGTGCGCCATGACCCGTTAGATAGTAGGGAAATCTATACAGTGGGCTGTGTCAGCACGTAAAAATGAAAAGAAATAAAATAAAGAGAGTAGACTAGAACGGAACTGAACACAAGAAAGCAGGCTAGACTAGAACTGCTCGCACTACGCACCAGAAGGATGGGTGTTGTTCTGCGGAACTTTTGTTTCTTCAATCGCCGCACAAAACACATTTCTGACTGCCGGTCCCCACAAACAGTCTACTTTTTTGGAAAACACTAACCTAGATGATTTGGTAGAAAAGCACAGGGAAGACAAGCCCTCAGGCCACCCCCAGGTTTGCAACTACGACGTGACTACGACTACTATAACCGCTATTTTGGGGGTTTGTCGTGTGTCAGGCGCCACTCTAAGTGTTTCATGTTTATCATCTTATTTAATACGTGTGAAAGCCTGAGGCAAATTCAGCCAGGCTCTACAGAAGCAGCAGTAGGCTCAGCATCAAAGTCAAGCAGCTTGGGGTATGAACCTAGGTGCACCTGTCTGCAAAGGTCGTGTTCTTTCTTCGTTTTTAATTTTTAAAAAATGTTTCATTTATTTTTGAGAGAGAGCGAGCGAGCATGAGCTGGGGAGGGGCAGAGAGAGAAGGGGGGAGAGAATCCCCAAGTAGGCTCCACGCTGACAGCAGAGAGCCCGACGTGGGGCTCGATCTCGCAAACTGCCAGATCAGGACCTGAGCTGAAATCGAGCATCAGACGCTTAACCGCCTGAGCCACCCAGGCGTTCCCTCCAAAGTTTGTGTCCTTAATAGCTCCAGACCACTTCCCTCTTTAATTGGTCAATACGTACTTAAATTCATTCATTAAACCTATTAATGAAAATCCTGGCTGTGCTGGTGGCTTTACAGAACACAAGGACATTTAGAAAAACAATTTCAGGTTCCAGGAAACTTCTAGTAACCTCCACACAAAGAGAGGATTTAATTTGGGATTCGTTGCCTGTTTGACTCGGAACCTCAGGCCCGAAACCCACCCCCCTAAGCCCCTCTGTGGGCATGTGAAAAGTCAGCTGGAAGCATATGATTTCCAGGCACCCGATTTCCATGTTCTTCCCCCTCTAGTTGCTTCCACTCTAATGCCACACAGAAATCTTGTGCCAGAGTGCATTTGGTTTTTGTCTTTTTATAGTTTGAGCTAAATTGGTTCAACCACTTTTGAGTTGACGAGGGGAAAAAAAATCCTACTTCTTCCACTTCCAAAATAGGCTCCTCTTTTGGGCACACGGAAAGCTCAGAAAAGGCTGAAACTTTGAAACTTCCCACTTCACATATGGGTACATTTAGGTCCTCGTTACTTTCAGATTTACTTTGGAAATTCCTAGTGATTTGCTCATTTTGCAAACTCCCGGGCTCTGTTGTCATTTTTGTCGTTCTCATCGCGCTTACCTTGCAGGCGCGCCCCAGTAGGTTCTAGACCAGAGGAATGGCCTCCACAAGTGCCACCTAGTGGAGGGGGGGGGGGCCTGGGGGGGATGGGAAGGGGGAAAAGCCCAAATACCGCCTCCCACAGAGTCCCCGTCTGGAGTGCAGTTTAGTACCCAAGAGGGGAGGCCCTCTTTTGTTTCCTGGCGGCTTGGCGTGAGCCAGAGCAGGATCTCATGGCTGCTGGCATGGGACTGTCTTCAAACCAGGGAAGGCTGAAACTTGACCTAACTGGCTATTCACTTCTCTGCAGCAGCTCTTGGCCACAGCATCAGAGCTTCTCTGATCTCTTTGTTTGGAATGAAAACCAATTGACTCATCAACACGTGCAGCATTTCCAGGGAAGACGGCCTCCATTGTCACCAGTGACGCGACCAGACACTGGGGCCCCAGGTGCTGTCAGGAGTCCAGCCCAAATCTCAGCTCTCCAGCTTGGGGGCCCAGCGACTTCCTGGCTGGGCTTTGCTCGTAGGGGCAGACCTTCACCCCCACCTGTAGCCACATCCTTCCGACGCTTTTCAAAACAGGAACAGTTGTCTCCGTCCCCACATTCTCCTGGCTATTCTATTTTTGCCAGCGTGCAATAAGATACTGCAAGCCTGCCCCAGCCAGAGCGGCACTGACCGGACTCCCCAGCCCTAGGGCGTGCGCCTAGCCCTGCCTGTGCTAGTCACCACACTCCCAAAAGCACCAAAGAAAAAGCAAAGGGGTTCTACTTCTCAACCTTACCACTCTGCCTGAAGCTTCTATGAACAAAGGACATTTAATAATAGAATCCCTCCTCTGGTATTTATAGCACCATTTGCTCAAGGCTGTTTTAGGCTTTATTTTTAAAATCACAGCCTTTGTCACAACCTCCTGGGAGCTGGAACAGAAGGCAGGGATCAGCAGCTCCACTCTGCAGACCAGGAAACTGAGGCTCAACAAAGAGAGACCAGTCCAATGATAGACTAGTCCAAAGAGAGACTAGTCCAGCTGGGAGGCAGAAGGCTCGCCCCGGCAAGGTGCCCGCTGGGAAGGCTGTGGTCCTTCATTTACCTGTTCATTCATTCTCCCGATGTGAAATACATTCGGACTCTTTTTCACG